>NC_082707.1:73012413-73336246 GCF_030144855.1 Hypanus sabinus | reverse complement strand
CCCTCTCTAGTACATAGTGACTTTATAACTTAATTTTATTGGTAATGTTTTACAGACCGCAGAAAAACGATGGGCAGTAACTCAGGTAAGGCGATGAAAGCAGCAGCCCCGTGTGGAGTTGGGGGGGGGGGGCGACGGGTGAGGGTGAGAAGTCAATTCGAAGTGGAACGGCACGTCACAACTCAAGGATCAGCATTCAGTGCTGGACGAAGAAGTTAAAAGAACGCGATCAGTAGTTAAACCACATTCATGTTGTAGGTGTAGGGCATTATTTCGCAAGCTCTCAAATGATCTCCCTCTGCCCTAGTCTTCCATGCTCTGCAAGAGTTTCTGTATTACTGTAACACTGAACTTCGAACTGCTCATTTCACTGTTTTAACCTGGTAGTCATTTATTCAACCTTTGCACTCTTGGGCTTGACATTCTCTGAATAATTCTCAAAAATGTGACATCTTTCTGTTTCCACACTACTGTCTAATATCTCTGCTCTTCGGGTCTGCTTCAGTTGCTGGCAGAACATCTCTAATACTCTCACACAGCAGTTGTTAAGTTAATTGCTGATGGTAAATTGTCATCTGATTGGGTTAGGGTTAATTTGGGTGTTGCTAGGCTGCGCAGTTCGAAGGGTTGGCGGGGCCTACTCTGGGCTTTATCTCAAGCAATCTACAATACAAATATATATCATCTTCTTTTACCCAATTATACTTTGTCCTTTCACAAACAAGAGAAATCTGCAGATGTTGGAAATCTGAGTGATGATTTCAGGCTGAGACCTTTCAGCAGAACTCTTCCATAGATACTGCCTGTCCTGCTGAGTTCCTCCAGCATTCTGTGTGTGCGGTTTTGAAATTTCCCTGTTTATCATAAATCTTCTTGCTATACTTTCTTACATTGTGAGGATTGTTATAAGGAACCACCTGAAACAGAACTGATGTTATTTAACTTTTCCATTTTCTTCCTGGTTTTATTACAGGTAAACATTTTGTTGGATTGAAAAATCAGGGAGCCACGTGTTATCTGAACACATTACTTCAAACATGGTTCATGACCCAGGAAGTTAACGAATGCATTACCAGGTAGGATTGAGAATTGCATAATGACTTCTCTATTTTATATAGAAATAGTGTGTATAAAGATACCTCAGTAAGAAACATTTAGAGGAATATTAACCGAACAAAGGCAAATGGAACTAGCTTAGATGTGAAACTTGGTCAACACAGACCAGTTAGACCAAAGATGCCGTTTCTACACTGGTGTACACTGCGTTTTGGGGAATATAAATATCCAGAGTCTTTGCATTCCTGTATCTTCCTGATGGCAACAGGAGCCGAGAGCATGTCCTGGGTGTGGGGTTCCTGATGATGGATGCAGCTTCCCTGTGACAGAACTCCATGTAGATGTGCTCACTGGCAAGGAGGGTTTTACCTGTGATGGACTGGGTTGAATCCTCTTTAATTGGATTTTCAGTGCAATGGCATTGGTGTTTCCATACCAGGCCATGATGCAGCCAGTCAATAAACTCTCCACTACACAGCTACAGAGGTTGGCTAGAGTTTTAGACGTCATTCTCAATCTTCATAGAGGTGCTGCCGTGCTCTCTTCATAATTGCACTGAAATGCTGGGCCCAGGACAGGTCCTCAGAAATGTTAGCACTGCGGAGTTTAAAGTTGCTGACCCTCTCAGAGGTTTTAAGTGATGTAAAATTTCACTGTTTCATATTTTTTGCAGCTACAAAGAACAAGATTCATTAATTTGCGAGTTGTGTTCCCTGTTTAAACGATTATCAAATGGGAATGAACGACCCTTGAGCACAGAACAGTTGACCTCCCAATTGAAGTTGAATGGTAAGCAATAGACACATCCATGCTTTCATCAGATAGCAGCATGCCAGTTTACTGATTTAAAGAAAGTTTCTCAAATCCATAGCATTCTGCTGCTTGATATATTTATGATTGAACTCTTCAGTAGTTGGGGTCAGTTTTGTGGACTCACAAAAGAAAGGCAATTCGATGACCTAAAAATGGTTTCAAACTCCATATGCTCAGTGAGTATATGTGTAAATTAGCTTGGAGTTCCAGTTACTCATCAGGGTTGAAATAATAGGGTGGCACAGAGGTTAAGTTACCAGAGATCTGGTCTCACCATCCAGAGAGCTAAGTTCAAATCCCATTGCAATATTTATTTTAAAATTTAAACTGCAGAATTTCTTATGGTATTTATCGAGATTTGCAACTGTTAGCTGGCAGATTTGGGTATTAAGCAAAAGGTGAGATCAGTATAACCTCCCCAGTCTGAGTGATGGAATTACCATTAGTCCCAAAAGTTTCCTGTTGGGCTTCAGCAAGACCAGACAGAAAGTGGTGGAAGGGAAGAAGGGAGGATGTGCACAAAGAGTCTGGCCAGGATGTCCGTAAACCAGAAATTTACCGGTGGTACATAATGGAATCATTGTTGTCCAGACACTCAGTGACGGAGTCACTGAACAAATAAATAAATAAATAAATAAATGAGATTTGTGTAAATGGGTGGTTGGTGCGGACTTGATGTACTGAAAGGATTTCTGCAAATGCATAGCAAATATTTCAAGTTGATGATTTATCATCAAAATCTGACTGAAGGTCATCAACCTGAAACATTGGCTCTACTTTTCTCTCTCCAGGGAGGCTGTTTGACCTGCTGAATGCCTCTCTCATTTTCAATTTATTACTTCAAATTCATACATCTGCAATTTATATTATAAAATTAATAATCACAGAATATTAACTGGGAAATTGGTGCTAATATAAGCAACTATATTATGTGAACTTGTATGCTTACTTTAACATTTTTTTTAAACCACTCTGTGAAGTTTACAAACAGAGAGATATAGAGGAATATTTTCGCAGTCTGGTGAACAAGCTGAATAGCAAAATGGATCAGGAGCATAATATTCTGAAGGTAAAATCGATCTGTTGTGATACTGATAATCGATTTGTTTTTAAAATGTGCCTTGGTTTACCTGTAATTCGATCTGTACTTCTTCATTTTCCTGTTTCCTCCTCTAGCATTATTTTTATACCAGTACCTGTCATTCTTTACAACCTGCTTCCTTAAATGTTCCTTCAACTGTTTGCTCGATCTTCAGTTGATCACCCATTCTTCCATAGTCTAGGATGTACTGTAAATCATTTTTGAATGTTTTTAAAATTCCAGGTAAGATGTGAAGCCAAATGGTTGAGTCATCTACGATAACAGCCTTGAAAAGATGGTGGGACAAGTAAATGGAAAGGTTTAGAAGTATGTTGCCCAAGTACTTGCAAATTGGTTTATAATATAAATGCTGGACATATTGGTCAGCATAGATCGATTGGGCCGAAGGGCCTGCCTCAATGCTGTATGACTCTGTGTCCAATGAATGATTTGTATTGCACTCATTAACTGGTTTTTATTGATGCCATTCTGCCATCGTTACAATTCATTCACTGATCTGGTCCTACTCTGCCAGAGCCTGTGGTTATGACGATTCATGCACTGACCTTGCAGTGAGTCACCCACCCTTATGACATCCTCTCCTTCAGTCAGCACAAATTTTGATCTCAAGCACACACACACATTCCTCAAGGTTAACCACACCACCTTTGCACAGTGAAATGTTCTGGCACTAAAAAGTGCTGAGAAAGATGGAGGAAGGAAACACAGGCAATTGATTGACAATTTTCTATCGCTATACCTTTATCGCCTTTGACCACTTTTGTTGTGTTCCTGATGAAAAATAATGCTCCTCTTCACCACATTAATTCAATGTCTTATGCTGTACTCCTGAAAAAACACCAATATTTATCCCATCAGACATCTTTATAAGGCAGCTGTACGATTCAGATTCAGATTCAGCTTGTTGTCATTTATAAACCACAAACACAATGCAGTTAAAAAATGAGGCAACGTTCTCCGGAATGATATCACGAAAAAGCACAAAACAGACCACACAAGAAAAACCATGTAACATTCGGTAATTCCCAATCCAGAGTCCGGAGAGGCTGTTGCGTATCGATATCGCGCTACCGTCTTAGCACGTTCCCCGGAAAGGAACTACAAACCCATCAGACAAAACTAAAGCTACAAGACCTACACAAAACCACATAGTTATATATAGTTACATATAGTTTCAACAGTGCAGACAATACCATAATTGATAAAAGACTGACACAGACCCCATAATTATAACACATAGTTTCAACAGTGCAAAGCAATACCGTAATCTGATAAAGAGCAGTCCATGACACGGTTTAAAAGAAAGTCTCAAAGTCCCAACAGCCCATAAAAACTCTTCCTGCCATGAACCTCCAGCGCCACAGCTTGCCGATACAGCACTTTGGGAGCCCCGACCACAGCCAACTCCCGAGTCCGTCCAAAAACTTTGAGCCTCTGACCAGCCCTTCGACACCGAGCACCATCTCTGCTGAGCACTCCGACCCCAGCACCGGCTGCCAAGCAACAGGCAAAGCCGAGGATTCGGGGCCTTCCTGCCGGAGATTTTTCCAATTGCACAGTAGCAGCGGCAGCGAAACAGGCATTTCAAAAGTTCCACCAGATGTTCCTCCGTGCTTCACACGTCCGTCTCCATCAAATCAGTATTGTACACGGCCCCTACTTACAGATAACAGATATTCATTCCTGGAGTGGCCGCTGTGTGCTGCGTCGCGCCGCCATGATTGAACCAAGGTGAATTCTTGAAACAATGTTTCAAGTCTGTAAGTATTGATAGGCCATGAATTCTTTAGAGAATAGGGTGTGGCTAGCCTCAGCTCAATCACCATCTATAAATTCACTGATGACACACCTATTGTTGGCAGAATCTCAGATGGCAATAAGATTATGGGAGTGAGATAGAGCCTGCTATAGGCTGATTGAGTGGTGTAGCAACAACAATCTTCGACTTAATGTCAGAAAGACCAGGAAATTTATTGTGGACTTCAGGAAAGGGAAGTTAGGAGAACACATCTCAGCGTCAGAAGCAAAAAGGGTGAGTGGCTTCAAGTTCCTGAACTCCAGCATCTCAGAGGATCTATACCGGGACCAACACATTGATACAATCATGAAGAAGGCTGCAGAGTTTGAGGATGTCTGATATGTCACCAAAGCCTCTAGCAAATTTCTACATATGTACTGGGGAAAGCATTCTCACTGGTTCCATTACCACCTGGTGTGGAGGCTCCAAGGTGCAGGATGGAAAGGGGCTGCAGAGGGTTGTAAACACAGCCAGCTCCATCACGGGCACAAGCATCCCTCCATTGTGGACATCTTCAAAAAGTGGTGCTTCATGAAGGCAGCCTCCATCATTCAGGACTCTCACCATCTAGGACATGGGGAGGAGGAACAAGAGCCTGGAGACTCATACTCAGAGCTTTAGACGCACCTTCTAGAAAAAACAAACCTCAAGAGGGATCAGAAGTGGAGAGAGTGAGCAATTTCAAGTTCCTGGGTGTCAGTATCTCTGAGACCTAGCCAGAACACAAAACATTGATGCAGGTATAAAGAAGCCAAGCAGCAGCTATATTTCCTTAGGAGTTTGAGGAGCTTTGGTTTCTCAACTAAAACAGTGGAAAATTACAAATGCATTCAGACTGGCTGCATCATCATCTGATGGGGTGGGGGGCTACTGCACAAGATCAAAATATATTGCAGAAAGTTGGAACATCAAGAGTGTTAGCTTCTGTAGTATCCAAGACGCCTTCAAGGAGCACATTAGGAAGGTGGCATCCATCATTAATGATATATGTACTGTAATTCAGATTGTTTTTACCATATTTATTTATCATGTATTTCATTGTTCTGTTGCTGTAAAGTTAACAAATTTCATGGCATATGCCAGTGATATTAAATCTGATTCTGATTCCCCTCTCCCATCAGATTTCTGAACAATCAGTAAACTCATTATCACAACTTCACAATTCCTCTTTTCTACAGTTCATTTATTTATCGTACACAGTAGGCAGTCATCAGTCCCAGGGGTTCATGTGTTTGCATCTCTGGTGGACTGTGTCCTCTCCAGGGTGCAAGCCTGGGCGGGAAGATTTGAGGAACTCGCTGTTGCCCATGTAGCGGGATCCCCTCTCTACATCACTGATGTAGTCCAAGGGAAGGGCAAGCCCCAATACAGCTTGGCATCGTGTCATCACAGAGGTTGTCAGGGTGAAGTTGTAAACAACATCAAACTGCCTTAGGACCCCGGCTCCAGATTTCTTCCTCGGGGTTTACTCCCGAAGACTTTCCCATTGGTGGGTATGGCTGCAAGGCAGCAGAGTTTTAAAATCAGAGTCTTCCTCTCCAGGGCGGGCTGCTGTCCAAGGCTGATTAGCTCCACCTGCCCGAAGCAGGTGCTAGTGGCCCGCCTTTGCCCCTTTTCTTGTCAGTAGAAACTGGTCTGCCCAGTCTATGTGAAGGGCAAGAGTTGGACTTGGTTTTCAGAGTCTGTTAGAGTCGCATGCCATCTGGAACACTTTATAGGCAGTGGGAGCTTATCCCCACTGCCAGCGCTGCTATGCCAACCTTAGGAATGTACTTATTGTACATTATGGGAATTTTTACAGCTTGTACTGTACTGCTGCCTCAAACAGCAAATTTCACAAGTATCAGTGATAATTAACCTGATTCTGATTCATGAGAGCAATGATTCCAGTGTCAGAGGGAGAACGATGGCCGGTCACTTCCTCCTTGTGCCACACTCCTGTGACGCTAAACAAGAGCAGCCAATCAGTGTTGTTGCCAAGGTATCATATTCACGTGGTGTTCATCCCTTAAGGATATTTATTGTACAACTTAATCAAACAATTGAGGAATCAGAATTTTTGAGAGCAATTTATAAAATCAGTGTTCTTGCACTAAGTTCTAACTGATGGATCACAGGCTCAGTTCTCATTGAGTTATGTCTTGTAGATTTATCAGGTCACCATGGTTAACTCATTGAAGTGTTTAAAATGCACAACATCTATGGATGAAGACACTGTACTCCTGGATATACCTCTATCTGTTTACTCGGCTAATGCTGCAGAAAAGTTTGATTCCATGGTAAGTTTTTAAAAAAATAAGGAAAATAAGTTAAACTTTTTTAAAAATTAGAGCAATTGATTACTTTCCTGCAGTGAGTTTGACATCACATTTTATGTTGGTTTCATGAAGATGAATCTGGACAATTTACAAATTAACTATCCATTGTTTCGCAATGATAATTTGCAATAACTGATGTGTAAAACAGTGTCAAATCTTTAGACTTCTATTTTTGTAAATTCAAGAAGAATGGGATTGCTAACATGAGGAACTTTGAAAGCCACGATAGTGTAGCGGTTAGAGCGATGCTCTTACAACCCAGGACATTCTCGTGTTTGGAGTTCATTTCCGGCGCCGTTCTGTAAGAGTTTATACGTCCTCCCCATGGATTGCATGGGTTTTCTCCTTTGACTCCCATAGTCTCTATTGTACAGGCTAGTAGGTTAATTGCTCATTGTAAATTGTCCTGTGATTAGATTAGGGTTAATTGAGGTTGTGGGTTTCCTGGGTCAGCATGGCTCGAAGGGCCAGAGAGGCCAACTCCACACTGTATTGCTGATTAACTAACTGACTGCCCACCTGTATTGTTTCTTAACTCAAAACATGAAATACTTAATCCTAAAGGAAGAGAGTAAATGATCAAAAAACTTAAGGACACCTCATCTCTTTTGACTTCAGGAAGATCTTGCATATTCATTCTTTTTTAAATTCAGTTTTGGCAAAGTATTGAGAAATCACTTTGGTAGTTTTGTCTACAATTTGGCAAGTTGACTGCATTCCAGCGTAGAACCAATCCTGGAGAGTAGTGTCTGAACTGGAGTTTCCCCACCAGGTATGATGGAAAAGCTAATCACTGACCTGTACCAGGTTAGACTTCAGACAAGCCTAAAGATAGAGAGTTACGTTTTAGTAAAAAGGGAGATCTCTGGGAGTTATATAAGCATGATTAATTGTCAACTTCAAAATTTTTAAATATTTTAACTTTTAATAATTTATGATTAATTTCTAAAATGATTACTTGTAATAGATTTCTTGTTGACTAATAGTTTTTAACTGTAACTGTCTGTGAAATTCAAAGTATTTTCACACATTTAGCAGCCTGGTATGTTAAGTTTTCAGATAACAATTGTGCCACATGTGGGGCTTGCATTGGTCACCTCCAACAAGAGAGGCCAACCATCACGTCTTAATCTCCAGTGGTATTGCCATTGACAATTTGGCTATTATTAATATAGTAGGTTTTAGCATTGAGTTGAAGGTCTATTTGTTCAGTCATTGCCAGTTACACGTGCATTGAAGCCCATACTACAGGGGACTAAGTGTTTTAGAATTGTGACACCATGGCAACCCTACTACAGCTCGGGCGTCAGAATTTGGAGTTCAGTTCTGATTCCATCCGTAAGCTCTTTGTACATCCTTCTTGTAAGCCTCTGGGATTCCTCCGGGTGCTCCGGATTCCTTCACATCCCAAAGGCATTCTGGGTAGTAGGTTAACTGATCATGGTAATTGATCCTCTGGTCAGGCGAGGGTTAAACAGGTGGGTTGCCTGGTGGTGCAGCTCATTGGGCCGGAGGGGCCTGTTTCGAGCTGTATATCTAAACAAAATGGACATGATCTGGTACCTTCTCTCTATCCTGTTCCTTTCTTCTTAAAGGAAAAGAGTCTTGAACAGTTTTTGAAGGAGGAAAAAATGGAAGGTGACAACAAATGTTATTGTACCAACTGTGAGATGAAGACTGAAACATCATCAGTAAGTATTCCAATTAGTCATCCTGGTATTTCTGTAATTCTTTATGCTGCAAATCAGAGGAGCAATAGAAGCAGCTGAATGGTAAAAATAATATTTTTTCCTGGACAAATCATCTCCTTGAGCCCTTTAGTACTGCCAGCTGTCAGTGCAATGTCTTCACTGGTGAGACGTGTGAAGAACATACAATGTGGAATTCCATGTGAAATGTATTCACATGAGGATTTACAACACGGAGAGTGAACGGCTGCAACATTTGAAATGTATAGCAAAGAGATCTGCTAATCTTCAGCTTTGCATTGATGAAACAGGAAAAGTAAAACTCATCTCTACCTTACATTTTTCAGAGATACTATTTTAAGCACTTGCCACAAATTCTTACATTTCAACTGAAACGCTTTGAATTCGATTACAACTACATGGCATTTCAGAAGATTACAGATTGCATTACTTTTCCACCTGTTTTGGAATTTACAAGATCTCAGGTAACATTTTTGTCATTAGTAACAATATTGCAGTTTAAAATATTATTGAATTTTAAATTGTGGTGCATTCCAGAATTTGCATGATTCACTTTCAGTATGATTAACTCTCTCGTGGCTATGCCCCTCCCTCACCTGAAACCACCACAGTGGGCTTCACAGCTGAACAGGTGAGAAGATAGCTGAAACATCTCCATCCAAGCAAGGCTGCAGGCTGGATGGTGTCAGGCCCAGGGTGCTCAGAGCCTGTGCCCCCTCTGCAGCTATGTGGAGTACTTCTCCATGTCTTCAACCTGAACCTGAGTCTCCAGAGGGTTCCTGTGCTGTGGAAGACGTCCTGCCTCATTCCTGTACTGAGGACGCCGCACCCCAGTGGCTCCAATGACTACAGACCGGTGGCATTGACCTCCCACATCATGAAGACCCTGGAGAGACTTGTTCTAGAGCAGCTCCGGCTTATGGTTAGGCCACACTTAGACCCCCCTCCAGTTTGCCTACCAGCCCCGACTAAGAGTTGAGGATGCCATTGTCTACCTGCTGAACCATGTCTACACCCACATGGACAAGCCGGCAAGCACTGTGAGGGTCATGTTTTTTGGCTTCTCCAGTGCGTTCAACACCATCCTCCCTGCTCTGCTGAGTGAGAAGCTGACAGTGATGCAGGTGGATGCTTCCCTGGTGTCATGGATTATTGATTACCTGTCTGGCAGATCACAGTACTTGTGCTTACAACACTGTGTGTCAGACAGAGTGGTCAGCAGCACTGGGGCTCCACAGGGGACTGTCCAGTCTCCCTTTCTCTTCACCATCTACACCTCGGACTTCAACTACAACACAGAGTCTTGCCATCTTCAGAAGTTTTCTGATGACTCTGCCATAGGTGGATACATCAGCAAGGGAGATGAGGCTGAGTACAGGGCTACAGTGGGAAACTTTGTCACATGGTGTGAGCAGAATCATCTGCACCTTAATGTGAAAAAGACTAAGGAGCTGGTGGTGGACCTGAGGTGGGCTAAGGCACTGGTCACCCCTGTTTCCATCTGGGGGTCAGTGTGAACATAGTGGAGGAATACAAATACCTGGGGATATGAATAGACAGTAAACTGGACTGGTGAAAGAACACTGAGGCTGTCTACAAGAAGGGTCAGAGCCGTCTCTATTTCCTGAGGAGACTGAGGTCCTTTAACATCTGCAGGATGAAGCTGAGGATGTTCTACGAGGCTGTGGTGGCCAGTGTTATCATGTTTGCTGTTGTGTGCTGGGGCAGCAGGCTGAAGGTAGCAGACACCAACAGAATCAACAAACTCATTTGTAAGGCCAATGATGTTGTGGGGGTGGAACTGGACTCTCTGACGGTGGTGTCTGAAAAGAGGATGCTGTCCAAGTTGCATGCCATCTTGGACAATGACCCATCCACTCCATAATGTACTGGTTAGGCACAGGGGTACATTCAGCCAGAGACTCATTCCACCGAGATGTAACACTGAGTGTCATAGGAAGTCATTCCTACCTGTGGCCATCAAACTTTACAACTCCTCCCTCAGAGTGTCAAACACCCTGAGCCAATAGGCTGGTCCTGGACTTATTTCCACTTGGCATGATTAACTTATTATTATTTAATCATTTATGGTTTTATATTGCTATATTTCTTCACTATTCTTGGTGTGGCTGTAACGAAACCCAATTTCCCTCGGGATCAATAAAGTATGTCTGTCTGTCTCAGCAACCCCAGGGGATTAAAAAGCATTGTTCTGTCGGAGCTCCGGATTATGGTTGGCAGTATTTATCAGGTAGTTATTTGTAGTACAGTTTTATTTTTTATTTTCCCCACTTCATTGTTGACAGTATCTCTCAGCCAGTTACTGTTGTTTCTTCCACTTCTTGCTATTTTTGTTTTTTTTAGATTTTAATATTTGATGTATCAAATATTTAAAAAAAAAGCTTCAACATTTTCTCAGAGTTAGAGTGTGGAGTGTTTTGATTTTTCACTGAATATTCACTGTGTTTGAGGTTGGAAATAGAACTGGGCTTATGCAGTATGTAGGGCTCTGATACATCCAGTGCTAGATATTGTAGCTACTCAGGTCTATTTTGCCTGGCTTCCATATTTATGATACCTGGGCAACACAATGCTCATACTCTTCATTCTATCTAAAACCATTTGATCTCTATAGGAGGTGAGAAAGAACAGAACTGTGTCACCAGTAGATTGTGTGGTTTCAATATTTGATCTTGTCAGTCTGTCTTGTCTTGACAAGACTGTTACAAAACACATCTAACTGTGATTTCACAGCATTTGCCATGTGAGATAATTGTTTGCACCCGTCCAACCACTGAAGTTAACAGAAACAATACATCTGGCACATGATGATCTCATCTGAGGTTATCTTCAGTGACAAAGTTGAAAATCTCTGCTGGTATTTACAATCACATTAATTATATATTTTAATTGAGGTTTATTTTTATTTTCAGGATGTTCACAATGAATGGTGTCTGAAATTTACAGGGAATGGGGTAAGATATGTATATAAATGTATTCATGTTGTAGGAATTTGTGGCTCACTTGGAGAGTATTTTCTCATTTAGCTGGGGATTGCATGCACACCTTTAGTTGCCACAGTGCCACGAGATGACCTAAATCCCTGTGCAAGAATGGGAGGAGAAAGGATTGGGTAATCTTTTCCATACAAAAACATCTATTGTTCAATATTTGGAAACATAGACTCAGTTGTAGCATTCTGGGGGCAGCTATGCTTCAAGTGTTTGATAACAACAAGCTGCAATGTGAACCAGTGTTTGTACAGGGCTCGGCAAACAGGGACCCTTGTGGTAGGAAGTCTTCACTACCACCACTGTCAGCAGCAGTTAGGTATCATGATGAC
Organism: Hypanus sabinus; assembly: GCF_030144855.1. Lineage (NCBI taxonomy): Eukaryota > Metazoa > Chordata > Chondrichthyes > Myliobatiformes > Dasyatidae > Hypanus > Hypanus sabinus. The sequence goes on along the minus strand of NC_082707.1, from coordinate 73,324,107 downwards.
ATTATTCATTTCAGCTGATCAGTTAATAGCAGAAAAATACTGAGGTAGTTTTCACATTGAATGACAGTACTGTCCAGTACTGTCTACTGTCCATTGGCCTTCTAGCTCTGCCGTAAAAAACAGTCATAGAAAAGTATAGCACAGAAAGAAGCCCTTTGTCCAATCTAGTCCACCCTGAAATCACTTAAACTGCCTATCCCCATCGACCTGCACCAGGACCATGGCCTTCCCACACCCCTCCCCTACCCCTACCATCCATGTACCGATTCAAACTTCGCTTAACTGTTGAAATTGAGAACGCCTGCACCACTTGTGCTGGAGCTCATTCCACACTCTCATGACCCTCTGAGTGAAGAAGGTTCACCTCATATTCCCCTTAAACTTTTCACCATTCACCTTAAATCCATGACCTCTGGTTGTGGTCCCACCCAACCTCAGTGGAAAAAGCCTGCTTGCAGTTGTTCATTCTATACCCCTCGTTAGCTTGTATGCCTGTATCAAATCTCTTCTCAATCTTCAATGTTCTAAGGAATAAAGTCCTACCCTATTCAATCATAACTCAGCTTCTCCAGACCAATTAGCATCCTTGTAAATTTTCCTCTGCACTCCTCCTACCTTATTTACTTCTTTCCTGTTGCTAGGTGACCAAAACTGCACAGAATACTCCAAATTAGGACTCACCAACATCTTACACAGCTTCAACATGACATCCCATCTCCTGTACTCAATACCTTGACTTATGAAGGCCAATGTGTCAAAAGCTTTCTTTAAAATTGAAATGCCACACATGATTACTATTAATACTGATATCACTGGAAATGAAAAACAGAAGGGATGTTTAAAAGGCCAAGCAAAGTTAATGTCATTTAAATGATTGCCAAAGTTAACAGCATTCCCCACCTCCCACTTTCTGAAACATTTTTGAGACGCTTCATCAGAAGCATTGATTGATAGATTAGATACTTAATGAGATGTTCTTTCAAATTCCAAAAGTGTTAGCTCTGTTTCAAGGAATAAGTGACATTTAACCATTTAACATCATAAAAGAATTTTTTTACATAAAAAATGTCAACCCCCTACCAACTACCAAAGAAAAAAGCTGATGGATGATAATGGATGATCAGAAAAAAAACATATTTGCTTAAGAAGAGAATATAAAAATATACATAAAAGTCTGTGCACTGTTAAACTTTATAAATTGGAAAAGTAATTTAGGAAAGGTCCCCAGATATCATAAAAATATTGTTTCGAATTTAAGACTGAGCAGCGGATCTTTCCTAAATTTAAGTAAGACATAATATCACGTAGCCATTGAAGAGGTGTAGGAGGGGTAGACTCCTTCCATTTAAGCAAGATTGCTCTTCTTGCTAAAAGAGAGGTAAAAACTAAAACCTGGAGGTTAGAGGTATTTAAAGTTATATGTTCATCTGCAATACTACTAAACAAGGCAGTAGGGGATTGGGGTCAAATTGGACCCTAAAAAGTTGTGAGAAGGTATGGAATACTTCCCGCCAAAACTTTTCAATTTTAGGGCAAAACCAAAACATATGAATTAAAGAGGCATCAGCAGAGTCGCATTTATTACAAAGTGGAGAAACAATCGGATAAAAACTGGACAGCTTCTGTTTAGAAATGTAAGCTCCATGAACAACTTTAAATTGTACAAGAGAATGACGAGCACAGAAAGATGGTATATTAACCCGTTTAAGAATTTTATTCCATCTATCATCAGAAATCTGACAATTTAGGTCATCCTTCCAAGCTTTTTTTATTTTATTTAAAAAGTCTTGTCTAGATTCAATCAGCAAGTTATAGATACCGGTAATAGAACCATTAACAAAAGGTACCAGTACCAGAGGGCATGGATTGAGAATAAGAGGTCAGTTATTTAAAACAGAGTTGAGGAAGAGCTTCTTCTCCCAGAGAGTTGTGGAGGTGTGGAATGCACTGCCTCGGAAGACGGTGGAGGCCAATTCTCTGGATGCTTTCAAGAAGGAGCTAGATAAATATCTGATGGATAGGGGAATCAAGGGATATGGGGACACGGCAGGGACTGGGTATTGATAGTGAATGATCAGCCATGATCTCAGAATGGCGGTGCAGACTCGAGGGGCCGAATGGTCTACTTCTGCACCTATTGTCTATTGTCTATTGTTTTAAATTTAAAAGATCGTCCAGTAAATTTTTATCAGGACCTATAGGAAAAGTAGTTAATTGGAAATGTAAGAAATCTCTAATTTGAAGGTATCTGTAGAAATGTGTTTTTGGGAGTGCAAATTTAGTTGACAATTGGTCAAATGAAGCAAGAGATCCTGAGATAAACAGATCCCAAAAACACTTAATACCTAGTTCATCCCAATCCTTAAAGACTTTGTCAGTCAATGAAGGGATAAAAAAATAATTAAGGAGAATGGGAGATGATAATGGAAAATTTGCTAAACCAAAAAATTTCCTAAATTGAGACCAAATCCTTAAAGTTTGCTTAATAATTATGTTATTTGTTATTTTATTTGCTGAAAAAGAAGAATATGATACAAGAAGAGAGACAATAGAGGAATTATTTACAGAATTAACTTCTAAGGAGACCCATGATGGGCAATCTTTATGATAAATATAATAAGACTAGAAAGTAATATTCCTTATATTGGCAGCCCAATAGTAAAACCTAAAATTGCATAAGGCTAATCCACCCATCTCTTTATTTCTTTGTAGGTAAACTTTATTTAAACGAGCTTGCTTATTATTCCAAATATAAGATGTTAAAATTGAATCTAAAGAATCAAAGTCGGTCTTAGGAATAAAAATAGGCAAGGCCTGAAAAAGATATAAAAATTTAGGAAGAATCTTCATTTTAATCAAATTAATTCAGCCAATTAGAGATAAAGAAAGAGGAGACCATTTAGAAAGCATCTTTTTCACATAATTCATTAAGGGGTTTAAGTTTTCTTTAAATAAATTCTTGAAGTTTTTAGTAATTGTTACACCTAGATATGTAAATTGACTTGTAACAACTTGGAACAGAAATTTGGCATTTGATGATATTAGGTCATTTAAAGGAAATAATTCACTTTTATGTAAATTCAGCTTATATCCTGAAAAAGAACTAAACTGGGAAATTAAAGAAAGAACAGAAGTTCCAGTGTTAGAGATAAAAAGTAAAATATCATCAGCGTATAATGAAATTTTATGAGTCATACCTTTAGTATACAAGAAATGTCCTTAGATTCTCAAAATGCTATTGCTAAGGATTCTATAGCTAAAGCAAAAAGTAAAGGACTAAGAAGACAACCTTGTCTAGTTCCCCGCTGTAATTTAAAGGGCTTAGAAATTTGAGAGTTAGTAATAACCTGAGCGGTAGGAGACAAGTAAATTAATTTAACCCAACGAATAAAATTAGGCCCAAAATTAAACTTTTCTAAGTTCTTGAAAAGATAATTCCACTCAATCCTCTCAAAGGCTTTTTCTGCATCTAAGGATAATATACACTCTGATTTTTTTGGATGGTGAATATATCACATACAATAACTGACGTATATTAAAATATGAGTAACGATTTTTAATAAATCCTGTCTGGTCATGTGATATAATAGATGGTAAAATATTTTCAAGTCTTTGAGATAAGATTTTGGATAAGATTTTTGCATCAACATTTGATAAAGAGATCGGTCTGTATGAAGAACATACAGCTGGATTTTTATTTTTTTTAAGAATAAGAGAAATGAAAGCTTCATAAAATGATTGAGGGAGTTTTCCTGATTTAAAGGACTCTGATAAAACAGAGGATACATACGGTGTAAGTAACTTAATGAAAGTTTTATAAAACTCCCCAGGAAAGCCATCAGGTCCTGGGGTCTTACCAGAATGTAAAGCACGTATAGCCTCAGCCATTTCTTCATTGGAAATAGGCTGATCTAACTGTGTTAGGGTATCAGCAGACAATGTAGGAATGTTGATATTACTGAAAAAAGCATTCATATAGGTATCATCTAAAGAAGAATCAGACTGATACAACTTAAGGTAAAAGTCTTTAAATACGTTGTTAACTTCAGAATGGTCGGACATCTTAGTACCATTATCTTTAAAAATTTCTGTGATTTGACGATTGACTGTAAAAGATTTTAAGCGTTTGGCTAATAAACTACCTGTTCTATCCCCGTGAATGTAAAATTGAGTTTTATCTCTCAACAGCTGTCGTTCAATTGTCAGCAGAAGATTATACTTGGATTGGATTTCAATACGCTTATTATATATAGTTGGATCTGGAGATAGGGCATACTTTCGATCAAGATCTTTTAATATCGCTGCTAAGTCAGACCTTTCTTTGTCAGCTTTTTTCTTTATATAGGTAGAGTAAGAGATAATTTCTCCACAAATATATGCTTTAGAAGTATCCCAGACCATAGTACCAGCACTATCTCCTTTAAAATTTTCTTTAAAGAAAAAAGTAATATGGTTTTCCAAATACTTTAGAAAATTTTTATCAGATAACAATGATAAGTTAAAACGCCAACATCTATTTGGTACAGAGTAAACAGGTAATCTTAAAGCCAGAAGCACAGGTGCATGATCAGACAAAGCAATCTCCTTGTAATCACAGGTTCGAACCAGTGGAAGCAAGTTTCTATCTAAAGAAAGTAGTCAATCCGAGAGTACACATGATGAACTTGAGATAAATATGAATATTCCTTTTCTTGGGGGTGTAAAAAACACCACACGTTGAGAATACCACATTGAAATAGAAAAGATTTAAAAAGTAGAACTGATTTATTAGTGACAGGGGTTTTACTTGAAGAGCGATCTAATATAGGGTCAAGCCAAAAATTAAAATCTCCACTCATCACCCAGGAATACCGATTCAAATCAGGCAGAAAAGAGAAAAGACATTCAAAGAACAAGGAGTCATCTGTATTTGGAGCAGATACATTTGCAAATACGATTAGTTTATTCTCAATCTACCCAAAACAATAACAAAGCACCCATTTGTATCAGAACTTACATTATGTTGAATAAAGGATACATTCTGATCAAACAGGTTAGAGACGCCTCTCGATCTAGATTGAGAGGGTGAGTGAAAACGTATACCCTTCCCTCCTTTGAAAAAGCGTGAAATATCATCTTTACGAATATAAGTTTCTTAGAGAAAGATTATAAGAGTTTTAAGTTTCCTGATATAAGAGAAAATCTTATTTTGATTAACAGGATTATTTAGACCTTTCACATTAATGCTGAGTATATTAATAAAAGAATCCATCAAGTATCCTTTAGTAATGCATAAAAGGTAATCACAGACATGTAGATAGCGAATAAATAAAACAGTAAAAACCTCCAATCTGCTTTCTGGAAGAACCCATTTCCCCCCTCCCTCCCCCCAAAGAGAGAAATCAGCCAAGGGAGGCTGAAGACTAAATCTAATGTTCCCAACCCAAAACTCCGGTGGCTCCAAAAATTATATATGCATAGCTGTGCTGAATAAAGGACTGTAAATATATGTATACAAAAACAAAATATCAAAGTAAATAAGTTTGCTACTTACGAGAAAAATACCATGGGAAAATATGTATTAGTCTCGGTAAAAAGTAAGGCCAGATAAGGAAAATCAATAAGTAAAACAACATATACTCACGGGTGCAAAAAAAAGGAGTAAAGAAAAAAATAGAAAATAATTAGAAATAATTAAATAATTATTACATGTTGTCATTTTGTTTTTTTTCTCCCTTGAATACCTTAAATTAGTCATGTAGGAAGTTATCTAAACTGCTTCCCTTTATAATTATTTTCTTCCATTAGAAATCTTGAGATTTTTGGCAGTTTTGTGATTGGATGGAAAAACTAAAATTTTCTTTCAGGGAGATTTTTGGTAAGCTTGGATGTGTCAGTCCTGTTCATGAGGGGGTGGAGGAAGAGAATTACTTCACCTTCAATCAGCTATCAATTCCTCTGTATTTTGCATTTGATGTGATGGCACTTGGGTTACTGTAGGATCTACTTACTTAAAAACCTGAGTATGTGATCTGTTCTATTCCCCAATTAGATTTATACTTAACATGCAATTAACATTTTTGAATAGAGTTAGTCGTAAATATTCTGTTTAAATTGCCAATCCACTTTTCTGCACAAAGACTTGCATATTCTATACCTTGACTGGTATTTCCCAGAAGAAATTAGTTAGCAACAGAATTAATCTTGAAATGCAATCACACTACCATTTTGGTAATGGTGCAAAGTGGTTTTCACAACTTAACCAGGTTAAACTTGTGTCTTGTAAATGAGGTATTAATGTTTGAAATGGTTTTCATATATAATGATTCAAACTTGATAATCTAATTCAGAAAATGCTGGTGGAACACAGCAGGCCAGGAAGCATCTACAAGGAGAAGCACTGTCGACGTTTCAGGCTGAGACCCTTCGTCAGGACTAACTGAAAGGAAAGGTACTGAGAGATTTGAAAGTAGTGGGGTGAGGGGGAAATGCAAAATGATAGAAGAAGACAGGAGGGGGTGGGATGATGCTAAGAGCTGGAAAGGTGATTGGCGAAAGTGATACAGAGCTGGAGAAGGGAAAGGATCATGGGACGGGAGGCCTCGGGAGAAAGAAGGGGGGGGGGAGGCACCAGAGGGAGATGGAGAACAGGCAAAGTGACGGGCAGCGAGAGAGAAAAAAAAAGAAACAACTAAATATGTCAGGGATGGGATAAGAAGGGGAGGAGGGACATTAACGGAAATTAGAGAAGTCAATGTTCATGCCATCAGGTTGGAGGCTACCCAGCTGGTATATAAGGTGTTGTTCCTCCAAACTGAGTTTGGATTCATCTTGACAGTAGAGGAGGCCATGGATAGACATATCAAAATGGGAATGGGACATGGAATTAAAATGTGTGGCCACTGGGAGATCCTGCTTTCTCTGGCGGACCGAGTGTAGGTGTTCAGTGAAACGGTCTCCCAGTCTGCGTCAGGTCTCACCAATACATAAAAGGTCACACTGGGAGCACCGGACGCAGTATACCACACCAGCCGACTCACAGGTGAAGTGTCGCCTCACCTGGAAGGACTGTCTGGGGCCCTGAATGGTGGTGAGGGAGGAAGTGTAAGGGCAGGTGTAGCACTTGTTCCGCTTACAAGGATAAGTGCCAGGAGGGAGATCGGTGGGAAAGGATGGGGGGGGGGGGGCGAGTGGACAAGGAAGTTGCATAGGGAGTGATCCCTGTGGAAAGCAGAAACAGTGGGGGAGGGAACGGTATACTTGGTTGTGGAATCCCATTGGAGGTGGCGGAAGTCACAGAGAATTATACATTGGACCTGGAGGCTGGTAGGGTGGTAGGTGAGGACAAGGGGAACCCTATCCCAAGTGGGGTGGTGGGCGGATGGGGTGAGGGCAGATGTGCGGGAAATGGGAGAGATGCGTTTGAGAGCAGAGTTGATGGTGGAAGAAGGGAAGCCCCTTTGTTTAAAAAAGGAAGACATCTCCTTCGTCCTGGAATGAAAAGCCTCATCCTGAGAGCAGATGCGGCAGAAATCCACAGGGATATGCTGCGTCTGGTGCTCCCGGTGAATCCAAACTCAGGTTGGAGAACCAACATCTTATATACCGGCTGGGTAGCCTCCAACCTGATGGCATGAACATTGACTTCTCTAACTTCCGTTAATGCCCCTCCTTCCCTTCTTTCCCATTCCTGACATATTTAGTTGTTTGTTTTTTTCTCTCTCTCTGCCTATCACTGCCTGTTCTCCATCTCCCACTGGTGCTCCCCCACTTTCTTTCTCCCGAGGCCTCCCGTCCCATGATCCTTTCCCTTCTCCAGCTTTGTGTCACTTTCGCCAATCACCTTTCCAGCTCTTAGCTTCATCCCACTCCCTCCGGTCTTCTCCTATCATTTCACATTTCCCCCTCCCCCCACTACTTACAAATCTCTTAGTATCTGTCCTTTCAATTAGTCCTGACGAAGGGTCTCGGCCCGAAACGTCGACAGTACTTCTCCTTCTAGATGCTGCCTGGCCTGTTGTGTTCCTCCAGCATTTTGTGTGTGTTGTTTGAATTTCCAGCATCTGCATATTTCCTCGTGTTTAATCTAATTCAGGTTGTATTCAGCATTGTTGATATGTTGACAAAGTGGTGAATGTTGACACCCATAAAAACACCTGTCGTACCAAAGTTAGTGAATCACTGCTTCACATCTCTTCCACACTAGTGCACAACATTCATCTGAGCAACAGGGTCCCCTTTATAAAATTTTAAGCAAATGCATAGAGGGTGATAACTTTACTGAGCACCAATGGTCAGGATGTTGAAGCAACTGTTCTCTGTTCCCCCTTGATTTTTCCAGCTAAGTTTTAACACTGTCTTTTGACACCTGCTCTGTCTTTTGACCTTCTCTGTTACAGTGAGGCCTCCTGCAAGCCTGAAGGATAGTTCCTCATCTTCTGTCTTTAATTGTCTCATTGTTTTCTCCATTGATAAACATAGACATGCCTGCTGACTATACACAGCAGGCCTGGTAATTGGTTTACTATTTCACATGCACTGAGATACAGTGATACGCTTCTGTTTGCATGATATCCGGACAGATTGAGCCATACACAGCAATACCCACAGTTCATAATTTTCTTACTGCGTCTTTCTCACCAACTGTCAGTGACAAAAATCACTGCTTTACGAACACTAGTGCGTGCAGCTGATGCTATTTTCAGAACTGTTCACTCGAACATGGTGCAATGTCCAGTGGCCACACAAGTGCACACATCTGACACTAGTTAGACACCATTCAGCAATGGTCTCTTGCCCAAGTTAAGCAGCATAATGACTCAAATAACCAAAGAGAACCCATCGCATTCACATTTAGGATCTTTAAGCTCTCAGCCTCCTCCATGACAGCATCATTGATGCCAACAGTGGCATGTTCCGAGCCCCACTTCCTGCAGTGAATGTTCACCTCCTTTGTTCTATTGACATTGATGTTTTGACTCAAGGCCACAATGCTCTCTATCTCCTCCCTGGAGAAGAGTAATCTCATTCTCAAAGCCACATTACCTCAGTTGGTTGCAACCTATGCAAAATATTCTACAAGTTTTCTGCATTCTCCTGCCATCTTTTTGCAGCTGGAAATGACTATGTTTGCTCCCTTTTCCAGTGCTGACTAAGGGTATCAGAGAACAAATGTTAACTGTTAACCTTTCCTCAGATGCAGTATGTTGTCACTTTTCAATAATGCTGTTGCTACATTAGTCATTTAATTTAGTGCTCATTCAAATTTTGTGCATTTTACATTGGATTTCAACATCAGATTGCAGAAAAAGAAGATTTCCTCATCTAGATCGGGCTTCGGCATCTGTGTTCTTTTTCAACTATTTTTCAAGAGTTAGCGTTTATTCACATTTAAGCCATAAAGATTCAAGATTCATGATTATTTAATGTTACTTCCACTACACAAGTGTAAAGAAGAACAAATAATTATTACTCCAGATTTGATACAGCACAAATTAAACACAGTAAGATAAAGAATATAATAAGAAAGCACAATAAATATAACTACACAAGTGAGCTTATTTACATAAATTGATTGTATGTCCATCAAGTGACACGAGGCACAAGAGTGTCTGTACGTGAGGTGACTGACAGGAAATGATACAGTAGTGGTGGTGGGAGGTGTGGAAGCTCTGGTCAGTGGGTGGAGGTGTTGACCAGACTTGCTTCATGGGAAAAGTAAAGGTTTTTGAGTCTGGTCCTGGCATGGATGTTAAGTTGCCTTCACCCTGATGGGAAGAGGATAAGCAGTCCATGAGCAGGGTGTGAGGGATCACTTCTACCTCAATGGCTACAACATGTTTTTGTGATAACATGAAAAAATTTCCAGTTGGTAAAACACTAACCAACTACTATAGTAGAATATTGGGCAATTATTGACTTATGTTGAGAAGACCATAGGACATAGGAGCAGAATTAGGCCAACTGGCCTATCAAGTCTGCTCCGCAATTCAATCATGGCTGATCTTTTTTTCTTGTCCTCCTCAACCCCAGTTCCCAGTCTTCTCCCCATAACCTTTGTCCAATGAAAAACCTATCAATTGCTGCCTTAAATAGAACCAACAACCTGGCCTCCACAGTTGCATGTGGCAACAAATTCCACAAATTCACCACCCTTTGGCTAAAGAAATTTCTCTGCATCTCTGTTTTGAAAGGGTATCCCTCTATCCTGAGGCTCTGTCCTCTTGTCCCAGACTATCCCACCATGGGAGATATCCTTTCCATGTCTAGGCCTTTCAACATTCAAAAGGCTTAAATGAGATCCACCGCCCCCCTACTCATCCTTCTGAATTCCAGTGAGTACAGACCCAGGACCATCAAAAGTTCCTCATATGATAACCCTTTCATTCCTGGAATCATCCTTGTGAACCTCCTTTGGACCCTCTCCAATGCCTGCAAATATTTTCTAAGATGAGGGGCCCAAAGCTGTTCACAATACTCATGATGAGGGCTCACTATTGCCTTGTAAAGCCTCAGCGTCACATCCTTGTTGTTGTATGCTAGACCTCTTGAAATGAATGCTAACATGCCATTTGCCTTCCTCACCACTGACTCAACCTGCAAGCCAACCTTTAGGATGTTCTGCACAATGACTCCCAAGTCCCTGTGCATCTCAGATTCCTGGATTTTCTCCCCATTTAGAAAATAGCCCGCACATTTATTTCTACTACCAATGTGCATGACCATACATTTTCCAACATTGTATTTCATTTGCCACTTCCTTGCCCATTCTACTAATCTGTCTAAGTCCTTCTGCATCCTATCTGATTCCTCAATACTACCTGCCCCGCCACCAATCTTTGTATCATTGGCAAACTTGGCAACAAAGTCATCTATTTCATCATCTAAATCATTTTTATACAGCATGAAAAGAAGTGGTCCCAACACCGACCCCTGTGGAACACCACTAGTCACAGGCAGCCAACCAGAAAAGGATCATTTATTCCCACGCACTGCCTCCTACCAATTATGTTAGTAACATCTTTGTAATGCCATGGGCTCTTAACTTGGTAAGCACCCTCATGTGTGACACCTTGTCAAAGGCTTTCTGCAAGTACAAATATACAACATCCACTGTATCACCTTTATCTATCTAATTTGTAATCTCCTCAAAGAATTCCAACAGGCTTGTCAGGCACAATTTTCTGTGAAAGAAACCATACTGACCTTGTACTATCTTGCCCTTTGTCACCAAGAACTCCATCACCTCATCCTTAACAATTGACTCCAACATCTTCCCAACCACTGAGGTCCAGCTAACTGGACCATGATTTCCTTACTGCTGCCTTCCTCCTTAAAGAGTGGAGTGACATTTACAATTTTCCAGTCCCCTGGCTCCATGCCAGAGTCCAATGATTTTTCAAAGATCATTTCTAGTGCCACCACAATCTGTAACGCTAAATTTCTGAAGCCCAGGTAGCAGTTGATCCAGTCCGGGTGACTTAAGTACCTTTAGGTCTTTTAGCTTCTTGATGACCTTTTCTCTTGTAACAGTAACTGTACCCATTTCTCTTCCGTCACACACGACAACATCAGGCATACCGCTAGTGTCTTCCACAGTGAAGGCTGATATAAAATACTCATGTAGTTCATCAGTCATCTCCTTGTCCTTCGTTATTATTTCTCTTGACTCATCCCCCACGTAAGTATCCAAAGCAGTATACTTATATTTGAAGGGAATGGCCACAGGTGTTCTCTGCTCTAACTTCCTGTTTCCATTTCTCCTGACAGTCACCAACCTACTCACTTCCAGCAACTTCAGGATGACTACTTCCCTGTAGCTTTGATCAATTATCTCTTCGGTCTCCCGTACAGGCTGAAGGTCTCCCAGTTGCTGCTCCAGATCCCAAATATGGTCTTCACGGAGCTGCAGCCGGATGCACTTCACGCAGTTGTTGTTCCCCTGGAGAGGCTAGGTCTCCCAGTTCTCCAACATCTGGCACGAAGAACTTAGCACAGACATTTAATTGGTACAATTAGAGAGAAAAAAAACAAAAACGACACTTAACAAACGATTTACACAGAGCCAACACCTCTCCCGAGTCACAGCCTCTTTTGAGCCAAAGCCTGATGTTTCTACTCCTGCCAGTAGCCATTCCGCTTATCCCTTCTGTACTACTATATAGTTCATAGAGTTCTGTTGATACTGCTGACAGGTGTACATGTGAGAACCATGTGCTGGTCATAGTAAACAATGTACTGAGTGCATTGGAACATGGAATCTATCAGAACCCTGGAGCACTGCACACAGGCAAATGAATTTCCCCGAGATAAACTGTGAGTGAGCAGGACATCCCTGTTCAGGGACTCTGTCCCATTATTGAAAAATTATTATCCCACTTTCTTTATTTCATGCTCTCACACAGGTGCATAATGCCCAGAATGATTTTCTTGTGGATGATGCAAAAGCCAAAGAAACAGCGGATCAGCATCAAGTGAATCCGGGAGATTCTGAGGTTCTGAGAAGAAATCCTGTGACCCCTCAAGGTACGTTGGAAGCTGCGGGCACAAAGCATCAGCTTGGCTGGTGGGTTTGAGCACCTGCTGCAAGAAACATGACTGACCATGTGGGGATGTTCATAAACTCTTCTGATGTGTTCAATTCGTTCTCTCCTTTAGATCACTCACAGCAAGTTTCAACAGGACACGAGGTAACGAAATAGCAAATTTTCAACATGAACATGTCCTCTTCTACCTTTTCTTTAATAACCTGCTCACAGTGCCTCCTACAATTGTTCATTTCTGCCACTGTCACCAAGCCACTGAAATCCATTCGGGCTGCATCAATTAAAAAAAATGTGTAATTTTACTCTTGATATTGGCCATGCACTCCTTCACCTTTAACAATTGTTGAAATGATTTATTCTTTCTCATCTACTCCACAACTATTTTGCCGTTTGAGTACTTTTTTCATTTTTGGAAAACATATGACCTGCAGCTTCCTCATTTTTCCCAAAAATGCGCGCCAGCCGTTCCTTCCAATTTACATTGGTGAACTCCACTCATACCACTATAATTTTACTTACTTAATGGAAGTACTGCTACATCAGACTTTACTTTCTCCCTATCAAATGTCAGGTTGAACTCTGTTATATTGTGATCACTGTTTCCTATGGGTTCTTTCACATTAAGTTCTCTAATCGTCTCTGGTTCATTACTTAACACTAAATCCAGTATTGCCAATCCCCTGTTAGGCTTAGCGAAAAATTGCTCTAAAAAGCCATCTCGTATGCATTCAACAGACTCGCTGTCTTGAGATCCATTGCCAACCTGCTTTTTCCCAAATGACCTGCATGTTAAAATCTCCAATGACTGCCATAAAATTGCCCTTTTGACTCGCCTTTTTCTATTTCCTGTTGTAACCTGTGGTCCACCTCCCAGCCACTATTGGGAGCCCTGTATAGAACTGCTACCAAATTTTTTTTACCCTTGACATTTCTTCACTCATCGTACAAGCATTCATCATCTTCCGATCATATGTCACATCTTTCTACTGATTTTATGCCATTCTTTACCAGTAGAGCCACACCACCCCTCTGCTATCTTTCCTATCCCTCTGATGTAACATGTAACCTAGGACATTCAGCTCCCAACTATAACCATCCTTCAGCCACAATTCAGTGATGGGTACACCATACCTGGTCATCCGAAAAAGTAGAACAAGTTCATCCACTTCGTACTATATGCATTTAGATACATCACCTTGGGTACCGTGTTTACTATCCCTTCTGATTCGGAGACCCTAATGATTTGATACTCAGCCTGCTGGCTGCAACTAATTCCCATCACCTGCCAGCACTTCCTGACAGTCAGACTGCATGCTTATCTTAACTTTTTTTTACCATCCGTCCCTTCCCCCTGCAAAACTAGTACAAACCCTCCCCAACAACTCGAACAAACCTGCCCACCAGATTATTGGTCCCCTTTGGCTGCTCTCCGAAATGTTGTGAAGATATCCCTGAGATATCCCTGACCCTAGCATCTGGGAGGCTACATACCATCCGGGTGTCCCGTTCACGTCTACACAATCTCCTGTCTGTCCCCTTTACGATTGAGTCCTCTATCACTACCGCTCTCTTCTTCACTCTTTTTCCCTTCTGCTCCACGGACCGATGCACAGTGCCTGTAACCCGGTCACTGTGGCATTCTTCCAGAAGGTCATCCCCCACGTGAGTATCTATTTGACAGCAATGGCTAAAGGTGTGCTCTGCTCTAATGGCCTGTTTCAATTTTTCCTGACAGTCACCATGCTACTCACCTCCTGCAACGTCAGGATGACTACTTCCCTGTAGCTTTCATCGATTATCTCCTCACTCTCCCGTACAAGCCGAAGGTCATCCAGTTGCTGCTCCAGATCCCTAACATGGTCTTCAAGGAGCTGCAGCCAGATGCACTTCACGCAGATGTAGTTCCCCGGGAGTCTCTGGGTCTCCCAGTTCTCCAACATCTGGCACGAAGAACACACCACTGCCATTTAATTGGTACAATAAGAGAGAAAAAACCAAAAAGGAAACTTAACAAACGATTTACACAGAGCCACCACCTCTCCCGAGCCAAAGCCTCTTTTGAGCCAAAGCCTGATATTTCTACTCCTGCCAGTGGCCATTCCGTTTATCCCTTCTGTATTTTTATGTAGTTCATAGATTTGTGTCGATACTTCTGACAGGCGTACATGTGAGAACCATGTACTGGTGAAAGTAAACAATGTACTGAGTGCATTGGAACATGGAATCTATCAGAAACCTAGAGCACTGCACACACGCAAATGAACATCCCTGAGATAAACTGTGAGTGAGCAGGACATCCCTGTTCAAGGACTCTGTCCCATTATTGAAAAATTATTATCCCACTTTCTTTAGTTCATGCTCTCACACAGGTGAATAATGCCCAGAATGATTTTCTTGTGGATGATGCTAAAGCCAAAGAATCAGCGGATCAGCATCAAGTGAATCCGGGAGATTCTGAGGTTCTGAGAAGAAATCCTGTGACCCCTCAAGGTACGTTGGAAGCTGCGGGCACAAAGCATCAGCTTGGCTGGTGGGTTTGAGCACCTGCTGCAAGAAACATGACTGACCATGTGGGGATGTTCATAAACTCTTCTGATGTGTTCAATTCATTCTCTCCTTTAGATCACTCACAGCAAGTTTCAACAGGACACGAGGTAACGAAATAGCAAATTTTCAACATGAACATGTCCTCTTCTACCTTTTCTTTAATAAACTGCTCACAGTGCCTCCTACAATTGTTCATTTCTGCCACTGTCACCAAGCCACTGAAATCCATTCGGGCTGCATCAATTAAAAAAAATGTGTAATTTTACTCTTGATATTGGCCATGCACTCCTTCACCTTTAACAATTGTTGAAATGATTTATTCTTTCTCATCTACTCCACAACTATTTTGCCGTTTGAGTACTTTTTTCATTTTTGGAAAACATATGACCTGCAGCTTCCTCATTTTTCCCAAAAATGCGCGCCAGCCGTTCCTTCCAATTTACATTGGTGAACTCCACTCATACCACTATAATTTTACTTACTTAATGGAAGTACTGCTACATCAGACTTTACTTTCTCCCTATCAAATGGCAGGTTGAACTCTGTTATATTGTGATCACTGGTTCCTATGGGTTCTTTCACATTAAGTTCTCTAATCGTCTCTGGTTCATTACTTAACACTAAATCCAGTATTGCCAATCCCCTGTTAGGCTTAGCGAAAAATTGCTCTAAAAAGCCATCTCGTATGCATTCAACAGACTCGCTGTCTTGAGATCCATTGCCAACCTGCTTTTTCCCAAATGACCTGCATGTTAAAATCTCCAATGACTGCCATAAAATTGCCCTTTTGACTCGCCTTTTTCTATTTCCTGTTGTAACCTGTGGTCCACCTCCCAGCCACTATTGGGAGCCCTGTATAGAACTGCTACCAAATTTTTTTTACCCTTGACATTTCTTCACTCATCGTACAAGCATTCATCATCTTCCGATCATATGTCACATCTTTCTACTGATTTTATGCCATTCTTTACCAGTAGAGCCACACCACCCCTCTGCTATCTTTCCTATCCCTCTGATGTAACATGTAACCTAGGACATTCAGCTCCCAACTATAACCATCCTTCAGCCACAATTCAGTGATGGGTACACCATACCTGGTCATCCGAAAAAGTAGAACAAGTTCATCCACTTCGTACTATATGCATTTAGATACATCACCTTGGGTACCGTGTTTACTATCCCTTCTGATTCGGAGACCCTAATGATTTGATACTCAGCCTGCTGGCTGCAACTAATTCCCATCACCTGCCAGCACTTCCTGACAGTCAGACTGCATGCTTATCTGAACTTTTTTTTTTACCATCTCTCCCTTCCCCCTGCAAAATTAGTACAATCCCTCCCCAACAACTCGAACAAACCTGCCCACCAGAATATAGGAAGGCTTTGGCTGCTCTCCGAAATGTTGTGGAGATATCCTTGAAATATCCCTGACCCTAGCATCTGGGAGGCTACATACCATCCGGGTGCCCGTTCACGTCTACACAATCTCCTGACTGTCCCCTTCACTATTGAGTCCTCTATCACTACCGCTCTCTTCTTCGCTCTTTTTCCCTACTGCACCACGGACCGATGCACAGTGCCTGTAACCCGGTCACTGTGGCATTCTTCCAGAAGGTCATCCCCCACGTGAGTATCCAAAGTGGTACACTTCTATTTGACAGCAATGGTCAAAGGTGTGCTCTGCTCTAACGGCCTGTTTCAATTTTTCCTGACAGTCACCAAGCTACTCTCCTCCTGCAACGTCAGGATGCCTACTTCCCTGTAGCTTTGATCTGTTCAGGTCTCCCGGAAAATTCGAAGGTCATCCAGTTGCTGCTCCAGATCCCTAATATGGTCTTCAAGTAGCTGCAGCCAGATGCACTTCACGCAGATGTAGTTCCCCGGGAGTCTCTGGGTCTCCCAGTTCTCCAACATCTGGCACGAAGAACACACCACTGCCATTTAATTGGTACAATAAGAGAGAAAAAACCAAAAAGGAAACTTAACAAACGATTTACACAGAGCCACCACCTCTCCCGAGCCAAAGCCTCTTTTGAGCCAAAGCCTGATGTTTCTACTCCTGCCAGTGGCCATTCCGTTTATCCCTTCTGTATTTTGATGTAGTTCATAGATTTGTGTCGATACTTCTGACAGGCGAACATGTGAGAACCATGTACTGGTGAGAGTAAACAATGTACTGAGTGCATTGGAACATGGAAACTATCAGAAACCTGGAGCACTGCACACACGCAAATGAACATCCCTGAGATAAACTGTGAGTGAGCAGGACATCCCTGTTCAAGGACTCTGTCCCATTATTGAAAAATTATTATCCCACTTTCTTTATTTCATGCTCTCACACAGGTGAATAATGCCCAGAATGATTTTCTTGAGGATGATGCAAAAGCCAAAGAAACAGCGGATCAGCATCAAGTGAATCCGGGAGATTCTGAGGCTCTGAGAAGAAATCCTGTGACCCCTCAAGGTACGTTGGCAGCTGCGGGCACAAAGCATCAGCTTGGCTGGTGGGTTTGAGCACCTGCTGCAAGAAACTTGACTGACCATGTGGGGATGTTCAGAAACTCTTCTGATGTGTTCAATTCATTCTCTCCTTTAGATCACTCACAGCAAGTTTCAACAGGACACGAGGTAACGAAATAGCAAATTTTCAACATGAACATGTCCTCTTCTACCTTTTCTTTAATAACCTGCTCACAGTGCCTCCTACAATTGTTCATTTCTGCCACTGTCACCAAGCCACTGAAATCCATTCGGGCTGCATCAATTAAAAAAAATTTGTAATTTTACTCTTGATATTCGCCATGCACTCCTTCACCTTTAACAATTGTTGAAATGATTTATTCTTTCTCATCTACTCCACAACTATTTTGCCGTTTGAGTACTTTTTTCATTTTTGGAAAACATATGACCTGCAGCTTCCTCATTTTTCCCAAAAATGCGCGCCAGCCATTCCTTCCAATTTACATTGGTGAACTCCACTCATACCACTATAATTTTACTTACTTAATGGAAGTACTGCTACATCAGACTTTACTTTCTCCCTATCAAATGTCAGGTTGAACTCTGTTATATTGTGATCACTGGTTCCTATGGGTTCTTTCACATTAAGTTCTCTAATCGTCTCTGGTTCATTACTTAACACTAAATCCAGTATTGCCAATCCCCTGTTAGGCTTAGCGAAAAATTGCTCTAAAAAGCCATCTCGTATGCATTCAACAGACTCGCTGTCTTGAGATCCATTGCCAACCTGCTTTTTCCCAAATGACCTGCATGTTAAAATCTCCAATGACTGCCATAAAATTGCCCTTTTGACTCGCCTTTTTCTATTTCCTGTTGTAACCTGTGGTCCACCTCCCAGCCACTATTGGGAGCCCTGTATATAACTGCTACCAATTTTTTTTTACCCTTGACATTTCTTCACTCATCGTACAAGGATTTATCATCTTCCGATCATATGTCACATCTTTCTACTGATTTTATGCCATTCTTTACCAGTAGAGCCACACCACCCCTCTGCTAACATTCATATTCCTCTGATGTAACATGTAACCTTGGACATTCAGCTCCCAACTATAACCATCCTTCAGCCACAATTCAGTGATGGCTACATCATACCTGGTCATCCGTAAAAGTAGAACAAGTTCATCCACTTCGTACTATTTGCATTTAGATACATCACCTTGGGTACCGTGTACTATCCCTTCTGATTCTACGTCCCTAATGTTTTGATACTCAGCCTGCTGGCTGTAACTAATTCCCATCATCTGCCTGCCCTTCCTGACAGTCTGACTGCATGCTTATCTTAACTTTTTTTTACCATCCGTCCCTTCCCCCTGCAAAACTAGTACAAACCCTCCCCAACAACTCGAACAAACCTGCCCACCAGATTATTGGTCCCCTTTGGCTGCTCTCCGAAATGTTGTGAAGATATCCCTGAGATATCCCTGACCCTAGCATCTGGGAGGCTACATACCATCCGGGTGTCCCGTTCACGTCTACACAATCTCCTGTCTGTCCCCTTTACGATTGAGTCCTCTATCACTACCGCTCTCTTCTTCACTCTTTTTCCCTTCTGCTCCATGGACCGATGCACAGCGCCTGTAACCCGGTCACTGTGGCATTCTTCCAGAAGGACATACCCCACGTGAGTATCTATTTGACAGCAATGGCTAAAGGTGTGCTCTGCTCTAATGGCCTGTTTCAATTTTTCCTGACAGTCACCATGCTACTCACCTCCTGCAACGTCAGGATGACTACTTCCCTGTAGCTTTCATCGATTATCTCCTCACTCTCCCGTACAAGCCGAAGGTCATCCAGTTGCTGCTCCAGATCCCTAACATGGTCTTCAAGGAGCTGCAGCCAGATGCACTTCACGCAGATGTAGTTCCCCGGGAGTCTCTGGGTCTCCCAGTTCTCCAACATCTGGCACGAAGAACACACCACTGCCATTTAATTGGTACAATAAGAGAGAAAAAACCAAAAAGGAAACTTAACAAACGATTTACACAGAGCCACCACCTCTCCCGAGCCAAAGCCTCTTTTGAGCCAAAGCCTGATATTTCTGCTCCTGCCAGTGGCCATTCCGTTTATCCCTTCTGTATTTTGATGTAGTTCATAGATTTGTGTCGATACTTCTGACAGGCGTACATGTGAGAACCATGTACTGGTGAAAGTAAACAATGTACTGAGTGCATTGGAACATGGAATCTATCAGAAACCTAGAGCACTGCACACACGCAAATGAACATCCCTGAGATAAACTGTGAGTGAGCAGGACATCCCTGTTCAAGGACTCTGTCCCATTATTGAAAAATTATTATCCCACTTTCTTTATTTCATGCTCTCACACAGGTGAATAATGCCCAGAATGATTTTCTTGTGGATGATGCAAAAGCCAAAGAATCAGCGGATCAGCATCAAGTGAATCCGGGAGATTCTGAGGTTCTGAGAAGAAATCCTGTGACCCCTCAAGGTACGTTGGAAGCTGCGGGCACAAAGCATCAGCTTGGCTGGTGGGTTTGAGCACCTGCTGCAAGAAACATGACTGACCATGTGGGGATGTTCATAAACTCTTCTGATGTGTTCAATTCATTCTCTCCTTTAGATCACTCACAGCAAGTTTCAACAGGACACGAGGTAACGAAATAGCAAATTTTCAACATGAACATGTCCTCTTCTACCTTTTCTTTAATAAACTGCTCACAGTGCCTCCTACAATTGTTCATTTCTGCCACTGTCACCAAGCCACTGAAATCCATTCGGGCTGCATCAATTAAAAAAAATGTGTAATTTTACTCTTGATATTGGCCATGCACTCCTTCACCTTTAACAATTGTTGAAATGATTTATTCTTTCTCATCTACTCCACAACTATTTTGCCGTTTGAGTACTTTTTTCATTTTTGGAAAACATATGACCTGCAGCTTCCTCATTTTTCCCAAAAATGCGCGCCAGCCGTTCCTTCCAATTTACATTGGTGAACTCCACTCATACCACTATAATTTTACTTACTTAATGGAAGTACTGCTACATCAGACTTTACTTTCTCCCTATCAAATGTCAGGTTGAACTCTGTTATATTGTGATCACTGGTTCCTATGGGTTCTTTCACATTAAGTTCTCTAATCGTCTCTGGTTCATTACTTAACACTAAATCCAGTATTGCCAATCCCCTGTTAGGCTTAGCGAAAAATTGCTCTAAAAAGCCATCTCGTATGCATTCAACAGACTCGCTGTCTTGAGATCCATTGCCAACCTGCTTTTTCCCAAATGACCTGCATGTTAAAATCTCCAATGACTGCCATAAAATTGCCCTTTTGACTCGCCTTTTTCTATTTCCTGTTGTAACCTGTGGTCCACCTCCCAGCCACTATTGGGAGCCCTGTATAGAACTGCTACCAAATTTTTTTTACCCTTGACATTTCTTCACTCATCGTACAAGCATTCATCATCTTCCGATCATATGTCACATCTTTCTACTGATTTTATGCCATTCTTTACCAGTAGAGCCACACCACCCCTCTGCTATCTTTCCTATCCCTCTGATGTAACATGTAACCTAGGACATTCAGCTCCCAACTATAACCATCCCTCAGCCACAATTCAGTGATGGGTACACCATACCTGGTCATCCGAAAAAGTAGAACAAGTTCATCCACTTCGTACTATATGCATTTAGATACATCACCTTGGGTACCGTGTTTACTATCCCTTCTGATTCGGAGACCCTAATGATTTGATACTCAGCCTGCTGGCTGCAACTAATTCCCATCACCTGCCAGCACTTCCTGACAGTCAGACTGCATGCTTATCTGAACTTTTTTTTTTACCATCTCTCCCTTCCCCCTGCAAAATTAGTACAATCCCTCCCCAACAACTCGAACAAACCTGCCCACCAGAATATAGGAAGGCTTTGGCTGCTCTCCGAAATGTTGTGGAGATATCCTTGAAATATCCCTGACCCTAGCATCTGGGAGGCTACATACCATCCGGGTGCCCGTTCACGTCTACACAATCTCCTGACTGTCCCCTTCACTATTGAGTCCTCTATCACTACCGCTCTCTTCTTCGCTCTTTTTCCCTACTGCACCACGGACCGATGCACAGTGCCTGTAACCCGGTCACTGTGGCATTCTTCCAGAAGGTCATCCCCCACGTGAGTATCCAAAGTGGTATACTTCTATTTGACAGCAATGGACAAAGGTGTGCTCTGCTCTAACGGCCTGTTTCAATTTTTCCTGACAGTCACCAAGCTACTCTCCTCCTGCAACGACAGGATGCCTACTTCCCTGTAGCTTTGATCTGTTCGGGTCTCCCGGAAAATTCGAAGGTCATCCAGTTGCTGCTCCAGATCCCTAATATGGTCTTCAAGTAGCTGCAGCCGGACTCACTTCATGCAGAAGTAGTTCCCCTGGAGAGTCTAGGCCTCCCAGTTCTCCAAAATCTGGCACGAAGAACATACCACAGCCAATTAATTGGTACAATTAGAGAGAAAAAAACAAAAAGGAAACTTAACAAACGATTTACACAGAGCCACCACCTCTCCCGAGCCAAAGCTTCTTTTGAGCCAAAGCCTGATGTTTCTACTCCTGCCAGTGGCCATTCCGTTTATCCCTTCTGTATTTTGATGTAGTTCATAGATTTGTGTCGATACTTCTGACAGGCGTACATGTGAGAACCATGTACTGGTGAGAGTAAACAATGTACTGAGTGCATTGGAACATGGAATCTATCAGAAACCTGGAGCACTGCACACAGGCAAATGAACATCCCTGAGATAAACTGTGAGTGAGCAGGACATCCCTGTTCAAGGACTCTGTCCCATTATTGAAAAATTATTATCCCACTTTCTTTATTTCATGCTCTCACACAGGTGAATAATGCCCAGAATGATTTTCTTGAGGATGATGCAAAAGCCAAAGAAACAGCGGATCAGCATCAAGTGAATCCGGGAGATTCTGAGGTTCTGAGAAGAAATCCTGTGACCCCTCAAGGTACGTTGGAAGCTGCGGGCACAAAGCATCAGCTTGGCTGGTGGGTTTGAGCACCTGCTGCAAGAAACATGACTGACCATGTGGGGATGTTCATAAACTCTTCTGATGTGTTCAATTCATTCTCTCCTTTAGATCACTCACAGCAAGGTTCAACAGGACACAAGGTAACAAAATAGCAAATTTTCAACATGAACATGTCCTCTTCTACCTTTTCTTTAATAAACTGCTCACAGTGCCTCCTACAATTGTTCATTGCTGCCACTGTCACCAAGCCACTGAAATCCATTCGGGCTGCATCAATTAAAAAAAATGTGTAATTTTACTCTTGATATTGGCCATGCACTCCTTCACCTTTAACAATTGTTGAAATGATTTATTCTTTCTCATCTACTCCACAACTATTTTGCCGTTTGAGTACTTTTTTCATTTTTGGAAAACATATGACCTGCAGCTTCCTCATTTTTCCCAAAAATGCGCGCCAGCCGTTCCTTCCAATTTACATTGGTGAACTCCACTCATACCACTATAATTTTACTTACTTAATGGAAGTACTGCTACATCAGACTTTACTTTCTCCCTATCAAATGTCAGGTTGAACTCTGTTATATTGTGATCACTGGTTCCTATGGGTTCTTTCACATTAAGTTCTCTAATCGTCTCTGGTTCATTACTTAACACTAAATCCAGTATTGCCAATCCCCTGTTAGGCTTAGCGAAAAATTGCTCTAAAAAGCCATCTCGTATGCATTCAACAGACTCGCTGTCTTGAGATCCATTGCCAACCTGCTTTTTCCCAAATGACCTGCATGTTAAAATCTCCAATGACTGCCATAAAATTGCCCTTTTGACTCGCCTTTTTCTATTTCCTGTTGTAACCTGTGGTCCACCTCCCAGCCACTATTGGGAGCCCTGTATAGAACTGCTACCAAATTTTTTTTACCCTTGACATTTCTTCACTCATCGTACAAGCATTCATCATCTTCCGATCATATGTCACAACTTTCTACTGATTTTATGCCATTCTTTACCAGTAGAGCCACACCACCCCTCTGCTATCTTTCCTATCCCTCTGATGTAACATGTAACCTAGGACATTCAGCTCCCAACTATAACCATCCTTCAGCCACAATTCAGTGATGGGTACACCATACCTGGTCATCCGAAAAAGTAGAACAAGTTCATCCACTTCGTACTATATGCATTTAGATACATCACCTTGGGTACCGTGTTTACTATCCCTTCTGATTCGGAGACCCTAACGTTTTGATACTCAGCCTGTTGGCTGTAACTAATTCCCATCACCTGCCTGCCCTTCCTGACAGTCTGACTGCATGCTTATCTTAACTTTTTTTTACCATCCGTCCCTTCCCCCTGCAAAACTAGTACAAACCCTCCTCAACAACTCGATTAAACCTGCCCACCAGATTATTGGTCCCCTTTGGCTGCTCTCCGAAATGTTGTGAAGATATCCCTGAGATATCCCTGACCCTAGCATCTGGGAGGCTACATACCATCCGGGTGTCCCGTTCACGTCTACACAATCTCCTGTCTGTCCCCTTTACGATTGAGTCCTCTATCACTACCGCTCTCTTCTTCACTCTTTTTCCCTTCTGCTCCACGGACCGATGCACAGTGCCTGTAACCCGGTCACTGTGGCATTCTTCCAGAAGGTCATCCCCCACGTGAGTATCTATTTGACAGCAATGGCTAAAGGTGTGCTCTGCTCTAATGGCCTGTTTCAATTTTTCCTGACAGTCACCAAGCTACTCACCTCCTGCAACGTCAGGATGACTACTTCCCTGTAGCTTTCATCGATTATCTCCTCACTCTCCCGTACAAGCCGAAGGTCATCCAGTTGCTGCTCCAGATCCCTAACATGGTCTTCAAGGAGCTGCAGCCAGATGCACTTCACGCAGATGTAGTTCCCCGGGAGTCTCTGGGTCTCCCAGTTCTCCAACATCTGGCACGAAGAACACACCACTGCCATTTAATTGGTACAATAAGAGAGAAAAAACCAAAAAGGAAACTTAACAAACGATTTACACAGAGCCACCACCTCTCCTGAGCCAAAGCCTCTTTTGAGCCAAAGCCTGATGTTTCTACTCCTGCCAGTGGCCATTCCGTTTATCCCTTCTGTATTTTGATGTAGTTCATAGATTTGTGTCGATACTTCTGACAGGCGTACATGTGAGAACCATGTACTGGTGAGAGTAAACAATGAACTGAGTGCATTGGAACATGGAATCTATCAGAAACCTGGAGTACTGCACACACGCAAATGAACATCCCTGAGATAAACTGTGAGTGAGCAGGACATCCCTGTTCAAGGACTCTGTCCCATTATTGAAAAATTATTATCCCACGTTCTTTATTTCATGCTCTCACACAGGTGAATAATGCCCAGAATGATTTTCTTGTGGATGATGCAAAAGCCAAAGAAACAGCGGATCAGCATCAAGTGAATCCGGGAGATTCTGAGGTTCTGAGAAGAAATCCTGTGACCCCTCAAGGTACGTTGGAAGCTGCGGGCACAAAGCATCAGCTTGGCTGGTGGGTTTGAGCACCTGCTGCAAGAAACATGACTGACCATGTGGGGATGTTCATAAACTCTTCTGATGTGTTCAATTCATTCTCTCCTTTAGATCACTCACAGCAAGTTTCAACAGGACACGAGGTAACGAAATAGCAAATTTTCAACATGAACATGTCCTCTTCTACCTTTTCTTTAATAAACTGCTCACAGTGCCTCCTAAAATTGTTCATTGCTGCCACTGTCACCAAGCCACTGAAATCCATTCGGGCTGCATCAATTAAAAAAAATGTGTAATTTTACTCTTGATATTGGCCATGCACTCCTTCACCTTTAACAATTGTTGAAATGATTTATTCTTTCTCATCTACTCCACAACTATTTTGCCGTTTGAGTACTTTTTTCATTTTTGGAAAACATATGACCTGCAGCTTCCTCATTTTTCCCAAAAATGCGCGCCAGCCGTTCCTTCCAATTTACATTGGTGAACTCCACTCATACCACTATAATTTTACTTACTTAATGGAAGTACTGCTACATCAGACTTTACTTTCTCCCTATCAAATGTCAGGTTGAACTCTGTTATATTGTGATCACTGGTTCCTATGGGT
Organism: Hypanus sabinus; assembly: GCF_030144855.1. Classification (NCBI taxonomy): domain Eukaryota; kingdom Metazoa; phylum Chordata; class Chondrichthyes; order Myliobatiformes; family Dasyatidae; genus Hypanus; species Hypanus sabinus. The sequence goes on along the minus strand of NC_082707.1, from coordinate 73,298,402 downwards.
TCTTTCACATTAAGTTCTCTAATCGTCTCTGGTTCATTACTTAACACTAAATCCAGTATTGCCAATCCCCTGTTAGGCTTAGCGAAAAATTGCTCTAAAAAGCCATCTCGTATGCATTCAACAGACTCGCTGTCTTGAGATCCATTGCCAACCTGCTTTTTCCCAAATGACCTGCATGTTAAAATCTCCAATGACTGCCATAAAATTGCCCTTTTGACTCGCCTTTTTCTATTTCCTGTTGTAACCTGTGGTCCACCTCCCAGCCACTATTGGGAGCCCTGTATAGAACTGCTACCAAATTTTTTTTACCCTTGACATTACTTCACTCATCGTACAAACATTCATCATCTTCCGATCATATGTCACATCTTTCTACTGATTTTATGCCATTCTTTACCAGTAGAGCCACACCACCCCTCTGCTATCTTTCCTATCCCTCTGATGTAACATGTAACCTAGGACATTCAGCTCCCAACTATAACCATCCTTCAGCCACAATTCAGTGATGGGTACACCATACCTGGTCATCCGAAAAAGTAGAACAAGTTCATCCACTTCGTACTATATGCATTTAGATACATCACCTTGGGTACCGTGTTTACTATCCCTTCTGATTCGGAGACCCTAATGATTTGATACTCAGCCTGCTGGCTGCAACTAATTCCCATCACCTGCCAGCACTTCCTGACAGTCAGACTGCATGCTTATCTGAACTTTTTTTTTTACCATCTCTCCCTTCCCCCTGCAAAATTAGTACAATCCCTCCCCAACAACTCGAACAAACCTGCCCACCAGAATATAGGAAGGCTTTGGCTGCTCTCCGAAATGTTGTGGAGATATCCTTGAAATATCCCTGACCCTAGCATCTGGGAGGCTACATACCATCCGGGTGCCCGTTCACGTCTACACAATCTCCTGACTGTCCCCTTCACTATTGAGTCCTCTATCACTACCGCTCTCTTCTTCGCTCTTTTTCCCTACTGCACCACGGACCGATGCACAGTGCCTGTAACCCGGTCACTGTGGCATTCTTCCAGAAGTTCATCCCCCACGTGAGTATCCAAAGTGGTACACTTCTATTTGACAGCAATGGTCAAAGGTGTGCTCTGCTCTAACGGCCTGTTTCAATTTTTCCTGACAGTCACCAAGCTACTCTCCTCCTGCAACGTCAGGATGCCTACTTCCCTGTAGCTTTGATCTGTTCAGGTCTCCCGGAAAATTCGAAGGTCATCCAGTTGCTGCTCCAGATCCCTAATATGGTCTTCAAGTAGCTGCAGCCGGACTCACTTCATGCAGAAGTAGTTCCCCTGGAGAGTCTAGGCCTCCCAGTTCTCCAAAATCTGGCACGAAGAACATACCACAGCCAATTAATTGGTACAATTAGAGAGAAAAAAACAAAAAGGAAACTTAACAAACGATTTACACAGAGCCACCACCTCTCCTGAGCCAAAGCCTCTTTTGAGCCAAAGCCTGATGTTTCTACTCCTGCCAGTGGCAATTCCGTTTATCCCTTCTGTATTTTGATGTAGTTCATAGATTTGTGTCGATACTTCTGACAGGCGTACATGTGAGAACCATGTACTGGTGAGAGTAAACAATGTACTGAGTGCATTGGAACATGGAATCTATCAGAAACCTGGAGCACTGCACACACGCAAATGAACATCCCTGAGATAAACTGTGAGTGAGCAGGACATCCCTGTTCAAGGACTCTGTCCCATTATTGAAAAATTATTATCCCACTTTCTTTATTTCATGCTCTCACACAGGTGAATAATGCCCAGAATGATTTTCTTGAGGATGATGCAAAAGACAAAGAAACAGCGGATCAGCATCAAGTGAATCCGGGAGATTCTGAGGTTCTGAGAAGAAATCCTGTGACCCCTCAAGGTACGTTGGAAGCTGCGGGCACAAAGCATCAGCTTGGCTGGTGGGTTTGAGCACCTGCTGCAAGAAACATGACTGACCATGTGGGGATGTTCATAAACTCTTCTGATGTGTTCAATTCATTCTCTCCTTTAGATCACTCACAGCAAGTTTCAACAGGACACGAGGTAATGAAATAGCAAATTTTCAACATGAACATGTCCTCTTCTACCTTTTCTTTAATAAACTGCTCACAGTGCCTCCTACAATTGTTCATTGCTGCCACTGTCACCAAGCCACTGAAATCCATTCGGGCTGCATCAATTAAAAAAAATGTGTAATTTTACTCTTGATATTGGCCATGCACTCCTTCACCTTTAACAATTGTTGAAATGATTTATTCTTTCTCATCTACTCCACAACTATTTTGCCGTTTGAGTACTTTTTTCATTTTTGGAAAACATATGACCTGCAGCTTCCTCATTTTTCCCAAAAATGCGCGCCAGCCGTTCCTTCCAATTTACATTGGTGAACTCCACTCATACCACTATAATTTTACTTACTTAATGGAAGTACTGCTACATCAGACTTTACTTTCTCCCTATCAAATGTCAGGTTGAACTCTGTTATATTGTGATCACTGGTTCCTATGGGTTCTTTCACATTAAGTTCTCTAATCGTCTCTGGTTCATTACTTAACACTAAATCCAGTATTGCCAATCCCCTGTTAGGCTTAGCGAAAAATTGCTCTAAAAAGCCATCTCGTATGCATTCAACAGACTCGCTGTCTTGAGATCCATTGCCAACCTGCTTTTTCCCAAATGACCTGCATGTTAAAATCTCCAATGACTGCCATAAAATTGCCCTTTTGACTCGCCTTTTTCTATTTCCTGTTGTAACCTGTGGTCCACCTCCCAGCCACTATTGGGAGCCCTGTATAGAACTGCTACCAAATTTTTTTTACCCTTGACATTTCTTCACTCATCGTACAAGCATTCATCATCTTCCGATCATATGTCACATCTTTCTACTGATTTTATGCCATTCTTTACCAGTAGAGCCACACCACCCCTCTGCTAACATTCCTATTCCTCTGATGTAACATGTAACCTTGGACATTCAGCTCCCAACTATAACCATCCTTCAGCCACAATTCAGTGATGGCTACATTAAACCTGGTAATCCATAAAAGTAGAACAAGTTCATCCACTTCGTACTATTTGCATTTAGATACAACACCTTGGGTACCGTGATTACTATCCTTTCTGCTTCTACGTCCCTAATGATTTGATACTCAGCCTGCTGGCTGCAACTAATTCCCATCACCTGCCTGCACTTCCTGACAGTCAGACTGCATGCTTATCTGAACTTTTTTTTTTTACCATCTCTCCCTTCCCCCTGCAAAATTAGTACAATCCCTCCCCAACAACTCGAACAAACCTGCCCACCAGAATATAGGAAGGCTTTGGCTGCTCTCCGAAATGTTGTGGAGATATCCTTGAAATATCCCTGACCCTAGCATCTGGGAGGCTACATACCATCCGGGTGCCCATTCACGTCTACACAATCTCCTGACTGTCCCCTTCACTATTGAGTCCTCTATCACTACCGCTCTCTTCTTCGCTCTTTTTCCCTACTGCACCACGGACCGATGCACAGTGCCTGTAACCCGGTCACTGTGGCATTCTTCCAGAAGGTCATCCCCCACGTGAGTATCCAAAGTGGTACACTTCTATTTGACAGCAATGGTCAAAGGTGTGCTCTGCTCTAACGGCCTGTTTCAATTTTTCCTGACAGTCACCAAGCTACTCTCCTCCTGCAACGTCAGGATGCCTACTTCCCTGTAGCTTTGATCTGTTCAGGTCTCCCGGAAAATTCGAAGGTCATCCAGTTGCTGCTCCAGATCCCTAATATGGTCTTCAAGTAGCTGCAGCCAGATGCACTTCACGCAGATGTAGTTCCCCGGGAGTCTCTGGGTCTCCCAGTTCTCCAACATCTGGCACGAAGAACACACCACTGCCATTTAATTGGTACAATAAGAGAGAAAAAACCAAAAAGGAAACTTAACAAACGATTTACACAGAGCCACCACCTCTCCCGAGCCAAAGCCTCTTTTGAGCCAAAGCCTGATGTTTCTACTCCTGCCAGTGGCCATTCCGTTTATCCCTTCTGTATTTTGATGTAGTTCATAGATTTGTGTCGATACTTCTGACAGGCGAACATGTGAGAACCATGTACTGGTGAGAGTAAACAATGTACTGAGTGCATTGGAACATGGAAACTATCAGAAACCTGGAGCACTGCACACACGCAAATGAACATCCCTGAGATAAACTGTGAGTGAGCAGGACATCCCTGTTCAAGGACTCTGTCCCATTATTGAAAAATTATTATCCCACTTTCTTTATTTCATGCTCTCACACAGGTGAATAATGCCCAGAATGATTTTCTTGAGGATGATGCAAAAGCCAAAGAAACAGCGGATCAGCATCAAGTGAATCCGGGAGATTCTGAGGTTCTGAGAAGAAATCCTGTGACCCCTCAAGGTACGTTGGCAGCTGCGGGCACAAAGCATCAGCTTGGCTGGTGGGTTTGAGCACCTGCTGCAAGAAACTTGACTGACCATGTGGGGATGTTCAGAAACTCTTCTGATGTGTTCAATTCATTCTCTCCTTTAGATCACTCACAGCAAGTTTCAACAGGACACGAGGTAACGAAATAGCAAATTTTCAACATGAACATGTCCTCTTCTACCTTTTCTTTAATAACCTGCTCACAGTGCCTCCTACAATTGTTCATTTCTGCCACTGTCACCAAGCCACTGAAATCCATTCGGGCTGCATCAATTAAAAAAAATGTGTAATTTTACTCTTGATATTGGCCATGCACTCCTTCACCTTTAACAATTGTTGAAATGATTTATTCTTTCTCATCTACTCCACAACTATTTTGCCGTTTGAGTACTTTTTTCATTTTTGGAAAACATATGACCTGCAGCTTCCTCATTTTTCCCAAAAATGCGCGCCAGCCGTTCCTTCCAATTTACATTGGTGAACTCCACTCATACCACTATAATTTTACTTACTTAATGGAAGTACTGCTACATCAGACTTTACTTTCTCCCTATCAAATGTCAGGTTGAACTCTGTTATATTGTGATCACTGGTTCCTATGGGTTCTTTCACATTAAGTTCTCTAATCGTCTCTGGTTCATTACTTAACACTAAATCCAGTATTGCCAATCCCCTGTTAGGCTTAGCGAAAAATTGCTCTAAAAAGCCATCTCGTATGCATTCAACAGACTCGCTGTCTTGAGATCCATTGCCAACCTGCTTTTTCCCAAATGACCTGCATGTTAAAATCTCCAATGACTGCCATAAAATTGCCCTTTTGACTCGCCTTTTTCTATTTCCTGTTGTAACCTGTGGTCCACCTCCCAGCCACTATTGGGAGCCCTGTATATAACTGCTACCAATTTTTTTTTACCCTTGACATTTCTTCACTCATCGTACAAGGATTTATCATCTTCCGATCATATGTCACATCTTTCTACTGATTTTATGCCATTCTTTACCAGTAGAGCCACACCACCCCTCTGCTAACATTCATATTCCTCTGATGTAACATGTAACCTTGGACATTCAGCTCCCAACTATAACCATCCTTCAGCCACAATTCAGTGATGGCTACATCATACCTGGTCATCCGTAAAAGTAGAACAAGTTCATCCACTTCGTACTATTTGCATTTAGATACATCACCTTGGGTACCGTGTACTATCCCTTCTGATTCTACGTCCCTAATGTTTTGATACTCAGCCTGCTGGCTGTAACTAATTCCCATCATCTGCCTGCCCTTCCTGACAGTCTGACTGCATGCTTATCTTAACTTTTTTTTACCATCCGTCCCTTCCCCCTGCAAAACTAGTACAAACCCTCCCCAACAACTCGAACAAACCTGCCCACCAGATTATTGGTCCCCTTTGGCTGCTCTCCGAAATGTTGTGAAGATATCCCTGAGATATCCCTGACCCTAGCATCTGGGAGGCTACATACCATCCGGGTGTCCCGTTCACGTCTACACAATCTCCTGTCTGTCCCCTTTACGATTGAGTCCTCTATCACTACCGCTCTCTTCTTCACTCTTTTTCCCTTCTGCTCCATGGACCGATGCACAGCGCCTGTAACCCGGTCACTGTGGCATTCTTCCAGAAGGTCATCCCCCACGTGAGTATCTATTTGACAGCAATGGCTAAAGGTGTGCTCTGCTCTAATGGCCTGTTTCAATTTTTCCTGACAGTCACCATGCTACTCACCTCCTGCAACGTCAGGATGACTACTTCCCTGTAGCTTTCATCGATTATCTCCTCACTCTCCCGTACAAGCCGAAGGTCATCCAGTTGCTGCTCCAGATCCCTAACATGGTCTTCAAGGAGCTGCAGCCAGATGCACTTCACGCAGATGTAGTTCCCCGGGAGTCTCTGGGTCTCCCAGTTCTCCAACATCTGGCACGAAGAACACACCACTGCCATTTAATTGGTACAATAAGAGAGAAAAAACCAAAAAGGAAACTTAACAAACGATTTACACAGAGCCACCACCTCTCCCGAGCCAAAGCCTCTTTTGAGCCAAAGCCTGATATTTCTACTCCTGCCAGTGGCCATTCCGTTTATCCCTTCTGTATTTTGATGTAGTTCATAGATTTGTGTCGATACTTCTGACAGGCGTACATGTGAGAACCATGTACTGGTGAAAGTAAACAATGTACTGAGTGCATTGGAACATGGAATCTATCAGAAACCTAGAGCACTGCACACACGCAAATGAACATCCCTGAGATAAACTGTGAGTGAGCAGGACATCCCTGTTCAAGGACTCTGTCCCATTATTGAAAAATTATTATCCCACTTTCTTTATTTCATGCTCTCACACAGGTGAATAATGCCCAGAATGATTTTCTTGTGGATGATGCAAAAGCCAAAGAATCAGCGGATCAGCATCAAGTGAATCCGGGAGATTCTGAGGTTCTGAGAAGAAATCCTGTGACCCCTCAAGGTACGTTGGAAGCTGCGGGCACAAAGCATCAGCTTGGCTGGTGGGTTTGAGCACCTGCTGCAAGAAACATGACTGACCATGTGGGGATGTTCATAAACTCTTCTGATGTGTTCAATTCATTCTCTCCTTTAGATCACTCACAGCAAGTTTCAACAGGACACGAGGTAACGAAATAGCAAATTTTCAACATGAACATGTCCTCTTCTACCTTTTCTTTAATAAACTGCTCACAGTGCCTCCTACAATTGTTCATTTCTGCCACTGTCACCAAGCCACTGAAATCCATTCGGGCTGCATCAATTAAAAAAAATGTGTAATTTTACTCTTGATATTGGCCATGCACTCCTTCACCTTTAACAATTGTTGAAATGATTTATTCTTTCTCATCTACTCCACAACTATTTTGCCGTTTGAGTACTTTTTTCATTTTTGGAAAACATATGACCTGCAGCTTCCTCATTTTTCCCAAAAATGCGCGCCAGCCGTTCCTTCCAATTTACATTGGTGAACTCCACTCATACCACTATAATTTTACTTACTTAATGGAAGTACTGCTACATCAGACTTTACTTTCTCCCTATCAAATGTCAGGTTGAACTCTGTTATATTGTGATCACTGGTTCCTATGGGTTCTTTCACATTAAGTTCTCTAATCGTCTCTGGTTCATTACTTAACACTAAATCCAGTATTGCCAATCCCCTGTTAGGCTTAGCGAAAAATTGCTCTAAAAAGCCATCTCGTATGCATTCAACAGACTCGCTGTCTTGAGATCCATTGCCAACCTGCTTTTTCCCAAATGACCTGCATGTTAAAATCTCCAATGACTGCCATAAAATTGCCCTTTTGACTCGCCTTTTTCTATTTCCTGTTGTAACCTGTGGTCCACCTCCCAGCCACTATTGGGAGCCCTGTATAGAACTGCTACCAAATTTTTTTTACCCTTGACATTTCTTCACTCATCGTACAAGCATTCATCATCTTCCGATCATATGTCACATCTTTCTACTGATTTTATGCCATTCTTTACCAGTAGAGCCACACCACCCCTCTGCTATCTTTCCTATCCCTCTGATGTAACATGTAACCTAGGACATTCAGCTCCCAACTATAACCATCCCTCAGCCACAATTCAGTGATGGGTACACCATACCTGGTCATCCGAAAAAGTAGAACAAGTTCATCCACTTCGTACTATATGCATTTAGATACATCACCTTGGGTACCGTGTTTACTATCCCTTCTGATTCGGAGACCCTAATGATTTGATACTCAGCCTGCTGGCTGCAACTAATTCCCATCACCTGCCAGCACTTCCTGACAGTCAGACTGCATGCTTATCTGAACTTTTTTTTTTACCATCTCTCCCTTCCCCCTGCAAAATTAGTACAATCCCTCCCCAACAACTCGAACAAACCTGCCCACCAGAATATAGGAAGGCTTTGGCTGCTCTCCGAAATGTTGTGGAGATATCCTTGAAATATCCCTGACCCTAGCATCTGGGAGGCTACATACCATCCGGGTGCCCGTTCACGTCTACACAATCTCCTGACTGTCCCCTTCACTATTGAGTCCTCTATCACTACCGCTCTCTTCTTCGCTCTTTTTCCCTACTGCACCACGGACCGATGCACAGTGCCTGTAACCCGGTCACTGTGGCATTCTTCCAGAAGGTCATCCCCCACGTGAGTATCCAAAGTGGTATACTTCTATTTGACAGCAATGGACAAAGGTGTGCTCTGCTCTAACGGCCTGTTTCAATTTTTCCTGACAGTCACCAAGCTACTCTCCTCCTGCAACGACAGGATGCCTACTTCCCTGTAGCTTTGATCTGTTCGGGTCTCCCGGAAAATTCGAAGGTCATCCAGTTGCTGCTCCAGATCCCTAATATGGTCTTCAAGTAGCTGCAGCCGGACTCACTTCATGCAGAAGTAGTTCCCCTGGAGAGTCTAGGCCTCCCAGTTCTCCAAAATCTGGCACGAAGAACATACCACAGCCAATTAATTGGTACAATTAGAGAGAAAAAAACAAAAAGGAAACTTAACAAACGATTTACACAGAGCCACCACCTCTCCCGAGCCAAAGCTTCTTTTGAGCCAAAGCCTGATGTTTCTACTCCTGCCAGTGGCCATTCCGTTTATCCCTTCTGTATTTTGATGTAGTTCATAGATTTGTGTCGATACTTCTGACAGGCGTACATGTGAGAACCATGTACTGGTGAGAGTAAACAATGTACTGAGTGCATTGGAACATGGAATCTATCAGAAACCTGGAGCACTGCACACAGGCAAATGAACATCCCTGAGATAAACTGTGAGTGAGCAGGACATCCCTGTTCAAGGACTCTGTCCCATTATTGAAAAATTATTATCCCACTTTCTTTATTTCATGCTCTCACACAGGTGAATAATGCCCAGAATGATTTTCTTGAGGATGATGCAAAAGCCAAAGAAACAGCGGATCAGCATCAAGTGAATCCGGGAGATTCTGAGGTTCTGAGAAGAAATCCTGTGACCCCTCAAGGTACGTTGGAAGCTGCGGGCACAAAGCATCAGCTTGGCTGGTGGGTTTGAGCACCTGCTGCAAGAAACATGACTGACCATGTGGGGATGTTCATAAACTCTTCTGATGTGTTCAATTCATTCTCTCCTTTAGATCACTCACAGCAAGGTTCAACAGGACACAAGGTAACAAAATAGCAAATTTTCAACATGAACATGTCCTCTTCTACCTTTTCTTTAATAAACTGCTCACAGTGCCTCCTACAATTGTTCATTGCTGCCACTGTCACCAAGCCACTGAAATCCATTCGGGCTGCATCAATTAAAAAAAATGTGTAATTTTACTCTTGATATTGGCCATGCACTCCTTCACCTTTAACAATTGTTGAAATGATTTATTCTTTCTCATCTACTCCACAACTATTTTGCCGTTTGAGTACTTTTTTCATTTTTGGAAAACATATGACCTGCAGCTTCCTCATTTTTCCCAAAAATGCGCGCCAGCCGTTCCTTCCAATTTACATTGGTGAACTCCACTCATACCACTATAATTTTACTTACTTAATGGAAGTACTGCTACATCAGACTTTACTTTCTCCCTATCAAATGTCAGGTTGAACTCTGTTATATTGTGATCACTGGTTCCTATGGGTTCTTTCACATTAAGTTCTCTAATCGTCTCTGGTTCATTACTTAACACTAAATCCAGTATTGCCAATCCCCTGTTAGGCTTAGCGAAAAATTGCTCTAAAAAGCCATCTCGTATGCATTCAACAGACTCGCTGTCTTGAGATCCATTGCCAACCTGCTTTTTCCCAAATGACCTGCATGTTAAAATCTCCAATGACTGCCATAAAATTGCCCTTTTGACTCGCCTTTTTCTATTTCCTGTTGTAACCTGTGGTCCACCTCCCAGCCACTATTGGGAGCCCTGTATAGAACTGCTACCAAATTTTTTTTACCCTTGACATTTCTTCACTCATCGTACAAGCATTCATCATCTTCCGATCATATGTCACAACTTTCTACTGATTTTATGCCATTCTTTACCAGTAGAGCCACACCACCCCTCTGCTATCTTTCCTATCCCTCTGATGTAACATGTAACCTAGGACATTCAGCTCCCAACTATAACCATCCTTCAGCCACAATTCAGTGATGGGTACACCATACCTGGTCATCCGAAAAAGTAGAACAAGTTCATCCACTTCGTACTATATGCATTTAGATACATCACCTTGGGTACCGTGTTTACTATCCCTTCTGATTCGGAGACCCTAACGTTTTGATACTCAGCCTGTTGGCTGCAACTAATTCCCATCACCTGCCTGCCCTTCCTGACAGTCTGACTGCATGCTTATCTTAACTTTTTTTTACCATCCGTCCCTTCCCCCTGCAAAACTAGTATAAACCCTCCCCAACAACTCGATTAAACCTGCCCACCAGATTATTGGTCCCCTTTGGCTGCTCTCCGAAATGTTGTGAAGATATCCCTGAGATATCCCTGACCCTAGCATCTGGGAGGCTACATACCATCCGGGTGTCCCGTTCACGTCTACACAATCTCCTGTCTGTCCCCTTTACGATTGAGTCCTCTATCACTACCGCTCTCTTCTTCACTCTTTTTCCCTTCTGCTCCACGGACCGATGCACAGTGCCTGTAACCCGGTCACTGTGGCATTCTTCCAGAAGGTCATCCCCCACGTGAGTATCTATTTGACAGCAATGGCTAAAGGTGTGCTCTGCTCTAATGGCCTGTTTCAATTTTTCCTGACAGTCACCAAGCTACTCACCTCCTGCAACGTCAGGATGACTACTTCCCTGTAGCTTTCATCGATTATCTCCTCACTCTCCCGTACAAGCCGAAGGTCATCCAGTTGCTGCTCCAGATCCCTAACATGGTCTTCAAGGAGCTGCAGCCAGATGCACTTCACGCAGATGTAGTTCCCCGGGAGTCTCTGGGTCTCCCAGTTCTCCAACATCTGGCACGAAGAACACACCACTGCCATTTAATTGGTACAATAAGAGAGAAAAAACCAAAAAGGAAACTTAACAAACGATTTACACAGAGCCACCACCTCTCCTGAGCCAAAGCCTCTTTTGAGCCAAAGCCTGATGTTTCTACTCCTGCCAGTGGCCATTCCGTTTATCCCTTCTGTATTTTGATGTAGTTCATAGATTTGTGTCGATACTTCTGACAGGCGTACATGTGAGAACCATGTACTGGTGAGAGTAAACAATGAACTGAGTGCATTGGAACATGGAATCTATCAGAAACCTGGAGTACTGCACACACGCAAATGAACATCCCTGAGATAAACTGTGAGTGAGCAGGACATCCCTGTTCAAGGACTCTGTCCCATTATTGAAAAATTATTATCCCACGTTCTTTATTTCATGCTCTCACACAGGTGAATAATGCCCAGAATGATTTTCTTGTGGATGATGCAAAAGCCAAAGAAACAGCGGATCAGCATCAAGTGAATCCGGGAGATTCTGAGGTTCTGAGAAGAAATCCTGTGACCCCTCAAGGTACGTTGGAAGCTGCGGGCACAAAGCATCAGCTTGGCTGGTGGGTTTGAGCACCTGCTGCAAGAAACATGACTGACCATGTGGGGATGTTCATAAACTCTTCTGATGTGTTCAATTCATTCTCTCCTTTAGATCACTCACAGCAAGTTTCAACAGGACACGAGGTAACGAAATAGCAAATTTTCAACATGAACATGTCCTCTTCTACCTTTTCTTTAATAAACTGCTCACAGTGCCTCCTAAAATTGTTCATTGCTGCCACTGTCACCAAGCCACTGAAATCCATTCGGGCTGCATCAATTAAAAAAAATGTGTAATTTTACTCTTGATATTGGCCATGCACTCCTTCACCTTTAACAATTGTTGAAATGATTTATTCTTTCTCATCTACTCCACAACTATTTTGCCGTTTGAGTACTTTTTTCATTTTTGGAAAACATATGACCTGCAGCTTCCTCATTTTTCCCAAAAATGCGCGCCAGCCGTTCCTTCCAATTTACATTGGTGAACTCCACTCATACCACTATAATTTTACTTACTTAATGGAAGTACTGCTACATCAGACTTTACTTTCTCCCTATCAAATGTCAGGTTGAACTCTGTTATATTGTGATCACTGGTTCCTATGGGTTCTTTCACATTAAGTTCTCTAATCGTCTCTGGTTCATTACTTAACACTAAATCCAGTATTGCCAATCCCCTGTTAGGCTTAGCGAAAAATTGCTCTAAAAAGCCATCTCGTATGCATTCAACAGACTCGCTGTCTTGAGATCCATTGCCAACCTGCTTTTTCCCAAATGACCTGCATGTTAAAATCTCCAATGACTGCCATAAAATTGCCCTTTTGACTCGCCTTTTTCTATTTCCTGTTGTAACCTGTGGTCCACCTCCCAGCCACTATTGGGAGCCCTGTATAGAACTGCTACCAAATTTTTTTTACCCTTGACATTACTTCACTCATCGTACAAACATTCATCATCTTCCGATCATATGTCACATCTTTCTACTGATTTTATGCCATTCTTTACCAGTAGAGCCACACCACCCCTCTGCTATCTTTCCTATCCCTCTGATGTAACATGTAACCTAGGACATTCAGCTCCCAACTATAACCATCCTTCAGCCACAATTCAGTGATGGGTACACCATACCTGGTCATCCGAAAAAGTAGAACAAGTTCATCCACTTCGTACTATATGCATTTAGATACATCACCTTGGGTACCGTGTTTACTATCCCTTCTGATTCGGAGACCCTAATGATTTGATACTCAGCCTGCTGGCTGCAACTAATTCCCATCACCTGCCAGCACTTCCTGACAGTCAGACTGCATGCTTATCTGAACTTTTTTTTTTACCATCTCTCCCTTCCCCCTGCAAAATTAGTACAATCCCTCCCCAACAACTCGAACAAACCTGCCCACCAGAATATAGGAAGGCTTTGGCTGCTCTCCGAAATGTTGTGGAGATATCCTTGAAATATCCCTGACCCTAGCATCTGGGAGGCTACATACCATCCGGGTGCCCGTTCACGTCTACACAATCTCCTGACTGTCCCCTTCACTATTGAGTCCTCTATCACTACCGCTCTCTTCTTCGCTCTTTTTCCCTACTGCACCACGGACCGATGCACAGTGCCTGTAACCCGGTCACTGTGGCATTCTTCCAGAAGTTCATCCCCCACGTGAGTATCCAAAGTGGTACACTTCTATTTGACAGCAATGGTCAAAGGTGTGCTCTGCTCTAACGGCCTGTTTCAATTTTTCCTGACAGTCACCAAGCTACTCTCCTCCTGCAACGTCAGGATGCCTACTTCCCTGTAGCTTTGATCTGTTCAGGTCTCCCGGAAAATTCGAAGGTCATCCAGTTGCTGCTCCAGATCCCTAATATGGTCTTCAAGTAGCTGCAGCCGGACTCACTTCATGCAGAAGTAGTTCCCCTGGAGAGTCTAGGCCTCCCAGTTCTCCAAAATCTGGCACGAAGAACATACCACAGCCAATTAATTGGTACAATTAGAGAGAAAAAAACAAAAAGGAAACTTAACAAACGATTTACACAGAGCCACCACCTCTCCTGAGCCAAAGCCTCTTTTGAGCCAAAGCCTGATGTTTCTACTCCTGCCAGTGGCAATTCCGTTTATCCCTTCTGTATTTTGATGTAGTTCATAGATTTGTGTCGATACTTCTGACAGGCGTACATGTGAGAACCATGTACTGGTGAGAGTAAACAATGTACTGAGTGCATTGGAACATGGAATCTATCAGAAACCTGGAGCACTGCACACACGCAAATGAACATCCCTGAGATAAACTGTGAGTGAGCAGGACATCCCTGTTCAAGGACTCTGTCCCATTATTGAAAAATTATTATCCCACTTTCTTTATTTCATGCTCTCACACAGGTGAATAATGCCCAGAATGATTTTCTTGAGGATGATGCAAAAGACAAAGAAACAGCGGATCAGCATCAAGTGAATCCGGGAGATTCTGAGGTTCTGAGAAGAAATCCTGTGACCCCTCAAGGTACGTTGGAAGCTGCGGGCACAAAGCATCAGCTTGGCTGGTGGGTTTGAGCACCTGCTGCAAGAAACATGACTGACCATGTGGGGATGTTCATAAACTCTTCTGATGTGTTCAATTCATTCTCTCCTTTAGATCACTCACAGCAAGTTTCAACAGGACACGAGGTAATGAAATAGCAAATTTTCAACATGAACATGTCCTCTTCTACCTTTTCTTTAATAAACTGCTCACAGTGCCTCCTACAATTGTTCATTGCTGCCACTGTCACCAAGCCACTGAAATCCATTCGGGCTGCATCAATTAAAAAAAATGTGTAATTTTACTCTTGATATTGGCCATGCACTCCTTCACCTTTAACAATTGTTGAAATGATTTATTCTTTCTCATCTACTCCACAACTATTTTGCCGTTTGAGTACTTTTTTCATTTTTGGAAAACATATGACCTGCAGCTTCCTCATTTTTCCCAAAAATGCGCGCCAGCCGTTCCTTCCAATTTACATTGGTGAACTCCACTCATACCACTATAATTTTACTTACTTAATGGAAGTACTGCTACATCAGACTTTACTTTCTCCCTATCAAATGTCAGGTTGAACTCTGTTATATTGTGATCACTGGTTCCTATGGGTTCTTTCACATTAAGTTCTCTAATCGTCTCTGGTTCATTACTTAACACTAAATCCAGTATTGCCAATCCCCTGTTAGGCTTAGCGAAAAATTGCTCTAAAAAGCCATCTCGTATGCATTCAACAGACTCGCTGTCTTGAGATCCATTGCCAACCTGCTTTTTCCCAAATGACCTGCATGTTAAAATCTCCAATGACTGCCATAAAATTGCCCTTTTGACTCGCCTTTTTCTATTTCCTGTTGTAACCTGTGGTCCACCTCCCAGCCACTATTGGGAGCCCTGTATAGAACCGCTACCAAATTTTTTTTACCCTTGACATTTCTTCACTCATCGTACAAGCATTCATCATCTTCCGATCATATGTCACATCTTTCTACTGATTTTATGCCATTCTTTACCAGTAGAGCCACACCACCCCTCTGCTAACATTCCTATTCCTCTGATGTAACATGTAACCTTGGACATTCAGCTCCCAACTATAACCATCCTTCAGCCACAATTCAGTGATGGCTACATTAAACCTGGTAATCCATAAAAGTAGAACAAGTTCATCCACTTCGTACTATTTGCATTTAGATACAACACCTTGGGTACCGTGATTACTATCCTTTCTGCTTCTACGTCCCTAATGATTTGATACTCAGCCTGCTGGCTGCAACTAATTCCCATCACCTGCCTGCACTTCCTGACAGTCAGACTGCATGCTTATCTGAACTTTTTTTTTTTACCATCTCTCCCTTCCCCCTGCAAAATTAGTACAATCCCTCCCCAACAACTCGAACAAACCTGCCCACCAGAATATAGGAAGGCTTTGGCTGCTCTCCGAAATGTTGTGGAGATATCCTTGAAATATCCCTGACCCTAGCATCTGGGAGGCTACATACCATCCGGGTGCCCATTCACGTCTACACAATCTCCTGACTGTCCCCTTCACTATTGAGTCCTCTATCACTACCGCTCTCTTCTTCGCTCTTTTTCCCTTCTGCACCACGGACCGATGCACAGTGCCTGTAACCCGGTCACTGTGGCATTCTTCCAGAAGGTCATCCCCCACATGAGTATCCAAAGTGGTATACTTCTATTTGACAGCAATGGCCAAAGGTGTGCTCTGCTCTAACGGCCTGTTTCAATTTTTCCTGACAGTCACCAAGCTACTCTCCTCCTGCAACGTCAGGATGCCTACTTCCCTGTAGCTTTGATCTGTTCGGGTCTCCCGGAAAATTCGAAGGTCATTCAGTTGTTGCTCCAGATCCCTAATATGGTCTTCAAGTAGCTGCAGCCAGACACACTTCATGCAGAAGTAGTTCCCCGGGAGTCTCTGGGTCTCCCAGTTCTCCAACATCTGGCACGAAGAACACACCACTGCCATTTAATTGGTACAATAAGAGAGAAAAAACCAAAAAGGAAACTTAACAAACGATTTACACAGAGCCACCACCTCTCCCGAGCCAAAGCCTCTTTTGAGCCAAAGCCTGATGTTTCTACTCCTGCCAGTGGCCATTCCGTTTATCCCTTCTGTATTTTGATGTAGTTCATAGATTTGTGTCGATACTTCTGACAGGCGTACATGTGAGAACCATGTACTGGTGAGAGTAAACAATGTACTGAGTGCATTGGAACATGGAATCTATCAGAAACCTGGAGCACTGCACACACGCAAATGAACATCCCTGAGATAAACTGTGAGTGAGCAGGACATCCCTGTTCAAGGACTCTGTCCCATTATTGAAAAATTATTATCCCACTTTCTTTATTTCATGCTCTCACACAGGTGAATAATGCCCAGAATGATTTTCTTGTGGATGATGCAAAAGCCAAAGAAACAGCGGATCAGCATCAAGTGAATCCGGGAGATTCTGAGGTTCTGAGAAGAAATCCTGTGACCCCTCAAGGTACGTTGGAAGCTGCGGGCACAAAGCATCAGCTTGGCTGGTGGGTTTGAGCACCTGCTGCAAGAAACATGACTGACCATGTGGGGATGTTCATAAACTCTTCTGATGTGTTCAATTCATTCTCTCCTTTAGATCACTCACAGCAAGTTTCAACAGGACACGAGGTAACGAAATAGCAAATTTCCAACATGAACATGTCCTCTTCTACCTTTTCTTTAATAAACTGCTCACAGTGCCTCCTACAATTTTTCATTTCTGCCACTGTCACCAAGCCACTGAAATCCATTCGAGCTGCATCAATTAAAAAAAATGTGTAATTTTACTCTTGATATTGGCCATGCACTCCTTCACCTTTAACAATTGTTGAAATGATTTATTCTTTCTCATCTACTCCACAACTATTTTGCCGTTTGAGTACTTTTTTCATTTTTGGAAAACATATGACCTGCAGCTTCCTCATTTTTCCCAAAAATGCGCGCCAGCAGTTCCTTCCAATTTACATTGGTGAACTCCACTCATACCACTATAATTTTACTTACTTAATGGAAGTACTGCTACATCAGACTTTACTTTCTCCCTATCAAATGTCAGGTGGAACTCTGTTATATTGTGATCACTGGTTCCTATGGGTTCTTTTCACATTAAGTTCTCTAATCGTCTCTGGTTCATTACTTAACACTAAATCCAGTATTGCCAATCCCCTGTTAGGCTTAGCGAAAAATTGCTCTAAAAAGCCATCTCGTATGCATTCAACAGACTCGCTGTCTTGAGATCCATTGCCAACCTGCTTTTTCCCAAATGACCTGCATGTTAAAATCTCCAATGACTGCCATAAAATTGCCCTTTTGACTCGCCTTTTTCTATTTCCTGTTGTAACCTGTGGTCCACCTCCCAGCCACTGTTGTGAGCCCTGTATATACCTGCTACCAAATTTTTTTTTACCCTTGACATTTCTTCACTCATCGTACAAGGATTCATCATCTTCCGATCATATGTCACATCTTTCTACTGATTTTATGCCATTCTTTACCAGTAGAGCCACACCACCCCTCTGCTAACATTCCTATTCCTCTGATGTAACATGTAACCTTGGACATTCAGCTCCCAACTATAACCATCCTTCAGCCACAATTCAGTGATGGCTACATCAAACCTGGTAATCCATAAAAGTAGAACAAGTTCATCCACTTCGTACTATTTGCATTTAGATACAACACCTTGGGTACCGTGATTACTATCCTTTCTGCTTCTACGTCCCTAATGATTTGATACTCAGCCTGCTGGCTGCAACTAATTCCCATCACCTGCCTGCACTTCCTGACAGTCAGACTGCATGCTTATCTGAACTTTTTTTTTTACCATCTCTCCCTTCCCCCTGCAAAATTAGTACAATCCCTCCCCAACAACTCGAACAAACCTGCCCACCAGAATATAGGAAGGCTTTGGCTGCTCTCCGAAATGTTGTGGAGATATCCTTGAAATATCCCTGACCCTAGCATCTGGGAGGCTACATACCATCCGGGTGCCCATTCACGTCTACACAATCTCCTGACTGTCCCCTACACTATTGAGTCCTCTATCACTACCGCTCTCTTCTTCGCTCTTTTTCCCTTCTGCACCACGGACCGATGCACAGTGCCTGTAACCCGGTCACTGTGGCATTCTTCCAGAAGGTCATCCCCCACATGAGTATCCAAAGTGGTATACTTCTATTTGACAGCAATGGCCAAAGGTGTGCTCTGCTCTAACGGCCTGTTTCAATTTTTCCTGACAGTCACCAAGCTACTCTCCTCCTGCAACGTCAGGATGCCTACTTCACTGTAGCTTTGATCTGTTCGGGTCTCCCGGAAAATTCGAAGGTCATTCAGTTGTTGCTCCAGATCCCTAATATGGTCTTCAAGTAGCTGCAGCCAGACACACTTCATGCAGAAGTAGTTCCCCGGGAGTCTCTGGGTCTCCCAGTTCTCCAACATCTGGCACGAAGAACACACCACTGCCATTTAATTGGTACAATAAGAGAGAAAAAACCAAAAAGGAAACTTAACAAACGATTTACACAGAGCCACCACCTCTCCCGAGCCAAAGCCTCTTTTGAGCCAAAGCCTGATGTTTCTACTCCTGCCAGTGGCCATTCCGTTTATCCCTTCTGTATTTTGATGTAGTTCATAGATTTGTGTCGATACTTCTGACAGGCGTACATGTGAGAACCATGTACTGGTGAGAGTAAACAATGTACTGAGTGCATTGGAACATGGAATCTATCAGAAACCTGGAGCACTGCACACACGCAAATGAACATCCCTGAGATAAACTGTGAGTGAGCAGGACATCCCTGTTCAAGGACTCTGTCCCATTATTGAAAAATTATTATCCCACTTTCTTTATTTCATGCTCTCACACAGGTGAATAATGCCCAGAATGATTTTCTTGTGGATGATGCAAAAGCCAAAGAAACAGCGGATCAGCATCAAGTGAATCCGGGAGATTCTGAGGTTCTGAGAAGAAATCCTGTGACCCCTCAAGGTACGTTGGCAGCTGCGGGCACAAAGCATCAGCTTGGCTGGTGGGTTTGAGCACCTGCTGCAAGAAACATGACTGACCATGTGGGGATGTTCATAAACTCTTCTGATGTGTTCAATTCATTCTCTCCTTTAGATCACTCACAGCAAGTTTCAACAGGACACGAGGTAACGAAATAGCAAATTTCCAACATGAACATGTCCTCTTCTACCTTTTCTTTAATAAACTGCTCACAGTGCCTCCTACAATTGTTCATTTCTGCCACTGTCACCAAGCCACCGAAATCCATTTGGGCTGCATCAATTAAAAAAAATGTGTAATTTTACTCTTGATATTGGCCATGCACTCCTTCACCTTTAACAATTGTTGAAATGATTTATTCTTTCTCATCTACTCCACAACTATTTTGCCGTTTGAGTACTTTTTTCATTTTTGGAAAACATATGACCTGCAGCTTCCTCATTTTTCCCAAAAATGCGCGCCAGCAGTTCCTTCCAATTTACATTGGTGAACTCCACTCATACCACTATAATTTTACTTACTTAATGGAAGTACTGCTACATCAGACTTTACTTTCTCCCTATCAAATGTCAGGTGGAACTCTGTTATATTGTGATCACTGGTTCCTATGGGTTCTTTCACATTAAGTTCTCTAATCGTCTCTGGTTCATTACTTAACACTAAATCCAGTATTGCCAATCCCCTGTTAGGCTTAGCGAAAAATTGCTCTAAAAAGCCATCTCGTATGCATTCAACAGACTCGCTGTCTTGAGATCCATTGCCAACCTGCTTTTTCCCAAATGACCTGCATGTTAAAATCTCCAATGACTGCCATAAAATTGCCCTTTTGACTCGCCTTTTTCTATTTCCTGTTGTAACCTGTGGTCCACCTCCCAGCCACTGTTGTGAGCCCTGTATATACCTGCTACCAAATTTTTTTTTACCCTTGACATTTCTTCACTCATCGTACAAGGATTCATCATCTTCCGATCATATGTCACATCTTTCTACTGATTTTATGCCATTCTTTACCAGTAGAGCCACACCACCCCTCTGCTAACATTCCTATTCCTCTGATGTAACATGTAACCTTGGACATTCAGCTCCCAACTATAACCATCCTTCAGCCACAATTCAGTGATGGCTACATCACACCTGGTAATCCGTAAAAGTAGAACAAGTTCATCCACTTCGTACTATTTGCATTTAGATACATCACCTTGGGTACCGTGTTTACTATCCCTTCTGATTCTACGTCCCTAATGTTTCGATACTCAGCCTGCTGGCTGTAACTAATTCCCATCACCTGCCTGCCCTTCCTGACAGTCTGACTGCATGCTTATCTTTACTTTTTTTTACCATCCGTCCCTTCCCCCTGCAAAACTAGTACAAACCCTCCCCAACAACTCGATTAAACCTGCCCACCAGATTATTGGTCCCCTTTGGCTGCTCTCCGAAATGTTGTGAAGATATCCCTGAGATATCCCTGACCCTAGCATCTGGGAGGCTACATACCATCCGGGTGTCCCGTTCACGTCTACACAATCTCCTGTCTGTCCCCTTTACGATTGAGTCCTCTATCACTACCGCTCTCATCTTCACTCTTTTTCCCTTCTGCTCCACGGACCGATGCACAGTGCCTGTAACCCGGTCACTGTGGCATTCTTCCAGAAGGTCATCCCCCACGTGAGTATCTATTTGACAGCAATGGCTAAAGCTGTGCTCTGCTCTAATGGCCTGTTTCAATTTTTCCTGACAGTCACCAAGCTACTCTCCTCCTGCAACGTCAGGATGCCTACTTCCCTGTAGCTTTGATCTGTTCGGTCTCCCGGAAAATTCGAAGGTCATCCAGTTGCTGCTCCAGATCCCTAATATGGTCTTCAAGTAGCTGCAGCCGGACACACTTCATGCAGAAGTAGTTCCCCTGGAGAGTCTAGGTCTCCCAGTTCTCCAAAATCTGGCACGAAGAACATACCACAGCCAATTAATTGGTACAATTAGAGAGAAAAAAACAAAAAGGAAACTTAACAAACGATTTACACAGAGCCACCACCTCTCCCGAGCCAAAGCCTCTTTTGAGCCAAAGCCTGATGTTTCTACTCCTGCCAGTGGCCATTCCGTTTATCCCTTCTGTATTTTGATGTAGTTCATAGATTTGTGTCGATACTTCTGACAGGCGTACATGTGAGAACCATGTACTGGTGAGTTTAAACAATGTACTGAGTGCATTGGAACATGGAATCTATCAGAAACCTGGAGCACTGCACACACGCAAATGAACATCCCTGAGATAAACTGTGAGTGAGCAGGACATCCCTGTTCAAGGACTCTGTCCCATTATTGAAAAATTATTATCCCACTTTCTTTATTTCATGCTCTCACACAGGTGCATAATGCCCAGAATGATTTTCTTGTGGATGATGCAAAAGCCAAAGAAACAGCGGATCAGCATCAAGTGAATCCGGGAGATTCTGAGGTTCTGAGAAGAAATCCTGTGACCCCTCAAGGTACGTTGGAAGCTGCGGGCACAAAGCATCAGCTTGGCTGGTGGGTTTGAGCACCTGCTGCAAGAAACATGACTGACCATGTGGGGATGTTCATAAACTCTTCTGATGTGTTCAATTCATTCTCTCCTTTAGATCACTCACAGCAAGTTTCAACAGGACACGAGGTAACGAAATAGCAAATTTTCAACATGAACATGTCCTCTTCTACCTTTTCTTTAATAACCTGCTCACAGTGCCTCCTACAATTGTTCATTTCTGCCACTGTCACCAAGCCACTGAAATCCATTCGGGCTGCATCAATTAAAAAAAATGTGTAATTTTACTCTTGATATTGGCCATGCACTCCTTCACCTTTAACAATTGTTGAAATGATTTATTCTTTCTCATCTACTCCACAACTATTTTGCCGTTTGAGTACTTTTTTCATTTTTGGAAAACATATGACCTGCAGCTTCCTCATTTTTCCCAAAAATGCGCGCCAGCAGTTCCTTCCAATTTACATTGGTGAACTCCACTCATACCACTATAATTTTACTTACTTAATGGAAGTACTGCTACATCAGACTTTACTTTCTCCCTATCAAATGTCAGGTTGAACTCTGTTATATTGTGATCACTGGTTCCTATGGGTTCTTTCACATTAAGTTCTCTAATCATCTCTGGTTCATTACTTAACACTAAATCCAGTATTGCCAATCCCCTGTTAGGCTTAGCGAAAAATTGCTCTAAAAAGCCATCTCGTATGCATTCAACAGACTCGCTGTCTTGAGATCCATTGCCAACCTGCTTTTTCCCAAATGACCTGCATGTTAAAATCTCCAATGACTGCCATAAAATTGCCCTTTTGACTCGCCTTTTTCAATTTCCTGTTGTAACCTGTGG
Organism: Hypanus sabinus; assembly: GCF_030144855.1. Classification (NCBI taxonomy): domain Eukaryota; kingdom Metazoa; phylum Chordata; class Chondrichthyes; order Myliobatiformes; family Dasyatidae; genus Hypanus; species Hypanus sabinus. The sequence continues at coordinate 73,275,499 of NC_082707.1, read as the reverse complement.
TCCACCTCCCAGCCACTGTTGGGAGCCCTGTATATAACTGATACCAAATTTTTTTTACCCTTGACATTTCTTCACTCATCGTACAAGGATTCATCATCTTCCGATCATATGTCACATCTTTGTACTGATTTTATGCCATTCTTTACCAGTAGAGCCACACCACCCCTCTGCTAACATTCCTATTCCTCTGATGTAACATGTAACCTTGGACATTCAGCTCCCAACTATAACCATCCTTCAGCCACAATTCAGTGATGGCTACATCATACCTGGTCATCCGTAAAAGTAGAACAAGTTCATCCACTTCGTACTATTTGCATTTAGATACATCACCTTGGGTACCGTGTACTATCCCTTCTGATTCTACGTCCCTAATGTTTTGATACTCAGCCTGTTGGCTGTAACTAATTCCCATCACCTGCCTGCCCTTCCTGACAGTCTGACTGCATGCTTATCTTAACTTTTTTTTACCATCCGTCCTTTCCCCCTGCAAAACTAGTACAAACCCTCCCCAACAACTCGAACAAACCTGCCCACCAGATTATTGGTCCCCTTTGGCTGCTCTCCGAAATGTTGTGAAGATATCCCTGAGATATCCCTGACCCTAGCATCTGGGAGGCTACATACCATCCGGGTGTCCCGTTCACGTCTACACAATCTCCTGTCTGTCCCCTTTACGATTGAGTCCTCTATCACTACTGCTCTCTTCTTCACTCTTTTTCCCTTCTGCTCCACGGACCGATGCACAGTGCCTGTAACCCGGTCACTGTGGCATTCTTCCAGAAGGTCATCCCCCACGTGAGTATCTATTTGACAGCAATGGCTAAAGGTGTGCTCTGCTCTAATGGCCTGTTTCAATTTTTCCTGACAGTCACCAAGCTACTCACCTCCTGCAACGTCAGGATGACTACTTCCCTGTAGCTTTCATCGATTATCTCCTCACTCTCCCGTACAAGCCGAAGGTCATCCAGTTGCTGCTCCAGATCCCTAACATGGTCTTCAAGGAGCTGCAGCCAGATGCACTTCACGCAGATGTAGTTCCCCGGGAGACTCTGGGTCTCCCAGTTCTCCAACATCTGGCACGAAGAACACACCACTGCCATTTAATTGGTACAATAAGAGAGAAAAAACCAAAAAGGAAACTTAACAAACGATTTACACAGAGCCACCACCTCTCCCGAGCCAAAGCCTCTTTTGAGCCAAAGCCTGATGTTTCTACTCCTGCCAGTGGCCATTCCGTTTATCCCTTCTGTATTTTGATGTAGTTCACAGATTTGTGTCGATACTTCTGACAGGCGTACATGTGAGAACCATGTGCTGGTGAGAGTAAACAATGTACTGAGTGCATTGGAACATGGAATCTATCAGAAACCTGGAGCACAGCACACACGCAAATGAACATCCCTGAGATATACTGTGAGTGAGCAGGACATCCCTGTTCAAGGACTCTGTCCCATTATTGAAAAATTATTATCCCACTTTCTTTATTTCATGCTCTCACACAGGTGAATAATGCCCAGAATGATTTTCTTGTGGATGATGCAAAAGCCAAAGAAACAGCGGATCAGCATCAAGTGAATCCGGGAGATTCTGAGGTTCTGAGAAGAAATCCTGTGACCCCTCAAGATACGTTGGAAGCTGCGGGCACAAAGCATCAGCTTGGCTGGTGGGTTTGAGCACCTGCTGCAAGAAACATGACTGACCATGTGGGGATGTTCATAAACTCTTCTGATGTGTTCAATTCATTCTCTCCTTTAGATCACTCACAGCAAGTTTCAACAGGACACGAGGTAATGAAATAGCAAATTTCCAACATGAACATGTCCTCTTCTACCTTTTCTTTAATAAACTGCACACAGTGCCTCCTACAATTGTTCATTTCTGCCACGGTCACCAAGCCACTGAAATCCATTCGGGCTGCATCAATTAAAAAAAATGTGTAATTTTACTCTTGATATTGGCCATGCACTCCTTCACCTTTAACAATTGTTGAAATGATTTATTCTTTCTCATCTACTCCACAACTATTTTGCCGTTTGAGTACTTTTTTCATTTTTGGAAAACATATGACCTGCAGCTTCCTCATTTTTCCCAAAAATGCGCGCCAGCCGTTCCTTCCAATTTACATTGGTGAACTCCACTCATACCACTATAATTTTACTTACTTAATGGAAGTACTGCTACATCAGACTTTACTTTCTCCCTATCAAATGTCAGGTTGAACTCTGTTATATTGTGATCACTGGTTCCTATGGGTTCTTTCACATTAAGTTCTCTAATCGTCTCTGGTTCATTACTTAACACTAAATCCAGTATTGCCAATCCCCTGTTAGGCTTAGCGAAAAATTGCTCTAAAAAGCCATCTCGTATGCATTCAACAGACTCGCTGTCTTGAGATCCATTGCCAACCTGCTTTTTCCCAAATGACCTGCATGTTAAAATCTCCAATGACTGCCATAAAATTGCCCTTTTGACTCGCCTTTTTCTATTTCCTGTTGTAACCTGTGGTCCACCTCCCAGCCACTGTTGGGAGCACTGTATAGAACTGCTACCAAATTTTTTTTTACCCTTGACATTTCTTCACTCATCGTACAAGGATTCATCATCTTCCGATCATATGTCACATCTTTCTACTGATTTTATGACATTCTTTACCAGTAGAGCCACACCACCCCTCTGCTAACATTCCTATTCCTCTGATGTAACATGTAACCTTGGACATTCAGCTCCCAACTATAACCATCCTTCAGCCACAATTCAGTGATGGCTACATCATACCTGGTCATCCGTAAAAGTAGAACAAGTTCATCCACTTCGTACTATTTACATTTAGATACATCACCTTGGGTACCGTGTTTACTATCCCTTCTGATTCTACGTCCCTAATGTTTTGATACTCAGCCTGCTGGCTGTAACTAATTCCCATCACCTGCCTGCCCTTCCTGACAGTCTGACTGCATGCTTATCTTAACTTTTTTTTACCATCCGTCCCTTCCCCCTGCAAAACTAGTACAAACCCTCCCCAACAACTCGAACAAACCTGCCCACCAGATTATTGGTCCCCTTTGGCTGCTCTCCGAAATGTTGTGAAGATATCCCTGAGATATCCCTGACCCTATCATCTGGGAGGCTACATACCATCCGGGTGTCCCGTTCACGTCTACACAATCTCCTGTCTGTCCCCTTTACGATTGAGTCCTCTATCACTACCGCTCTCTTCTTCACTCTTTTTCCCTTCTGCTCCACGGACCGATGCACAGTGCCTGTAACCCGGTCACTGTGGCATTCTTCCAGAAGGTCATCCCCCACGTGAGTATCTATTTGACAGCAATGGCTAAAGGTGTGCTCTGCTCTAATGGCCTGTTTCAATTTTTCCTGACAGTCACCAAGCTACTCACCTCCTGCAACGTCAGGATGACTACTTCCCTGTAGCTTTCATCGATTATCTCCTCACTCTCCCGTACAAGCCAAAGGTCATCCAGTTGCTGCTCCAGATCCCTAACATGGTCTTCAAGGAGCTGCAGCCAGATGCACTTCACGCAGGTGTAGTTCCCCGGGAGTCTCTGGGTCTCCCAGTTCTCCAACATCTGGCACGAAGAACACACCACTGCCATTTAATTGGTACAATAAGAGAGAAAAAACCAAAAAGGAAACTTAACAAACGATTTACACAGAGCCACCACCTCTCCCGAGCCAAAGCCTCTTTTGAGCCAAAGCCTGATGTTTCTACTCCTGCCAGTGGCCATTCCATTTATCCCTTCTGTACTACTATATAGTTCATAGAGTTCTGTTGATACTGCTGACAGGCGTACATGTGAGAATCATGTGCTGGTCAGAGTAAACAATGTACTGAGGTCATTGGAACATGGAATATATCAGAAACCTGGAGCACTGCACACAGGCAAATGAATTTCCCTGAGATAAACTGTGAGTGAGCAGGACATCCCTGTTCAAGGACTCTGTCCCATTATTGAAAAGTTATTATCCCACTTTCTTTATTTCATGCTCTCACACAGGTGAATAATGCCCAGAATGATTGTCATGTGGATGATGCAAAAGCCAAAGAAACAGTGGATCAGCATCAAGTGAATCCGGGAGATTCTGAGGTTCTGAGAAGAAATCCTGTGACCCCTCAAGGTACGTTGGCAGCTGCGGGCACAAAGCATCAGCTTGGCTGGTGGGTTTGAGCACCTGCTGCAAGAAACATGACTGACCATGTGGGGATGTTCATAAACTCTTCTGATGTGTTCAATTCATTCTCTCCTTTAGATCACTCACAGCAAGTTTCAACAGGACACGAGGTAACGAAATAGCAAATTTCCAACATGAACATGTCCTCTTCTACCTTTTCTTTAATAAACTGCTCACAGTGCCTCCTACAATTTTTCATTTCTGCCACTGTCACCATGCCACTGAAATCCATTCGGGCTGCATCAATTAAAAAAAAATGTGTAATTTTACTCTTGATATTGGCCATGCACTCCTTCACCTTTAACAATTGTTGAAATGATTTATTCTTTCTCATCTACTCCACAACTATTTTGCCGTTTGAGTACTTTTTTCATTTTTGGAAAACATATGACCTGCAGCTTCCTCATTTTTCCCAAAAATGCGCGCCAGCAGTTCCTTCTAATTTACATTGGTGAACTCCACTCATACCACTATAATTTTACTTACTTAATGGAAGTACTGCTACATCAGACTTTACTTTCTCCCTATCAAATGTCAGGTTGAACTCTGTTATATTGTGATCACTGGTTCCTATGGGTTCTTTCACATTAAGTTCTCTAATCGTCTCTGGTTCATTACTTAACACTAAATCCAGTATTGCCAATCCCCTGTTAGGCTTAGTGAAAAATTGCTCTAAAAAGCCATCTCGTATGCATTCAACAGACTCGCTGTCTTGAGATCCATTGCCAACCTGCTTTTTCCCAAATGACTTGCATGTTAAAATCTCCCACTGTCACCAGGCCGGATCAATTCAGCAAATTTGAGTAATTTTAAGCCACTTACCCACCAATGTCACTGGGGCTGTGAGGCAGCTGCTCTGCTGCCGTCTCACTGCTCTTTCTCTTTGAGATTTGATTCTGAAACCAGGTGTCTGTGATTCCAAGTCTGAGCAAACAAGGATTAGTTTTGATATTTTCAGAGCATAATATCCTTCTATTTTCACTTTAGAACAAATATTTTCATACTAAGACAATTAAATGATCTTGTACATGGATAAAGCCAAAGGTACATAAAAATTCATGTTGAACTTCAAGTTAAAAGTTGCGAAAATATGTTTTTGGAAATAAAATAATCTGTCAAGGAAAAATTACATTTCTTCTAAGTATCCTTCAGCAAAAATCCAAAAACAAAGTACCACAGAACTGAAATAATTATTGAAAAAACTGAAAATATTCAACAGGTTACAAAACAGCTGTGGGAAGAGAAACAGGTTTAATGTTTCAGGTCAATAAAACATCTTGATCTGAAACATTGACTCTCTTTCTCTTTCTTCAGATGCTGACTGAGCTGCTGAGTATTCACAGCATTTTCTGTATTTAGTTTCACCTTCTAGCAGAATTTTGGCCAGTGCTCTCAGAAAACTAGCCTATTTTCTAAAATGCTTGCAGATATTGGCCATGCTCTGCATTGTGCTAAAGAGGTCTTGTTTGACGAGAAAATGTTGAATATGTCTTGCTGCTTGATAGCATCAAATTTAACTCAGTTTGGTCAATTTATCAGAGGTGTAAATGCAAATGACTGGCCAGTGCAAAGAAAAGTAAAATTAATGATACCTTTCTGTTGCATTTCTCTGCTTTAGGAGAAAAAGTATGAATTGTTTGCAATATGGCACCACAGAGGACACTATGGAAGTGGCCACTATTATGCTGAAATCAAATCAAAGTCTGATGACTGGTACAATTTCAATGATGAAGATGTTGAAAAGGTAAAAATCTTAAGAACAGATTGAAAAGTTTTCTAATTCACTAGTCAAGGAAAAGTTAGCACATGGTCTGGTTGTGTTTCTATTCCATGGTATTTTCTCAGTTTGTGTTCTGGAATGAAATTAAGTTACTTCAAAAGCAGCATTATACCTCACACAAAGAGACATGAGTATGTTGTTGGAGGTTAATCATCCTAGTCATACGATTAGTCATCCTAATCAAATCAGACTCTGGTGACTGGTACAATTTTAATGATGAAAATGTTAAAAAGGTAAAAATTAAGAACAGATTGAAAAGCTTTCTAAAGCAACATTGTACATCACACAAAGGGAGATGATTATGTTATTGGAGGTCAATCATTTCAGTCATACAGTATGAGGTCACGGTAGGAGCTGAGTTGGAACTTTATTTAACACTCAAAATGCTGGTGGAACGCAGCAGGCCAGGCAGCATCTATCGGGAGAAGCACTGTCGACATTTCGGGCCGAGATCCTTCGTCAGGATTAACTGAAAGGAAAGATAGTAAGAGATTTGAAAGTCGGAGGGGGAGGGGAAAATGCAGAATGATAGGAGAAGACCGGAGGGGGTGGGGTGAAGCTGAGAGCTGGAAAGGGGATTGGCAAAAGGGATACAGAGCTGAAGAAGGGAAAGGATCATAGGATGGGAGGCCTAGGGAGAAAGAAAGGGGGAGGGGAGCACCAGACGGAGATGGAGAATAGGCAGAGTGATGGGCAGAAAGAGAGAAAAAAGGAGGGGAGGAAACTAAATATATCAGGGATGGGGTAAGGAGGGGACGAGGGGCATTAACGGAAGTTAGAAAAGTCAATGTTCATGCCATCAGGTTAGAGGCTACCCAACCGGTATATAAGGTGTTGTTCCTCCAACCTGAATGTGGATTCATCTTTGACGGTAGATAAGGCCATGGATAGACATATCAGAAGGGAATGGGACGTGGAATTAAAATGTGTGGCCACTGGGTGATCCTGTTTTCTCTGGTGGACCGAGCATAGGTGTTCAGCGAAACAGTCTCCCAGTCTGCGTTGGGTCTCACCAATATATAACAGACCACACCAGGAGCACCGGACGCAGTATACCACATCAGCCGACTCACAGGTGAAGTGTCGCCTCACCTGGAAGGACTGTCTGGGGCCCTGAATGGTGGTGAGGGAGGAAGTGTAAGGGCAGGTGTAGCACTTGTTCTGCTTACAAGGATAAGTGCCAGGAGGGAGATCAGTGGGAAGGGATGGGGGGGACAAATGGACAAGGGAGTCGCGTAGGGAGCAATCCCTGAGGAAAGCAGAAGGTGGGGGGAGGGAAAGACATGCTTGGTAGTAGGATCCCTTTGGAGATGGTGGTGTTTGAATTTCCAGCATCTGCAGATTTTCTCGTGGAACTTTTATTTACTTAGCTCTTGATAATCATGCCAGCTTGTTTTGGAGATCAAATGTAAACATTTATAGTATTACAGGATTAACATTAAACACATCAGACTGATCATGTGAGCTACCAGACAGTGGCTTTTTCTTTATTCATTTGTAGAATGGCATTGTCATTGCCCCTGAGAGAGTGCTGGGACACCTGCTTCGTCTCTGCACTCTGAGTGTACCTGTTTCTCAATGCTGTGAGGTGGAGGGTTCCCAGAATCAGACCCAGAAATAATGTAAAAATCATTATATAGATCAACGTTGAGAGAGTGTGCAATTCTGGAGGGAGAAATAGAAAAAATGGTCATTTTTATGTCTTTCCCTCTCACAAAGAATGTATAGGATTGAGAAAAGCTCTCAGATAAACTTACTCAGAACTGAGACAGGCCATTATTTCACTGAATTTAAAGTTGATTGTTTCTGAATAATCATTATATTCATTGTGTTAGTGATTTTAGATTTGAATTTGTGTCATATAACGTCCTGACAGTAACATTTCTATTTTTTTTTGCATGTTGTCAATGAATATTTATTTGTCATGACATTTCGTTAAGGAAAACGATTTCAATCCATGGTAATAACCACATTTATTTAATGCATAATCTATTATGCAAGAAATTTTATAGTTAATGAGTATTAACATAGAACATAGAATAGTACATCATAGTTCAGGCCCTTCGGCCCACAATGTTGTGCTGACCCTTAAATCCTGTCTCCCGTATAACCCCCCACCTTAAATTCCTCCATATACCTGTTTCTTAAATTTCACTAGTGTATCTGCCTCCACCACTGACTCAGGCAATGCATTCCACGCACCAACCACTCTCATTGAAAAACTTTCCTCTAATATCCCCCTTGAACTTCCCACCCCATACCTTAAAGCCATGTCCTCTTTAATTGAGCAGTGGTGCCCTGAGAAGAGGCGCTGGCTGTCTACTCTGTCTATTCCTCTTAATTTCTTGTATACCTCTATCATGTCTCTTCTCATCCTCCTTCTCTCCAAAGAGTAAAGCCCTAGCTCCCTTCATCTCTGATCATAATGCATACTCTCTAAACCAGGCAGCATCCTGATAAATCCCCTCTGTGCCTTTTCAAAAGGACTTGCAGTTCCATACTGTCCATTAGATATATTCATAATGTGATAACTTGTCTAGTGAAGTAGAAATTTTTAAATGTATTTAAACTGACCTACAAACTAGATAGAAGGGCCAACAACTGGGAAATTATAAAAACTGGTAGTAATAATGTTCAGATTGATCCATATTGGTAGAAGACATATTGTATGTTCTCATCTTTTTTAAAAATTTAAATTATTTAATATTTTCCAGTTCCAAAACTGCTTACGTGCTTATGTACAGATTGATCGATGCAGGTATGATGATTTGTAGAATTCACTGGTAATAAATTTATCATTCACTTGCATACTACCATGCAATGGTTTTATAAATTCTGTTGATTATAGTATTGTAACATCATTTTGTTTTCTTGCTTTTTCATGCATTTTGATGAACCGTGAGTTGTCCACCTCAGGATAAACCTAAAGAAATTCTAACTTTTTTTATGAATTGATTGGATAGAACAACATACAAAATGCTGGAGGAATTCAGGAGGTCAGGCAGCATCCGTGGAGGGGAATAAATAGTCAACAATTCGGGACAAGACTGTTTATTCCCCTGCATAGATGCTGCCGGACCTGAGTTCCACCATCATTTTGTGTGTTGCTCTGGGTTTCCAGCATCTGCAGAATCTCCTGTGTTAATTGGACAACGTCTGCTTCCCTCATTCTCTTTTAATACTTATGTGGATACATAATAAGGTAATATTATTCTTATTTTGTACAGTAATGCTACTTTCCATTCTATTGAAGCATTATATTTGTGATGCTGGTGACAAACAGATTTTAGTGTTGTCAAAATCAAGATAATAGAATTTTCTTAGTTCTTGCTACTTGTGATGCATAATATAGAAGATTAAATAAATTTTGGACATCTTGATGTCTTCAAGCCCTGAGGTGTTGATTTTCCCCAGGTACTTTGATGCTAATGAATTCCATAGATTCACCACTCTCTAGTTAAAGAAATTCCCACTCATCTCCATTCTAAAAGGGTGCCCCTGTATTCTGCGGCCGTGTCCTCTAGTCTTTGACTCTCCCACCACAGGAAACATGCTCTCCATATCTACTCTATTAAGGTGTTTCAACATTTGAAACGTTTCCATTAGGTCATCCCTCATTCTTCTGAATTCCAGAGAATGTAGGCTCAAAGCTATCGAAGGCTCTTCATATGACACACCATTCAATTATTTTTGTGAACATCCCTTGAACCCTTTCCAGCTTCAGCACATCCTTTCGAAGTTAAGTGTTCCAAACCTGCACACAATACTCCAAGTGATGCCTCACCAGTGTTTTATAAAGTCTCAACGTTACATCCTTGCTTTCATATTCTAGTCTACTTGAAATGAATGCAAAATCACATTTGCATTCCTCACCAAGGACTCAACCTGCAAATTAACCTTTAGGGAATCCTGCACAAGGATGCCCAATTCCCTTTACACCTCAGTTTTTTGACATATAATGTAAAAGAAAAATCGGTCCCAACACAGACCCCTGTGGAATACCACTAGCCACCAGCAGCCATCCAGAAAATGCTCCCTTCAGTCCCACTCTTTGCCCCCTGCCAGTCAGCCACTGCTTTATCCATGCTACAATCATTGCTATAATACCATGAGCTTGTAGCTTGTTAAGCAGCCTCACTTGTGACAATGTCAAAGGCTTTCTCAAATTCCAAGTACACATCAAACAATTCTCCTTTCTCTATCCTGCTTGTTATTTCTTCAAATAATTCCAATAATTTGTCAGGCAAGATTCTCACTTGAAGAAACCATGCTGACTATGGCCTATTTTATCATGTGTGAGAGTTAACCTGAGATCTCAACTTTAATAATCAACACCAACATCTTCCCAGCCACTGAGGCCAGACTAACTGTCCTATAGTTTCCTTTCTTTTGCCTCCCTCTGTACTTGAAGAGCTGAACAACATTTGCAATTTGCCAGTTTTCTGAACCATTCCAGAATTTCATGATTCTTGAAAGATTATTACTAATGTCCCCGCGATATCTTCAGCCACCACTTTCAGTAAACTGGGGTGTCCAACATCTGGTCCAGGACTTAGCGACCTTCAGGCCTTTCAGTTAGGACCATAAAATATAGGAGCAGAAGTAACCCTTTCATTCCTGGAATCATTCTTGTGAATCTTCACTGAACCCTCTCCAATGTTAGTATATCCTTTCTAAAATAGGGAGCCCAAAACTGCACACAATACTCCAAGTGTGGTCTCATGAGAGACTCAACATCACATTCCTGCTCTTATTTTCTATGCCTCTAGAAATGAATGCCAACATTACATTTGACTTTTTTATAACTGACTCAACCTGGAGGTTAACCTTTAGGGTATCTTGCACAAGGACTCCCAAGTCCCTTTGCGTCTCTGCATTTTGAATTCTCTCCCCATCTAAATAATAGTCTGCCCGTTCATTTCTTCCACCAAAGTGCATGACCATATACTTTCCAGCATTGTATTTCATTTGCCACTTCTTTGTCCATTTCCCTAAACTATCTAAGCCTCTCTGCAGGCTCTCTGTTTCCACAACCTACCTGCTCCTTACCCTATTTTTGTATTATCGCCAAATTTAGCCAAAAATCTATTAATACCATAGTCCAAACCATTGACATACATAGTTAAAAGCAGCAGTCCCAACACCGACCCCTGTGGAACTCCACTCATAACTAGCAGCTAGCCAGAATAGGATCTCTTTATTCCCACTCTGTTTTTTTGCCAAGCAGCCAATGCCCCACCCACGCTAGTAACTTCCCTGTAATTCCATGGGCTCTTATCTTGCTAAGCAGCATCAAGTGTGGCACCTTGTCAAAGGCCTTCTGAAAATCCAAGTATGCCATATCTACTTCACCTCCTTGTAGTTTGTAATTTCCCTGTAATCTCCTTGTAAATTACCCTGCCTGTAATTTCCTGAAACAATTGCCGTAGGTTTTTCAGGCAGAATTTTCCTTCCAGCAAATCATTCTGGCTTTGGCCTATCTTGTCATGTGCCTCCAGGTATTTTGGAATCTCATCTCTAAGAATTATTTCCAATAACTTTCCAGCCACTGATGTCAGGCTTACAGGTCTACCGTTTCCTTTATGCTGCCTCCCACCTTTCTTAAATAGCGATGTAGCATTTTCAATTTTCCAGTCATCCGGTACAATGCCAGAATTTATCGAATCTTGAAAGGTCATCGTTAATGCCTCTGCAATCTCTCCGGCTACTTCCTTTGAACCCGAAGGTGCATTCCATCAGGTCCAGGAGAGTTATCCACCCTCAGACCATTAAGCTTCCTGAGCACCTTCACTGTACAAACTTCACTTTCTTAGCACTCTTGAATGTCCAGTATACTGCAGACACCTTCCAGTGTGAAGACTAATGCAAAGTACGTAATCAGTTTCTCTGCCATCTCTGCATCTCTCAATACAATATCTCCAGCATCATTCTGTATTGGCCATATATCTATCCTTGACTCTCTTTTACTCTTTCATTTTTTCCTTCTCAATGACCTCCTTAATTTGCATCTGCATGTTTTTCAAAGCTCCCCAATCCTCTATCTTCCCACTAGCTCTGACTTCTTTGTATGTCCTCTCTTTTGCTTTTACTTTGGCTCTGACTTCACTTGTCAGCTACGGTAGTGTCCTTCTTCCCTTTGAAAATTTGGCATTCATTTTCTATCTTCCGTTGTAATTTGTAGGCCACATCATTGCAGCTGTTTGGATTTTCTCTACAACTCACGTTAGGGTCTTTTTATACTCGCAGTTCCTGTTGAACCCCCTTTTTACTGGACATCTCTAGAGACACGACTTGTTTGCCCCTCGCTGACAACCACTTGACTCAGTAGTGAGAAAACTACCTTTTTTTTTTCAAACTCCATGCATCTAGGTCGGTATGACTTGAGTCCCACCAAAACCGGGAATTTGGGTTGACTCAATCACCTGAACCCTGATCTGTGTGAATACTGTGTAAATACTGCCCCATGCAATTAGCAGTTGGAAGGAAATTACAGATCGCACACTGCATACAATTGTAAAGAAAGTATATTTCCAAATTTCAACATTATCAAACAGTAGAAAAATAAAATAAAATAGAATGCCCATTACAGTTAACCCAGTCCAAATGTTCACATGTTTTGGAGCTCGTCTTGAAGTTGTCTTTGACTCTCACTCTGGACCCAGGGTCAGGGTGAAAGTACACTCTACCTTCTGAATGTTGCTCGAATAGACGGGCTCCCCCATGGCACCATTGGTCCTTCCTGCCTGAAGCCATTCATCTGCACAAAGCACCTTGTGCAACAGGAACAGCATCCCCAGACATCTTCCCTCTTGTCTTCTCCCAGCTTCCACCAAAAAGACCTCGCCCCACACCAGTGACCATCAAAAGATTTCTCCACCCAGTTTTCTCTAGTACTTTCTCCCATTTCCACCATCCAGACTGGCGGACACAACATTCCTTAATTTAACAACAAAACCCTTTATCGTTAGCTCAAATCTGAACATACTAAAAACAGAACAAACTCCTACAGAACTGCTAAAATGAACTCCTCCAAATCTAGTTTAAAACCCACCGTAAGCATTAACAAACCTTCCAACTAGGATATTAGTCCCCTCCAGTTAAGGTGCAAACCATCCCCTCTGTACAAGTCCCACATTCCCTGGAACAGAGCCCAATGATCCAAAAATCTTATGCCCACTCTCCTTCACCAACTCCTTAGCCATGTATTAAACTAAATAATCTTGCTGGTTCTAACCTCACTAGCATGTGGCACAGGAAGCAATCCTGAGATCACAACTCTGGAGGCCCTGTCCTCTAATGTAGCACCTAACTCCCTGAACTCCCTTTGCAGAACCTCGTCACACATCCAACCCATGTCATTGGTACCTAATAGACCACGATTTCTGGGTGTTCACCCTCCCACTTAAGAATACTGAGGACTCAATCTGAGATCTCTTGGACTCCAGGAGATCTCCAGGAATCCAATTCCCCTGTATGGTAAAGCGTTGTGCTACCTACTGTGCTACCGTGCTGCCCTGAGTATATATTGGGAAGACTGAAGCCACTGTCTTCAGGCTCCATAAACCTCCAGTTTTCTAACACTGCTCTTCATAGAATCTGTCTGAAAATGAACCAAAGGATTATACATCACTTGGGTCTTCATTCACTTCAAAACGAGCTTCCGGTATGTTCTCATCAGCTCTTAAAAAAAGGCAAAAGAGACTGCAAGTACTGGAATCTGGAACATCCTAACAGAATGCTGGCAGAAAACGGCGACTCAAACCACATATGTGGAGGCAAATGGTAAAAGTCAACATTTTGGGTCAAGATCATGTATCAAGACTGAGAGGGAAGAGGAAGATTGCTGTTATATAATAGTAATGAGAGAGTCAGGGGATTATAGGTAAGAGGTGGAAACAGATGGGAAGGGGTGAAGGGCAGATGCAACTGTGAGGGAAGGGGAGGGAGGAGGGATCTGGAAATGGGATCAACGCAAGAAGAAAACTGAGTGGAGAAGTGAGTATGTGTGAGGGAAGAGCACCGGAGTGTGGTTACCTGAAGTAGGAAAATTTAACGCTCCTATCATTGTTCCAGATTCCATAATCTGCTCATCACCTAAGCATAGTTTCAGATGATTTTCCTCCAATTTGATATTCTTCCTCTCTATGACGATGAGGAGGCTGAGGACAGACAGAATAGTGTGGCAGTGGGAAGCAGAACTAAAATGATAAGCAAATAGAAGCTGAAAATGGCTCTTGCATCTCTTAGTCTATGCCTGGTTTCTCCAGAGTAGAGCAAGCCACATGAGAAACACTGACTGCAGTAGACAGGCTGGAAAAGGTGTAGTCAAAGTGACTTCCAGTAAGGTGGCAGCATGTTCAAACAGAGTGGCCTGCTGGGGCCAACCAACGATGTACCGTTCTTTTTAAAAGGTGTTTCTCTGTGAATGTAAGACCACACTGCACTCCAAGGACAATGCAGGTCTACCGCATCAGTGATTTATTCGTTTTTCAGAGCCGCCAGCCGGAGGGTCAAAGAAGCCAGTGGACGAGTCGGAAAAGGGAAACCCAGTGTTCAGCCTCATGATGGAGAAGCTGAAGCCCAGCAGGAAGTTAGCGAAGACATTGGCTCTCCGATTCAAGGGGAAGATGCGTGCCCCTCCCATGGAAGGGGAAGCAAACGCCTCTCGAGTGGAAGGGGCTGAGAACACCCCTCAAGCGGAAGGGGAAGACGGCGTTCCTCGGAAGAGGAAGCAAACACCCCTCGGGTGTTAGGGAAAGCGAAAGTCCCTCGGGTGGAAGGGGAAACTGGCCGGCACTTGGCTGGGCAAAGGTTCTGAGAAGCTGACCCGGGTGCAGACCATGTTGCCACCTGCTACTCAAAGCATTGAAGTAGGTGTGCAAAAGTAATGTGCAGCGTAACCATGGGTGACTGTCCTGGACAGTTCCCTTGCAATCACAAGTCCCTGTTGGATGTTGATAGTGTGAGATGCCGCAGGCCTGTTTCCCTTGTTGGTGGTGAGACACGCAACTAGGCAGCAGCAGAACCACGGTTGTAGTGAGGACAAGGCCTCAAGTGGGCTTGCCTACTGCTGCAGGCCGAGTGAGGTGGTGCAGCGTGGAGTCTGTGCTCAGGTGGGAGCCAGTCTCTCCCGTCAGTGCTGCCCCCAAGTGTTCGACCAGTGGAATGACAAACTGGATTGCCGGGAGCTGTACCATCAATTTGAATGTCGCTCAGGGACTTGGACTATACATGTGTTTTCTTGCGTAATGATGTGTGTGTTTTTTTCTCTCTCTGGTTATTTTGAATGAATGCTATGCACCTGTGCCCCACAAGCTGTCTCATTCAACTGTGACCATGTGTGGTCTGAATGATAATTAAATTTGATTTGATTTGAGGTGAACCTCTTGCTCACCGGAAAGGGTTGTTTGGGCCCTGGTGTGTTGGTGAGGGAGGAGAAGGTAAAGGGAGATATTACACCTCTGCCAGTTAAAGGGAAACGTGCCAGTGAACTCAGAAGAGTGGGTGGGAAGAGATGGGATAGGTAGATGAGCGAGTCATGAAGAGCAGGAACTTGCGATCCCTTTCAATAACCACATAGGTGAAAGTGTAGAAAGTGAGCTGACAGGAACACATGCAGACATTTTGGCCCTTGTGGTGGGGTAGGGGGGAAGTCATTGCCTTGCTTTTGCTTTTGTGTGGGAGGGGGAAGCTGGGGGTAGTTTGGGGTTCTAACTTTTAACCGTCATTCACTCTTTGGGGCACTTTCTGTGTTCATGTGTGTTTGCAAAGAAAAGGATTGCTGGATGAATATTGTATACATTTCTCTGACATTAAATGTACCTATTGAACCCTGAATGTTAAGACAAGTGTTTTTTGCTCCAACATGTGGATGGAAAGGTTAAAATAATCTTTATTAATAATAAGGCTCTTTAAAATCTTTATTAAAAATAAGGCTCTTTAAAAGTGTAGCAGATGAAGGCACAATGTGTAGTAGATGGGAACAATGTGAAGTGATTATAATCACTGGTGAAGATTAGCAGAGGGACATGTTTATTGAGATCAATGTATCTCACGCATTATGATTTGTTAAAAAGCAATTGGTTTATGACAAGTGTTACTGCTTTCCCTAATACTCATCTCCATTCAGATCAATATTTAATTTCCAGTCCTTCAGATTAACTTGAACGTTAGTGCATTTTGGCCAGTAAGGTGGCAGCAAGTGAAAAAGACACAAGTGCGTCATCTGGATAGATGAAAACATAGAAAACCTACAGCACAATTTAGGTGTTGCTGAGAACGGGTGAACCCAAACGCAGGACACAGACAGGGAGGTACAGTAATCTAAAGAGTGTTTATTTTTGGTTACAGGGAAGGCTGGGGAGCGAGGACTAGGCAGAGGAAAGCCAAGGAGTGAGCGAGGCTTGACCGGAGATCGAACCCGGGTCACCACAGTGGGGACACGGTGCTTAACCACTGAGCCAATTAGAGTGTAGGCGGGTGGCGGAATGAGGCAGAGCAGGGATGCAGACCAAGGTATGAGTGTGGCTTGAGGAGAACAGCAGGTGGAAGGATGAACGGGAAGACAAGCAGATGCAACGCTCCTATTGACACGGAGAGAAAGAGTTAACACTGGCAAACAACAGTGCGGAAACAAAACTTAGAAATCACAATACTAGGTGGCCGAGACACGGTTAATACTGGCAAGCAGAACAGAGACCAAAACTTAGAATACACAATTCTAAGCAGCCAAGGACGTAATCAACGATCTGACGATGAGTGGATGTAAAGCCGGGTATTTTATGCTGTAGGTTTAGATGAGAATCAGATGCTGCAATCGAGCCCAGGAGAACACGGGGGAAAGGGATTTAGGAGTATATGAGGAATTAATGGTCTGGACTGTGACACAATCAAAGTGAATTAGGAGAGAATGGGAAATTAAAGGTCAGGACTGCGACAGTACCCTCCCCCTCAACCACCAGGCTAGCCTGGACTGTTACCGACCCGAGCGGGTGGAGGGGGTTTGGCAGGAGGGCACAACTGGCTGAGAGACACAGGTTTCAGTTAGGAGATGTGAAACGTGGGATGAATGCGCGTGGATCTGGGAAGCATGAGTTTTATGTTGTCGTCTTTTGCATTCTGGAGTTGCTTCTCTTTTTTAACGCCTTTTTAAAATCACAGGAGATAGTTGATTTCTTGACATGGAGCGTTGCTGGAGCTGAACAGCAAACAGAAAGGCAGACAGCAGTCAATACTTACCTTGACATGGAGGGATGGAGTTACACAGGTGAACCTCGGTTCAGAAGTAAAACTTAGAATACACAATCCTAAGCACCCGGGAAGGTGAATTTGTAATTGCACAATTTTCTCATTTGATACCTGGGCGTTCTGAGTCACTTTCTTCCAATCTTCATTGCTCCTTTAACATAGAACCCTCGTTTTCCAAATTGCGCCTCTTGTTCAGTCAAATCTATTGTTATTTGGACCATAAACTGCTGGTACAGTACACAGTGAAAATGAAACAACATTCCTCTTTTTCTAATTTCCTTTGATAATCATTGACTGTGTGCTCAGGCTCTGGTACGTGAGGCTCTCTATGACGTCCCAGAGGAGTTCGTCGTGCTGTCCCAGTAGGGAACTCTGGCTGGCGAGGGCTTGTAGGATGCTGTTTGTGTCCGCTGGGTCCACGTCGGGCCAGATCATTCTGTTGCAGAGAACAGGTGAACCCATACGCAGGACACAGAGATGGAGGTAGAGTAATCTAAAGAGTGTTTACTAAAGGTTACAGTGTAGGCCGAGGAGTGAGGGTTAGGCAGAGGAAAGCCAAGGAGTGATTGAGGCTTGACTGGGGATGGAACCCGGGTCGCTACAGTGGGAATGCAGCGTTTTAAAACCGAGCCCAGGAAGGGTGTAGGCGAGCAGCGAAATGAGGCAGACCAGGGTGTGAGTGTGGCTTGTGGAGAACAGCAGGCAGGAGAATGAATGGGAAGACGGGCAGCATACAATGCTCCTATTAACATGGAGAGATGGAGTTTGCACCAGCAAACAACAGTGCTGAAACAAAACTTAGAAATTACAATACTACGCGGCTGAGTCACAGGGTTAACACAGGCAAACAGCACAGAGACTAACCTTAGAATACACAATTCTAAGTGGCCAAGAATATGAACAGCCACACAGGCTGAATCAACGATCTGGCAATGAGTGGATGCAAAGCCGGAGTTTTTATGCTGCAGGTTTACATGAGAATCAGGTGCTGCAACCGAGCCCAGGTGAACACGGAGAAAAGGGAATTAAGAGAATATGAGGAATTAAAGGTCGGGACAATGACACAATCAAAGAGAATTTATGGTAAAATGGAGAATTAACGGTGGGAACCATGACACTAGGCCATTCAGCCCACAAAGCTGTGCCGAACATGTCCTTACCTTAGAACTACCTAGGCTTTACACAGTGCCCTTTATTTTTCTAAGCTCCCTGTAGCAGTCCAGGAGTCTCTTAAAAGACCCTGTTGTTTCTGCCTCCACAGCCAGCAGTGGCAGCCCATTCCATGAACTCACCACGCTCAGTGTAAAAAACACCCCTGACTGTACCTAGTTCCAAGTACCTCAAAACTAGCGATTTCAGCCCTGGGTAGAAAACCTCTGACTATCCACATGATCAATGGCTTTCATTATCTTGTACACCTCTAACAGGTCACCTCTCACCTTCCATCGCTCCAAGGAGAAAAGGCCGAGTTCACTCAACCGTTTGTCATAAGGCATGCTCCCCAATCCAGGCAACATCCTTGTAATCTGCCTCTGCACCCTTTCTCTGGTTTCCATGTCCTTTCTGTAGAGAGGCGACCAGAATTAAGCACAGTACTCCAAGTGGGATCCGACCAGGGTCCTATACAGCTGCAACATTCCGCTCAGCTCTTAAACTCAATCCCATGATTGATGAAGGCCAATACACCATTTGTCGTCTTAACCACAGAGTCAACCTGCACAGCAGCTTTGAGTGTCCTCGGACACCAAGATCCCTCTGATCCTCCACAGTGCCAGGAGTCTTACCATTAATGCTATATTCTGCCATCATATTTGACCTAATAAAATGAACCACCTCAGACTTATCTGGGTTGAACTCCATTTGCCACTTCTCAATACAGTTTTGCATCCTATCAATGTCCAGCTGTAACCTTTGACAGCCATCCACACTATTCAGAACACCCTCAACCTTGATGTCATAAGCAAATTTATTAACCCATCCCTCCACTTCCTCATCCAGTTCATTTATAAAAATCACGAAGAGTAGGGGTTCCAGAACAGATCTCTGAGGCACACCACTGGTGATTGACCTCCATGCAGAATGTGACCCATCTACAACCACTCTTTGCCTTCTGTGGGCAAGCCAATTCTGGATCCACAAAGCAATGTCCCCTTGGATCCCATGCCTCCTTGCTTTCTCAGTAAGCCTTGCATGGGGTACCTCATCAAATATCTTATTGAAATCCATTTACACTACATATACATCTCTACCTTTAATCAAAGTCACATCCTCAGAAAATTCAATCAGGCTTCTAAGGCAGGACCTGCCCTTGACAAAGCCATGCTCACTATTCCCAATCATTTTATACCTCTCCAAATGTTCATAAATCCTGCTTCTCAGGATCTTCTCCATCAACTTACCAACCACTGAAGTAATCCCAAGATAAGATAGAGGCAGGAAAGTTGTTTTCATTGGTAGGTGAGACGAGAATACTGGTCATGATCTTGTGATATGGGAAGTACATTTAGGATGGAGATGAAGAGGAACTGTTTTGCCCAGAGAGTGGTGAATCTGTGGAATTCTCTGCCCAATGAAGCAGTGGAGGCTACCTCTGTAAACATATTTAAGACAAGATTGATTAGATTTTTGCATAATAGTGGAATTAAGGGTTATGGGGAAAAGGCAGATAGGTGGAGATGAGTTCATGGTCAGATCAGCCATGATATTGAATGGTGGAGCAGGGTAGATGGGCCAGATGGCCTACTCCTGCTCCTGTTTCTCATGTTCATATGTAGGTTTGTTTGGAACTTTCAAACTTCAAAGCAAACTATACACCTTTAAACCTAATACACTTTGCAAAATAGGCACTCCCTTATTGCTGGTTATTTCATTTGCTTCAAAATACTGTTCAAATAGCTCAGTATACATGAGCCAACTACTTACTCGTGTTACCAAATTTGTCAATCTTTCCTATGTAGCCACCCATTTCTGAATTTTCTTAAAACGATTATGATCACCCAGTACTCACTCTTTATGGATCCCCAATTCTTCCCGTTTCTGGCTTTAAAAAAAAAGCTTGGTCATATCTTTCCTTCTGAAGAACATGTACAGGCAGTTTTTGTTTTAAACTCGTGAGTCTCTCCCCATGCTGGGGTGTCTTTTTTACTTGCCATTCATCACAGAGATTTATTTTAGTTTGAACATTTTGCACCACGTTAGTAGGTCAGTAGCCATGTCAGGTTCATTTTCAAAACCTCTTGTTGGCAACACAATGTCTAGTAGTTTCAAATCATTAAGCTAATTCAAAGAAAACACAAGAGTCCAGGAAATCAGGTCTAGCTTTGAGATTACTTTCTACATAGCATGTAAAATCATGTTACATGCAATAATGTATTTTTACAATAAACTGTAACTAATTATTTAAATGAAAAAGAATGCTTAATCAAATAATATATATACACACAAGATTATTTAAATATTATTGAAACATTAAATACACGACTTTCCCATCATTGGTAATATCTACAGGAGGTCCTGCCTCAAGAAGGAAACATCCATTATCAAAGATCCCACCATCTGACATGCCATCTTCTTGTAGCTGCCATTGGGCAGGAGGTCCAGAAGCTTGGAGTCCCACATCACCAGGTTCAAGAACAACTACTCCTCTTTAGCTCTTCGGTCTTGGTCCAACTGGAACAAGCTGAATCACTCCAGTTTAGCAGCACTATGACCACTTTCACCTCGCACTAAAATTAGTTTATTTTTGT
This sequence comes from Hypanus sabinus, assembly GCF_030144855.1. Taxonomy (NCBI): domain Eukaryota; kingdom Metazoa; phylum Chordata; class Chondrichthyes; order Myliobatiformes; family Dasyatidae; genus Hypanus; species Hypanus sabinus. The sequence goes on along the minus strand of NC_082707.1, from coordinate 73,254,535 downwards.
TCTTTTTTTCTTGTAAGAATTGAGTATAGTTTATGTTTAATTTTTTGTTTTCCTTTTGAATTGTGCTTACATTCTGGTAATCATTGAAGATTTAAAAGTTAACTCTCAGTAAAGATAAGACTATAACTTTTTCATTAAAACCAATATGGTTCAGTATCTCTACAGTTAGCATTGTTTCTATATTCGGGTTCCTGGGCATCATTATTTTGCAACACCTCATGTAACACTGAAACATTCGGGCTCTCGCGAACAGACTATGTTACAGTTTCTTCCCCCAATCTATCAGATTCCTCAGTACCGAGAGCCTGGACTGACACCTTACTGCCCTATTGTCTGTTTATTATTTATTGTAATGCCTGTACTGTTTTGTGCACTTTATGCAGTCCTGGATAGGTTTGTAATCTAGTGTAGTTTTATTTTCTGTGTTTTTTTTTTAAGTAGTTCAGTCTAGTTTTTGAATGTGTCATGTAACACCATGGTCCTGAAAAACATTGTCTGTGGGTATTAGTGGCTACCGCCAGGGGAATATTAGCCTTTTGTCAAGGCCGACAGCCATATTCCAGTCACAAGTAGGATCCAGTATGCTTAACACCAACTGTCTCACTGAGGGTGGCACTGTCTGACAAAGAGGATTCTTCCAGTCATATGGTGCTTAAAGTTGTCACTCAGCCTTTGTTTCTCCACAGTGGATGCCAAACATCTGAGGACTTGGTTGTGCCTCCATGTGATTCTTCCTTGAGTAAGGCTTACTTTGCAAGGTGAGAGGATGTGCTTGAGGTTTGCTGTTCTTCCAGAGTGAACAAGCTGGATCTTCACTGAGCCATTGGTTCAGATTTTTGGGAGGTGGAAGTGATTGGGTCTTTTAAGAGACTCCTGGATGGATACATGGAGCTTAGAAAAATACAGGGCTTTGTGTAAGCCTAGGTATATCTAAGGTAAGGACATGTTCGACACAGCTTTGTGGGCTGAAGGGCCTGTATTGTGCTGTAGGTTTTCAATGTTTCTATGTAACATCATAAACTGCTCCATATAAGGAAGCTAATCTTTCTTCCTTCCTTTTCCCATAAGTCTTTCCAGCTGAATTTTCTCTTCTCAATGTTTCCCACCTTGTCCACTGTCCCCGTTTTGCCTGAGACACTGCTCTTGCACACCTCATCTGCTCCTCCTGTCGCTGTACTCCCTCCACCATCACAGCTCACATTTGCTTTTGTCTTGTCACCTTTTGCCAAATGCCAAGGCCCCCTCTTCCAGGTTGCACCTGGCCCACCGTGTCTGCAAACCTGAGTGCTGCTTTCACCAGTTCACTGACTCTGCTGGACACCACTTCCTCCCTGTTACTGTCCTGGGTGCAGCATCCTGGACAGCACTGTCACAGGAATCTGAGAGTATAACAATACTTGTTAACCCTACAATTTCTTGCACAACAGACTATGCATTAAATAAATTTCATCATTACCTTTTCCGGATGTTCTTTTCCTTAATGAAATGTCATGATGAATAAATATTCATTGACAATGTGCAAAGGAAAACATCAAAATGTTACTGTCAGGAAGGTATATGACACGAGGTGAAAATCTAAAATCACTAACACAATGAATATAATGATTATTCAGAAATAATCAACAATAAATTTAGTGAAATAATGACCAATCTCAGTTCTGAGGAGGTTTATCTGAGAGCTTTTCTCAATCCTATACATTGTTTATTAGAGGGAAAGACACAAAAATGACCATTTCTTATATTTTCCCTCTAAGTTGCACACTCTCTGAGTCGATATAATGATTTTTACATTATTTCTGGGTCTGATTCTGGGAACCCTCCACCTCACAGCATTGAGAAACAGGTACACTCAGAGTGCAGAGACGAAGCAGGTGACTCAGCACTCTCTCAGGGGCAATGACAATGCCATTCTACAAATGAATAAAGAAAAAGCCACTGTCTGGTAGCTCACATGATCAGTCTGATGTGTTTAATGTTAATCCTGTAATATTATAATTGTTTACATTAAATCTCCAAAACAAGCTGGCATGGAATTATCGAGAGCTAAATAAATAAATTTCCAGTTTGCACCTACAGTAATGTCGTACCATATGACTGGGATGATTAACCTCCAGAAACATAATTATGTCTCTTTGAGTGAGGTATAATGCTGCTTTTGAAGTAACCTAATTTCATTACAAAACACAAACTGAGAAAATGTCCTAGAATAGAAGCAGAGCCAGACCATGTGCTACCATTTCCTCGAACTGGAAAACTAACCCTCATTCAGTGATTTAGAAAACTTCTCATTGTGTTCTTAATTTTTACCTTTTTAACATCATCATTAAAATTGTACCAGCCACCAGAGTCTGATTCGATTTCAGTATAATAGTGGTTACTTCCATAGCTTCCTACGTGGTGCCATATTGCAAACAATTCATACCTTTTCTCCTAAAGCAGAGAAATGCAACAGAAAAGTATCATTAATTTCACTTTCCTTTGAACTGGTCACACATCTGCATTTACACTGCTGACAAATTGACCAAACTGAGTTAATTTTGATGCTATCAAGCAGACAAGACATATTCAACATTTTCCAGTCAAACAAGTGACTTCTTTGCCACAATACAGGGCACGGTCAATATCTGTAAGCATTTTGGAAAACGGGCTAGTTTTCTTAGAAGCACTGGCCAAAGTTCTGCTGAAAGGTGAAATTGAATGCATAAAATACAGTGAATATTCAGCAGCTCAGGTAGCATCTGAAAAAGGAAAATCAGAGTAAATGTTTCAAATCAAAACCTTTCATTAACCTGAAATGTTTCAAATCAAAACCTTTCATTAACCTGAAATGTTTCAAATCAAAACCTTTCATTAACCTGAAATGTTAACTCTGTTTCTCTTCCCACAGTGTTGCAATGAACAAGGCAAACCCAAACACAGGACACAGGCACGGAGATTGAGTTAGGATGCAAGTGCGGGCATGAGCGTTGAACGGCAAACAGGAGGGAGTGCAGGAAACAGTAGGCAGGCAGAAACTATCTTGACACGGAGCGTAGAAAGGGAAGCAGCAGATAAGACTTTTCTTAGCACAGAGAGACGGAGTTACACAGGTAAACATCACGGCTGATGTGAAACATAGAATACTTATCTTGATCCAGAGATAATGAGTTTCACAGGTAAACCTTGGAACTGGAGTAGAACTTAAAAAATTTAACTTGACATGGAGAGACTGAATTTCACAGGTAAATCTCGGCACTGATGCAAAACGTAGAACACACAATCCTAAGCGTACGGGAAACATTAATATTCCCTGGCAAAACCAACTTTTCACTGGCAAAACCACGATCTGGCAACTAGTGGGTGCAAAGCCAGAGTTCTTATGCTGCAGGTCTCGGTGAAAACCAGGTGTGCCACATCAAAGGAAATTAGGAAAAAATGGTGAATTAACGGTTGAAGCAATATAACCATTACAGCACAGAAACAGGCCATCTCACCCTTCTAGTCCGTGCCAAACGCTTACTATCACATGAGCCCTGACAGAGAGTGAGTAGACGCTTGGCGGCATCTTTACCACAGACCGGGTGGTCAAAGATCTTTCTCATTTCCACGATAAAGGTGGCAAAAGAAGAGCAGATATCTGGTTGCTTATCCCAAACAGCTGTGTCCCACACTAATGCACTTCCCTGCAACAAGCCCATGATAGAAGCAATCTTTGTCGTGGATGTGGAGTATGTAGATGACTGCTGTTCGAAAACCAAGGAGCACTGAAGAAGGAAGACCTGGCACTTCCCCAAATCCCCAGCGTAGTGCTCCAGTTCAGGTATGTGAGGCTCTCGTGGTAGGAGTGTTGCTGACACATAGGAGTTTGCCACTACAGACTGTCTGGGCTGGTTAGGCAGGGTTCCAGGAGTAGGTTGAGTAAAATGAGTGGATACACAGTCCACCTGGTCGCCGATCTGCGTGACGTGACCAGACAGGGAACAGAGGTCTCCATGACCTTCCTGAGGAGTTGGTCGTGCTGTTCCAGTAGGGAACCCTGGCTGTTGAGGGCTTGTTGAAGGGTATTCATGTCCGCTGGGACCATGGTGGCCAGATGATTCTGTTGCAACGAATTAGGTGAACAAAAATGCAGGACACAGGCACGAAGGTTGAGTTGGGATGCAGGCGCTGGCGTGAGCGTTGAACGGCAGACAGGAGGGAATGCAAGAAAGCAGGAGGCAGGCAGGACTTATCTTGACATGGAGTGTAGAAAGGAAAGCGGCAGACAAAACTTATCTTAGCACGGAGAGACGGAGTCACACAGGTAAACCTCGGAACTGGAGTGGAACTTAGAAAGCATCTTGACACGGAGAGACTGAGAGTCACAGGTAAATCTCGGTAGTGAAGCAAATCTTAGAACACACAATTCTAAGCTTCCGGGAAATGTTAATTACCACACTGGCAAAATCAATGATCTGGCAACTAGTGGGTGCAAAGCCAGGGTTCTTATACTGCATGTCTTGATGAAAACCAGGTGTGCCACCATCAAAGGGAATTAGGAGAAAATAGGGAATTTACGGTCAGAACCGTGGCACAATCAAAGGGAACTAGGAGAACATGGGTAATTTATGGTCGGGATCGTGACACACAGCTGTTTCCTAATCTGTCCAATATTTTCAGCTATTTCTATATTTTTTTCAGATTTGTGGTTTTGGGACTTGTGCTGAAGAATACTCAAAAGAATGTAAAATTTTTATAACAGATGATGTCATTTACACTAGATTTTCTTAACTTTTGACTCAGAGTTCAGCATGATTTTTAATGTAGCTTTGACCTTATCCATATACAAGACAATGTAATTGTCTTAGCCTGAACTTATTTTTCCTTAAGTTAAAAGAATGAGGATATTATGCTTTGAAAATACAAAAACAAACTTCTCAAGTTTGCTCAGACTTGGAATCACAGGCGCTTGATTTCAGAATCAAAAGCAATCTGAAAGAGAGAGACAACACACACAAAATGCTGGTGGAATGCAGCAGGCCAGGGAGCATCTATAGGGAGAAGCACTGTCAATGTTTCAGGCCGAGACACTTCGTCAGGAGATGAAAGAGAGAGAGCAGTGTTGCAGCAGTAATGCAGCTGCCACACAGCTCCAGTGCATTGGTCGCTGATTAAGGCCTCTCGTGCTGTCTGCATGGAATTTGCATATACTCTGCATGGGATTCCTGTCGGCAGCCTGGTTTACTCCCTCATCCCAAGGATATGCTGGCAGCTAGTTTAATAGGCTTCTGTAAATTATGCTGTGGGGAAGTGGCTATAGGCAGAATCAATGGTGGGGGTGGAGAGGGTGTTTAGGATTTGTGTTCGTGTACAAGAACATAAAAGACATTTCAGTTGTTAAATGTAAGGAAAAATGAAATGTAGAATCAAGTCAAGGCCAAACACCTAAAGAAAAATTCTTTGGATAAGGAGATCAATCTCCTCACTTTCCTCAAGTTTTAGATCCAGAAAGAAAAAAATTCTGTGGAATTCAAAGGAAAATTTCAGCTAATCTTGGATTGACAGGGTACTTTTCTGGGAAAACATCCCACAAGAAATGCTTTCCTGGGCTGTGGAATGAGTGAGAAAGAACACATCATTTCACACAATTGTTAATTTGAAAGAGTGCATGCCCAATATCAACACTAAAGCTTGTTGAATAGATCCAGCCTGGATAAATTTCCCTGACTTGGTGTCTGTGGGGGAAAGGATCAATTATAGCAGGAATTGTGAGTGGTTTCCTAAAGAAAAGGTAAAAGAGCACTTGTGATTGTTCAATGTTTTCTGCTTACTTACCTCTTGTCCCGTGGAAATTTGCTGTGAATGGTCTAAAGAAGAAAATGAATTAAGCACATCAGAAGAGTTTGTGAATATTCTTCAGAAGAAAATCCTCCACGGTTGGTCATCTTTCTTTCAGCAGGTGCTCGAGCCCACCAGCCATGCTGATGCTTTGTGCCTGCAGCTTCCAATGTACCTTGAGGGGTCTCAGCTTGTCTTTCTGTAAAGTCCACAGAATCTTCCTGCTTCACTTCTTGGAGTTGAACAGGTGTTTCTTCTTTCACAACATCAATGTGGCAATTATTTGGGGCATTAACATCCTGTGCAAGAGCATGAAAGAAAGAAAGCAGGATATTAATTTTCCAATAATGGGACAGAGTTTTTTAAACAGGGATGTCCTCCTCACTCACACTATCTCATGGAATACAGTAAGTGTATGGTCATGCACTCTATCCTCACTCTAGTTATCCTCCTGTTCTTCACATACATAGAGAATGCATTCAGTTTTCCTTAATCCTACTCACCAAGGTCTTCTCATGCCCACTTCTAGCACTCCTAAGTCTATTCTTAAGCTCCTTCCTGGCTACTTTGTAATTCTATAGAGACCCGCCTGATCTTTAATTCCTAAACTTTAAGCAAGCTTCTTTCTTTCTCTTGACTTGATGTTTCATATCCCTCTTCCAACCATGGTTCCTTCACCATACTATCCTTTCCCTTCCTCAATGGAATGAGTGAGAAAGAATACATCATTTCACACAGTTGTTAATGTAAAAGAGTGCATGCCCAATATCAACACCAAAGCTTGTTGAATAGATCCAGCCTGGATAGATTTCCCTGACTTGGTGTCTGTGGAAGAACGGATCAATTATAGCAGGAATTGTGAGTGGTTTATTAAAGAAAAGGTAAAAGAGCATTTGTGATTGTTCAATGTTTTCTGGTTACTTACCTCTTGTCCTGTGGAAATTTGCTGCGAGTGATCTAAAGAAGAAAATGGATTAAGCACATCAGAAGAGTTTGTGAATATTCTTCAGCAGAAAATCCTCCATGGTTGGTCATCTTTCTTGCAGCAAGTGCTCGATCCCACCAGCCATACTGACGCTCTGCCGGTTCCAATGTACCTTGAGGTGTCTCAGCTTGTCTTTCCCCACAGAATCTTCCTGCTTCACTTCTTGGAGTTGAACAGGTGTTTTTCTTTCACACCATCCACGTGGCAATTATTCGGGGCATTAATATCCTGTGCAAGAGCATGAAAGAAAGAAAGCAGGATATTAATTTTCCAATAATGGGACAGAGTCCCTGAACAGGGATGTCCTCCTCACTCACACTATCTCATGGAAATTCATTTGCCTGTGTGCAGTGCTCCCAGGATTCTGATATATTCCATGTTGTAATGCACTCAGTACATTGTTTACTCTGACCAACACTTAGTTCCAGACACAAGACAACAATTGCCCGACGTACTAGTACATTAGTTGGTTTACTAACAAGAGAAAATATACAGATGCTGAAAATTAAAATAATAACACAAAATGCGGGAGGAACTCAGCAGACCAGACAGCATCTATGGTATAGTTGAGGTTTCAGGACGAGATCCTTGATGAGGACTAGAAAAAAAGAGATGAGAAGCCAGGCTAAGAAGCTGGGGGGAGAGTGGGAAGAAGTGCAAAGCATTAGGTGACACGGAAGACTAAGAAAGGGGGAGGGGTGAAGTAAAGATCTGCAAAGCTGAATGGTGAAAGGGATAAAAGGCTGGAGAAGGGAAAATATGATAGGAAAGGACAGAAGTCCTTGAATGAAAGAGCAGGGGGAGGAGTACTAGAGGGAGGTGATGAGGTAAAAATATAAGGTGAGAGAGGGAAATTAGAATGGTGAACGGTGAAGGTTCACCAGTTCTCAGAGAAGCCAGGAGAAACCTCATCTTAGGCAGCAAGTGGGCAATGACTGGTTTCACTCAGGAAATTCAGGAACACCTGACCAATGATGCACCCCAGCGTATGAGGCTGGGCATCAAGCAACCAGCCACCATCATCCCTACAGTCAAACACACGAGTAATCACATTGTTAAGTTCACCATGATACAACAGTGGTGGGGCTCATTACCAACAACGTTGGGATGGCCTATGGAGAGGAGGAAGAAGAGCTCAAGGCCTTGTGCCAAGCAAACAGCCTCTTCCTGTCAACAAGACAAAGGAGATGGTCATTGACTTCAAGAGGACACACACACCTCTTCACTTTGGCAGCACTGCAGTGAAAACTGCAAGCCATTTTAAATTCCTAGGAGTACACATCTCACACAATCTCTCATGGTCCAAAACACATACAATTATAAAAGTTCGCCAATGCCTCTACTTTCTGAGGAGGATGAAGCCAGCTGGACTATGCATATCTATACTCAGGTCACACTACAGATCTTCAGTAGACAGCATTCTAAGTATAATCATATAACAATTACAGCACAGAAACAGGCCATCTCAGCCCTTCTAGTCCATGCCGAGAGCTTACTCTCACTTAGTCCCACCTACCTGCACTCAGCCCATAACCCTCCATTCATTTCCTGTCCATATACCTATCCAATTTTTTTTAAATACCAATATTGAACCTGCCTCTACCACTTCTTCTAGAAGCTTGTTCCACACAGCTACCACTCTCTGAGTAAAGAAGTTCCCCCTCATGTTACCCCTAAACTTTTGCCCTCAACTCTCAACTCATGTCCTCTTGTTTGAATCTCCCCTACTCTCAATGGAAAAAGCCTATCCACGTCAACTGTACCTATCCCCCTTATAATTTTAAATACCTCTATCAAGTCCACCCTCAACCCTCTACACTCCAAAGAATAAAGGCCTAACTTGTTCAACCTTTCTCTATAAGTTAGGTGCTGAAAACCAGGTAACATTCTAGTAAACCTCCTCTGTACTCTCTCTATTTTGTTGACATCTTTCCTATAATTCAGTGAGCAGAACTGTACACAATACTCCAAATTTGGCCTCACCAATGCCTTGTACAATTTTAACATTACATCCCAGCTCCTATACTCAATGCTCTGATTTATAAAGGCAGCATACCAATAGCTTTCTTCACCACCCTATCCACATGAGATTCTACCTTCAGGGAACTATGCAACGTTATTCCTAGATCACTCTGTTTTACTGCATTCCTCAATACCCTACCATTTACCATGTATGTCCTATTTTGATTAGTCCTACCAAAATGTAGCACCTCACACTTACCAGCATTCAACTCCATCTGCCATCTTTCAGCCCACTCTTCCAACTGGCCCAAATCTCTCTGCAAGCTATGAAAACCTACTTCACTCTCCATAACACCATTTTAGTAATATCTGTATACTTACTAATCCAATTTACCACCCCATCATCCAGATCATTAATGTATATGACAAACAATATTGGACCCAGTACAGATCCTTGAGGCACACCACTAGTCACCAACCTGTCAAACCTCCAACCTGACAACCTGACAAACAGTTATCCACGCAACACACACAAAATGCTGGTGGAATGCAGCAGGCCAGGCAGCATCTATAGGAAGAAGCATAGTCAACATTTTGGGCAGAGACCCTTTGTCAGGACCACTACTCTCTGGCATCTCCCATCCAGCTACTGTTAAATCCATTTTACTACTTCAATATTAATACCTAACTATTGAACCTTGCGTGCGGAACCTTGTCAAAGGCCTTATTGAAGTCCATACAGACAACATCCACTGCTTTACCCTTATCAACTTTCCTAGTAACCTCTTCAAAAAATTTAGTAAGATTTGTCGAACATGACTTTACACGCTCAATCCACATTGACTGTTCTTGATCAGACCCTGTCTATCCAGATAATTATATATACCATCTCTAAGAATACTTTCCATTAATTTACCCACCACTGATTTCAAACTTACAGGCCAATAATTGCTAGGTTTACTCTTAGAACCCTTTGTAAACAATGGAACCACATGAGCAATATGCCAAACCTCCGGCACCATCCCCATTTCTAATGACATTTGAAATATTTTTGTCAGAGCCCCTGCTATTTCTACACTAACTTCCCTCAAGGTCCTAGGGAATATCCTGTCAGGATCTAGAGTCTTACCCACTTTTATATTCTTTAAAAGTACCAGTACTTCCTATTCTTTAATCATCATAGTTTCCATAACTACCCTACTTGCTTCCCTTACCTTACACAATTCAATATCCTTCTTCTTAGTGAATACCGAAGAAAAGAAATTGTTCAAAATCTGCCCCATCTCTTCTGGCTCCACACATAGCTGTACACTCTGATTCTCTAAGGGACCAATTTTATCCCTTACTATCCTTTTGCTATTATATAACTGTAGAACCCCTTTGGATTCATCTTCACCTTACTTGTCAAAGCAACCTCATATCTTCTTTTAGCTCTTCTAACTTCTTTCTTAAGATTCTTTTTACATTCTTTATATTCCTTGAGCACCTCATTTACTCCATGCTGCCTATATTTATTGTAGGTATCTCTCTTTTTCCTCACCAATTTTCCAATATCCCTTGAAAACCATGGCTCTCTCAAACTTGTAACCTTTCCTTTCAACCTAACAGGAACACAAAGATTCTGTACCCTCAAAATTTCACCATTTAATGACTTCCATTTCTCTATTACCTCCTTCCCATAAAACAAACAGTCCCAATCCACTCCTTCTAAATCCTTTCACATCTCCTCAAAGTTAGCCTTTCTCCAATTAGAAATCTCAGCCCTGGGTCCAGACGTATACTTCTCCATAATTATATTGAGACTAATGGCATTGTGATCACTGGACCCGAAGTGCTCCCCAACACATACCTCCATCACCTGACCTATCTTATTCCCTAACAGGAAATCCAACACTGCCCCTTCTCTAGTCGGTACCTCCATGTATTGCTGCAAAAAACTATCCTGCACACATTTTACAAACTCCAAACCATCCAGCCCATTTACAGAATGGGCTTCCCAGTCTATGTGTGGAAAATTAAAATCTCCCATAATCACAAACTTGTGCTTACTACAAATATCTACTATCTACAAATTTGCTCCTCCAATTCTCGCTCCCCATTAGGTGGTCTATAATAAACCTCTATAAGTGTTACTACACCTTTCCCATTCCTCAATTTCATCCAAGTAGCCTCCCTAGACGAGCCCTCTAATATATCCTGTCAGAGAAATGCAACACCTCCCCCTCTTTCCCCTCTGATTCTATCACACCTGAAGCAACAAAATCCAGGAATATTAGTTGCCAACACACCCCTCCAGCAACCATGTTTCACTAATAGCCACAACATCATATTTCCAGGACCTCCCACATCTGACACCAAGAACAACGAGCTGCCCTCACACTTATAATTCCCCCTTCCCTCAAATAACAGGAAATATTGAAAACTAAACCTACCTTGCCCAACCGTTTCCACCTAAACCCTTTGAGACAAAGCCCTAAGCCTTCACTCTGCTCCCGGCTCACATCACTGCCCGCAAATATCACTGCCCACTGTATAACGCTGTGTCCTTTTAAATATTCCATGCTTCACTGCCCGACATCACACACCTGCGCAGTCTCACCTCTCTTAACCCCAATGAGAAGGAAAATCAAAATGGCTCCCACAGCACTTCCGTTCTGATTCACAGACTTCCTTCTCCAAATGTTGTAACACTCTTATGGTTTGGCAATTCCACTGCAGCAGACAGCAAGGCTGCACAACAGGTAGTCAAAACTGCCCAATGCATCACCTGTACCAGCCTACCCACCATCAAGAACACTTTTGAGAAAGGAGATCTTACTCACCCTGCTCGTGGACTATTTCTCCTTTTCCCAGTCAGGGATGAGGTGACTTATCATCTGCAACAGAACCACCTGACTCAAAATCATTTACTTTCCCCAAGCAATAAGGCTGATCAATACCTCCACCCACTAACCATTGCTTCAAGACCTCCCAACACCCTACATTATTATTTCCTGTCAGGTCACTTTATGTAGAGACACTGCTGTTCCTAGCGTCAATTGATGGACATACAATCAACCTTTGTATACAAGTTGTACTGTGTATGTATATTTATTTTACTTTTTACTATTCTTTATCACATTGTGTTTATTTTGTGCTGTATCAGATCCGCAGAAACAATTATCCATTCTGCTTTACACTTGTTCACTGGAAATTACATTAAACAATCATTATGCCTCAAACATAACAAACATCAACATAAACAAAAATAGCTGGAAAATATCACTTAACTGAAGTGCAGTGCCATGATGTAATGAAGAAAGCATATCTTCCTGCACTCTGATCCAGAAAACCAACATAAGATGCACAAAATTTCTATGGTCACCAAATTAAATCCCTAATAACAACAACATTGCTAAAAAGAGTCAACAACACATGCTACATTTGAGGAAAGATAAACTTTTAAAATTACTCTTAATCAGGATTGGAAAAGGGAGCAAACTTATCAGTTTCCAGATGCAAAAAATGGCAGGAGAATGCAGAAAACTTATGGAATATTTTGGATAACCAACTGAGATAATGTGGCTTTTAGAATCAGATTACTCTTCTCCAGGGAGGAGATAGAGAGCATTGTGGCCTCATGTCAAGATATCAATGCCAATAGAATGAAGGAGGTGAACATTCACTGCAGGAAGTGGGGTTGGGAACATGCCACTGTTGGCATCAATGATGCTGTCAAGGAGGTGATTGAGAGCTGAAAGATCCTAATGTAATTGCAATGGGTTCTGTTTGGTTATTTGGGACACAGTGCCACTTAATTTGGGTAAGAGACTTGCTGAACAGATTCTAACTAGTGTCAGATGCATGTACTTGAGTGGCCACTGGACATTGCACCAAAGGAAAGTGTGTCACTACATCTCAGTACATGTGAATTAGTAAACCAACTTCCAGGCCTACTGTGTATAGTCAGCAGGCATGTCTTTGCTTAGGATTGCTGTAGGCTTCATTGTAACAGTGCAGGTGTCAAAAGACAGCAGAAAGAGTGAAACTTGGCTAGAGAAATCAATTGGGAAGAGAAGATTTGCCTCAGCGTCCTGACCATTGGTGCTCAGTAAAGTGATCAGCCTCTATGCATTTGCTTAAACTTTTTCAAAGGGGACCCTGTTGCTCACATGAATGTAGTGTACTAGAGTGGAAGAGATGAGAAGCAGTGATTCACGAACTTCTGTACTACAGGTTTTTATAGGTGTCTACGTTCATCACTTTGTCAATACACTAACAAAGCTGATATAACATAGATCAAATTATCTAGTTATAATTCTATTTGAAAGTCATTTCGACTATTGATACCCAAGTTAAACTCCACACATTTAGCCTGGTTAAGTTGTCAAAACCACTTCCCACCATTATCAAAATGGTAGTGTAAATGCACTTCAAGTTTACATTTGTTGCCGAATTATTTCTTCTGGGTAATTTCAGTCAAGGTACAGCATACATAAGTCTATATACAGAAAAGTGTACTGGGAACTTAAACAAAATATTTATGACAAACTCTAATCAAATGCTAATTGCATAAGTACAAATCTAAATGGAGAATAAAACAAATCAGATGCTCAGATTTTTAAGTATGCAGAACTTAACAATGACCTAAGCACTATCACATCAAATGCAAAATATAGAGGTGGGAGGTGGGGAATGCTGTTAACTTTGGCAATCAAGTAAATGACATTTTCTTTGCCTGGCCCTTTAAACATCCCTTCTGTTCTTCATTTCATTTCATTAATATTTCATTAAATATTAATCACCTAAGGTATTTTAATTTTAAAGAAAGCTTTTGATACATTGGCCTTCAAAATCAAAGTATTGGGTACAGGAGATGCATATTATGCTGAAGTTGTGTAAGATGTTGGTGAGTCCAAATTTGAAGTAACTGGTCAACTAACTAAAGGAAAGATGTAGATAAGATTGAAGAAGAACAGAGAAAATTAACAAGGATACTGCCATATCTGGAAGAACTGAGTAATAAGGAAAGATTAAATAGGTTAAGACTTTATTCCTTAGAACATAGAAGATTGAGAGATTTGATAGAGGTATATAAAATTATGAGGGATATAGACAGGATAAATGCAAGTAAATTTTTTCCACTGAGGTCAAGTGAAGTTACAGGCAGAGGTCAAGGGTGAAATGGTGAAAGTTTAAGGGAAACTGAGGGCAAACGTTTCACACAGAAGGTTGTGAGCACATGGAATGAACTGCCAGCACAACTGGTGCAGATGAGCTCAATTTCAATGTTTAAGGCAAGTCTGGATATATACATGCATGGTAGGGGTATGGGAGGGCCATGGTCCCGGTGTAGGTCATTGGGAGTTGGCAGCTGAAATGGTTTTGACATTGAGTAGATGGGTTGAAGGGCATGTTTATGTGCTGCCCTTTTCTATGACTCTAATTGTTATAATATGTCACAGGGCAGTAGTCAGAAATAGTGCAATTGACTTAGGATATCATTCAATGTGCAGACTACCTCAGTATGTTTCTGCTAATAACCAACCTGCTAAAATGAATAATGTCATCATGATACCTTACTGCTGCTGATAGTGGTGATGGTGAAGACTTTCGACTACAAGACTCCCTGTTTGTCAAGCCCTGTACAAACACTGGTTCACATTGTAGTTTGTTGTGATCAAACACTTGAGGCATAGCTGCCCCCAGAATGCTACAATCGGGTCTACATTTCCAAATATTGAACAACAGATGTTTTTGTATGGAAAAAATTACCCTATCCTTTCTCCTCCTAATCTTGCACAGGGATTTATGCCATCGTGTGGCACTGTGGCAACTAAAGATGTGGATGCAATCTACACCTAATTGAGAAACTATCAAGTGAGCCACAAATTCCTACAACATGAATACATTTATATGCATGTCTTACCTTGTTCACTGTTAATCTTAGACACCATTCATTAGGAACATCCTGTAAATAAAAACAAACTTTAATTAAGGTATAAAATTAATACCAGGGAAAATTTTCAACTTTGTCACTGAAGGTACCCTAGATGAGAACATCATGTGCCAGATGTATTGTTTCTGTTAATTTCAGTGGTTAGACAGGTGCAACCAATGGTCTCACATGGCAAATGCTGTGAAATCAGTTAGATGTGTTTTGTAAGTGTCTTATCAACACAAGACAGACTGTCAAGATCAAACATCGAAACCACACAATCTATTGGTGACACAGTTCTGTTCTTTCACCTATAAAGATCACATGGTTTTAGATAGAATGAAGTGTATGAACATTGTGTTGCCCAGGTATCATAAATATGGAAGCCAGGCAAAATAGACCTGAGTAGCTACAATATCTAGCACTGGATGTATTAGAGCCCTACATACTGCATTAATCCAGTTCTATTTCCAACCTCAAACACAGTGAATATTCAGAGAAAAATCAAAATGCTCCAAACTCTAACTCTGAGATAAAACTGAAGCTTAATTTAATACATCAAATATTAAAATATGAAAAAAACAAAAATAGCAAGAAGTGGAAGAAACAACAGTATCTGGCTAAGAGTTACTGTCAACAATAAAGAAATGTGGAAAACTAAAAACCGTACTACAAAGAACTACCGATAGTTACTGCCAATCATAATCCGGAGCCCCGACAGAACAATGCTTTTTAATTAACATGTACAAATAAGCAAGATGAACTCAGCAGGTTGGGCAGCATCCGTTGAAATGAGCAGTCAACATTTCAGGCCGAGACCCTTCGTCAGGTCTGAAGAAGGAGGGGGCAGGGGCCCTATAAAGAAGGTGAGTGGAGGGGAAAGGTGCAGGTGAAAAACCAATCAGAGGAAAGATCAAGGGGTGGGGGAAGGGAAGCAGGGATTGGATAGGCAGGAGAAGTTCTTCTAGTTGCCTATCGCCTCTGTCATGTTTCTGCCTTCTTCTACTACCCATAGTGCCTTCCCCTTACATTCCTTCTTCACCTTTCTTGCCTATCCCTCCCTGTTTCCCCTCCCCCACCCCTTGATCATTCCTCTGATTGGTTTTTCACCTGCACATTCCCCTTCCCCCCACTTTCTTTATAGGGCCCCTGCCCCCTCCTTCTTCAGACCTGACGAAGGGTCTCGGCCTGAAACGTTGACTGCTCGTTTCCACGGATGCTGCCCAACCTGCTGAGTTCATCTAGCTTGTTTGTATGTGTTAATTTGACCACAGCATCTGCAGTGTACTTTCTGTTTAATACTTTTTAATCCCCTGGGGTTGCTGAGTTAATCATACTGAAAAAGAATTATGCAAATTACTACATTGTGGAATGCACCACAATTTAAAATTCAATATTATTTTAAACTGAAGTATTGTTACTAATGACAAAAATGTTACTTGAGATCTTGTAAATTCCAAACCGGGGGAACAGTAATGCAATCTGTAAATTTCTGAAATGTCATGTAGTTGTAATCAAATTCAAAGTGTTTCAGTTGAAATGTAAGGATTTGTGGCAAGTGCTTAAAATAGTATCTCTGAAAAATGTAAGGTGGAGATGAGTTTTACTTTTCCTGTTTCATCAATGCAAAGCTGAAGATTAGCAGATCTCTTTGCTATACATTTCAAATGTTGCAGCCATTCACTCTCCGTGTTGTAAATCCTCATGTGAATACATTTCATATGGAATTCCACACTGTATGTACTTGACACGTCTCACCAGTGAAGACATTGCACTGACATCTGGCAGTACTAAAGGGCTCAAGGAGATGATATGTCCAGGAAAAAATACTATTTTTACCATTCAGCTACTTCTATTGCTCCTCTGATTTGCAGCATGAAGAATTACAGAAATACCAGGATGACTGATTGGAATACTTACTGATGATGTTCAGTCTTCATCTCACAGTTGGTACAATAACATTTGTTGTCACCTTCCATTCTTTCCTCCTTCAAAAACTGTTCAAGAATCTTTTCCTTTAAGAAAAAAGGAACAGGATAGAGAAAAGGTACCAGATCATGTCCATTTTGTTTAGAGATACAGCTCGAAACAGGCCCCTCCGGCCCAATGAGCTGCACCACCAGGCAACCCACCTGTTTAACCCTCGCCTGACCAGAGGATAATTTACCATGACCAGTTAACCTACTACCCAGAATGCCTTTGGGATGTGAAGGAAACCAGAGCACCCGGAGGAATCCCACAGGCTCACAGGAAGGATGTACAAATATCTTACGGATGGAATCAGAACTGAAATCCAAATTCTGATGCCTGAGCTGTAGTAGGGTTGCACTAACCGTTACACCATCGTGGTGTCCCAATTCTCAAACACTTAGCCAGCTGTTGTATTGGCTTCAATGCATGCTGTGACTGGTAGGTACCGCACAAATATACTCACTACTCAATGCTAAAACCTAGTATATTAATAATCGTTGTCGTCGTGGCTATTCCTTAAAGTCAAGGATGATGGTCTTCATTCCGTGGTACAGAGTGAAGACGCCTGTGCGTGTATTTGTTTAATGTGTACTTGATGTTGCACTCCAAGAAGCATACGATACTTCACAAATCAACCAACTGATTCCAATGGCATGGAAACTATGACAATTGGAGCTGATGGATTTTTTGCAGCCTTCATCCTCCTTCACAGCCATTGAGTTCGAAGTGTCTTCATCCACCTGTTCCACCGTTGAGGTCTTGTTTGGATTGTTCTTTGTCAGGGACCTCACCCTCGATCTTACGGCCATGGGTGACCCTACCAGGAGCATAGCTCCAGACAGCATCGCTCTCGGGATCTCAGGACCACACAAGTTTCTCCACCATGACAAGATGACAATCCATGGAGAAATATATTAATAATAGTCAATTCGTCAATGGCAATACCACTGTATATCAAGATGAGATGGTTGGCCTCCCTTCTTGAAGGTGACCAGTAAAAGGCACAATTGTTATCTGAAAACTTCGATGTATGAAATTCAATGTGTGAAACTACATTGAATTTCACAGATAGTTACAGTTAAAAACTATTAATAAACAAGAAATCCTATTACGAGAAGTATTTTTTTTAGAAATTAATTCTAAATGATTAAAATAATTAAATGTTTCAATATATTTAAATTGGCCATTATTCGTGCTTATACTAACTCTCAGAGATATCCCTTTTCTTTAAAATGTAACTCGATATATTTAGGTTTGTTCCAAGTCTAAACTGCGGCAGGTCAGTGATTAGATTTTCCACCATAATGGCTGGGAAACTTCAATTCAGCCACTACTCACCAGAACAGGTTCTATGCTGGAATGCAGTCAAGGTGATACAATCAAGTTGCTAACTTGTTAACAAAGCTAGCCAACTGATTTCTCAACACTTGGTCAAAAATGAATTTAAAAAAGAAAGAATATGCAAGATCTTTCTGTGGTCAAAAGAGATAAGGTATCCTTAGCTTATTAAAATAAATCTATTCTCTTCCTTTAGGATTAATATTTTATGTTTTGAGATAACAAAAATGCAGGTGATTAGTCAGTTAGTTAGTTAGCACTACAGTGCGGAGTAGGCCCCAGCAACCCCACAATCCCAATTAACCATAACTTAATCACAGGACAATTTACAATGAGCAAGTAACCTACTACCCCATAGATCTTTAGACTGTGGGAGAAACAAGGAGCAGCTAGGGAATACCCACACAATCCATGGGGAGAGCATATCAACTCTTACAGAACGGCACCAGAAATGAAAACGTCCTGGGCTGTATTAGCATCACACAAACTGCTACGCTCTCATGGCATCCAATGTTGCTCATGTTAACAATCCCATCCTTCTTGAATTTACAAAACTAGAAGTCTAAAGATTTGACACTATTTTAAACATCAATTATTGTGAATTATCATTGCGAAACAATGAAGAGTTAATTTGCAAATTGTCCAGACTCATCTTCGTGGAATCAAGAAAAAAAATGTGATGTTAAACTCACTGCAGGAAGGTAATCAACCACTCTAATTTTTAAGAAAAGTTTACCTTGTTTTACTTGTACTTTTTAACTTATCATTAAATCAAACTTCATTAGAGCATTAGCTGAGCAAACAGATAGAGGTATATCCAGGAGTACAGTGTCTTCATCCATGGATTGTGTGCATTTTAAACACTTCAATGAGTTAACCATGGTGACCTGATAAATCTACAAGACATAACTCAATGAGAACTGAGCCTGTGATCCATCAGTTGGAATTTAGTACAAGAAAACTGATACTTTATAAATTGTGCTCAAAAATTCTGATTCCTCATTTTTTTGATTAAGTTGTACAATAAATATCCTTAAGGGATGAACACCACGTGAATATAATACCTTGGCAACAACACTGATTGGCTGTTCTTGTTCAGCGTCACAGGAGTGTGGCACAAGGAGGAAGTGACCGGCCATCGTTCTCCCTCTGACACTGGAATCATTGCTCTCATGAATCAGAATCAGGTTAATTATCACTGATACTTGTGAAAATTGTGGTTTTACAGCAGAAGTACAATGAAATACATGATAAATAAATATTGTGAAAAAACTGAATTAACATATGTACATGTCTATTTAATAGTTACTTTAAAATAAGTCATACAAAATTCCAGAAATTAAAAAGTAGTGAGGCAGTGCTCCTGGGTTCAATGTCAATCTAGAAATCAGATGGCAGAGGGGAAGAAGCTGTTCCTGAATCACTGAGTGTGTGCCTTCTGGCTTCTGTACCTCCTTCCTGATGGTAACAGTGTGAACAGGGCATGTCCTGGGTGGGGTGATTGTTAATGATGGATGCCACCTTCCTCGGGCACCACTCCTTGTAAATGTCTTGGATACTATAATGACTGGTACCCATGATGGAGCTGACTAATTTTCCTAGTTGATGCAACTTATTTTGATCTTGTGAAGAAGCCCACCATTCCCCACTCCCATATCAGATGGTGATGCAGCCAATCAGAAAGCTCTTCATGGTACATTGGTGAAAGTTTGAGTGTTTCCATTGACAAACCAAATCTTCTCAAACTGCTAAGGAGATATATCCGTTGGCTTGCCTTCTTGATAGCTGTATCAATACATAGTGTCCTGGTTAGGTCCTCAGAGATACTGACACCTAGGAACTTGAGATCCCTCTTTGAGGATTGGTTTGTCTAGAAGGTGCATCTAAGGCTTTGAGTGTGGTCTTCAGGCTCTTGTACCTCCATCCTGATTGTAGCAATGAGAAGAGGGCATGTTCTAGATGGTGAGAGCCCCGAATGATGGATGGCACCTTCGTGAAGCACCACCTTTTGAAGATGTCTACGATGATGGGAGGCTTGTGCCCATGATGGAGTTGGCTGAGTTTACAACCCTCTGCAGCCCCTTTCCATCCTGCACCTAGGAGCCTCCACACCAGGTGGCAATACAACCAGTCAGAATGCTTTCCCCAGTACATATTGTTACGTACTCGTGACACATGACAGTGGTGCCCTTGTCATGTGACTGGGGTTGAAGTTGTGCTGGTCTTGAGGTGATGGTGGTGACGTCATTTTCCCGCCAGTAGAGATCATGTGACGGGGTTTTTTTACAGGTTATAAAAGGTAGACCCCACCCTGTGAGGAGGGGCGGTTCGTGGCTGGATTTGCCAGGTTGACTTCATGCCACTGCGTGTTTTAAGTGATGACGCAGTTTAGTTGAAGGATGAAGTTTTAGTTAATGCCTAAAGTTTAAGAGGTCATTGCCAGCAGGTTCTTTACGATCCTGTTAGTTCGAAATTAGTGGAGAGTGAAGATTGGGAGTTGGAAGTTAAAGATCGAGGAGAATCGCTTTCTACGGTGAAATGGGGGCGACCTTTGTTTGATCCTTATTTGGAAGGATTTCGTTGACTATCTTCATGTTAATCCCTGGGTTTTACCAGAAAGGATTGAAGGTAGTGGAGAAGGAAAGGTCAGTGCCTTTAAGCCGTACTGTGAATTCTTCGTGGGAAGTTTGACGTCGGGTTTAGAAGCAAGCGACGTGAAAGAGAACCTAAATCGTCCTATAAAGTCTCTCCTTTTAAATGGACTGTGAGCATATCGAACTTTTGGCAATACCACTTTTAAGAACTGTTTTTGGAATATCACTTTAAGAACTGTTTTTGGAATATCACTTTAAGAATTGTTTGGGCTGCCGCTCAGCAGTTATTACCGGTTACGGTAGTGTTTGTTTACTTTTGGGGGGGTTTGTTTTCTGTGTTTAATAAACGTGTTGTTTGTTATAAGAAACCCTTGCCGAACTCATATATTTATTGTTGCCTGAATACGTAACAATATGTAGAAATTTGCTAGAGGCTTTGGTGACATATCAGACATCCTCAAACTCTGCAGCCTTCTTCATGATTGTATGAATGCGTTGGGCCTGGTATAGATCCTCTGAGATGCTGGAGTTCAGGAACTTGAAGTTGCTCACCATTTTCATTCTGATGCTGAAGACTGATATAGAAATATTGAAACATAGAAGACCTACAGCACAATACAGGCCCTTCGGCCCACAAAGTTGTGCCGAACATGCCCCTACCTTAGAAATTACTAGGGCCTTATATTTTTCTAAGCTCCATATACCTATCCAAAAGTCTTTTAAAAGACCTAAAGTATCCACCTCCACCACTGTTGCCGGCAGCCTGTTCCACGCACTCACCACCCTCTGCGTAAAAAACTTACCCCTGACATTTCCTCTGTAGTATTCCCCAGCACTTTAAACCTGTGTCCTCTTGTGGCAACCATTTCAGCCCTGGGAAAAAGCCTTTGACTATCCGCACAATCAGTCCCTCTCATCATCTGATACAACTCTCTCAGGTCACCTCTCATCCTCTGCCGCTCCAAGGAAAAAAGACCGAGTTCACTCAACCCGTTTTCATAAGGCATGCTCCCCAATCCAGGCAACATCCTTGTAAATCTCCTCTGCACCCTTTCTATAGTTTCCACATCCTTCATGTAGTGAGGTGACCAGAACTGAGCACAGTACTCCAAGTGGGGTCTGACCAGGGTCCTATATAGCTGCAACATTACCTCTCGGCTCCTAAATTAAATTCCATGATTGATGAAGACCAATACACCGTATGCCTTCATAACCACAGAGTCAACCTGCGTAGCTGCTTTGAGCGTCCTATGGACTTGGACCCCAAGATCCCTCTGATCCTCCACACTGCCAAGAGTCTTACCATTAATACTATATTCTGCCATCATATTTGACCTACCAAAATGAACCACTTCACACTTATCTGGGTTGAACTCCATCTGCCACTTCGCAGCCCAGTTTTGCATCCTATCAATGTCCCGCTGTAACCTCTGACAGCCCTCCACACTAACCACAACACCCCTAACCTTTGTGTCATCAGCAAATTTACTAAACCATCCCTCCACTTCCTCATCAACCTCCATGCAGAATATGACCCATCTACAACCACTCTTTGCCTTCTGTGGGCAAGCCAGTTCTCGATCCACAAAGCAATGTCCCCTTGGATCCCATGCCTCCTTACTTTCTCAATAAACCTTGCATGGGGTACCATATCAAAAGCCTTGCTGAAATCCATATACACTGCTTCTACTGCTCTTCCTTCATCATTGTATTTAGTCACATTTTCAAAAAATTCAATCAGCCTCGTAAGGCACGATCTGCCCTTGCCAAAGCCATGCTGACTATTCCTAATCATATTATACCTCTCCAAATGTTCATAAATCCTGCTTCTCAGGACCTTCTTCATCAACTTACCAACCACTGAGGTAAGACTCACTGGTCTATAACGTCCTGGGCTATCTCTACTCCCTTTCCTGAATAAGGGAACAACAGCCGCAACCCTCCAACCCTCAGGAACTTCTGCTGTCCCCATTGATGATGCAAAGATCATCACCAGAGGCTCAGCAATCTCCTCCCTCACCTCCCACAGTAGTCTGGGGTACATCTCATCTGGTCCCGGTGACTTACTCAATTTGATGCTTTTCAAAAGCTCCAGCACATCCTCTTTCTTAATATCTACAGACTCCAGCTGTACCGTCCACTACAATTACAAAGATCCTTTTCCATAGTGAATACTGAAGTAAATATTCATTAAGTACCTCTGCTATTTCCTCTGGTTCCATGCACACGTTCCCACTGTCACACTTGATAGGTCCTATTCTTTCATGTCTTATCCTCTTGCTCTTCACATACTTGTAGAATGCCTTGGGGTTTTCCTTAATCCTGCTCACTAAGACCTTCTCATGGCCCCTTCTGGCTCTCCTAATTTCCTTCTTAAACTCCTTCCTGTTAGCCTTATAATCTTCTAGATCTCTAACATTATCTAGCTCTCTGAATGTTTATAAGCTTTTCTTTTCTTCTTGTTACAATCCAGCAACAATGAATATATGATTGAGACAGGTTTTTTCATAACAAATAAAACATTTATTAAGCACTGCTAAAAAGATACCCCAAAAGTAAACAAACAACTAACTTAACCGGGAGTCGGCTGCTGTGCGGCAGCTCGAATATTTCTTAAAGCAAGAATGTGAAACAGTTCTTAAAGCGATAATGCAAAAACGGTTCTTGGAAGTAGACATGCGAAAGTCCAAATGCTTACACAGTCAGTTAAAGGAGAGACTTCTGGAAATGATGTAAATTCTCTTTAGTGGAGTTACTGCTGATCCCAAACAAAGTATGTTATTCCCTGGAGGGTTTACGATCAAAGGAAATAAAACGGCTTAAAGGCACTGACCTTTTTTTGGCAAAACTTTGTATCCAACCCCCTGCTCTTCTGGCAGAACAGGAGTTATCATGGATACTTATTACAAATTCTTCGTGCGAAGACTAAAAGGTCGAATCTGGTTAACCATCGACACCAACTTTCCCTATCCTTCAGGATTTCCAAACTCCAATGAATCTTCACTCTCCACTGACCAAACTGGCAGTATTATAGCGAAACTGCCGGCAATAACCTTTGAGACTTAAGGCAGAAAGTAAAACTCCACTTTTAAATGAAACTACGTCATTATATCGGAATTAGCAGCAACATGGAGTCACTAGCGATTTCAACCACGAACTGCCCCCTCACAGGGAGGGATTCTTCTTTTGTACCGGGTTGAAAAAAACTATCACATGAACTCTCACTGGTGGGAAAATGACATCACTCCCCCATCACAAGACCATTACCTCATGTCCAGCATAGCCTCAATGGCATCATGATCACTTGACAGGTACAAGATACCCACAGATACGTAACATGCTGGACTGGAATTTTTACAGCCTTTGTACACCATTGTTCCTATACCCTACCATAATTTCCCTGTCTCATTGGAATGTACCCACACAGAACCCCAACATAAATATCCCCTGAACATTTGCCAGTTTTCTTCCATACTTTTCTCTGAGAACAACTGTTCCCAATTTAAGCTTCCAATTTCCTGCCTGATAGCCTCATAATTCCCCTTACTCCAATTAAACTCTTTTCTAACTTGTCTGTTCCTATCTCTCTCCAATGTTATTGTAAAGGAGATAGAACTATGATCACTATCTCCAAATCGCTCTCCCACCGAGAGATCTGACACCTGACCAGGTTCATTTCCCAATACCAGATCAAGTACAGTCTCTCCTCTTGTAGGCCTATCTACATATTGTGTCAAGAAACCTTCCTGAATACACCTAACAAACTCTACCCCATCTCAACCCCTTGCTCTAGGGAGATGCCAATTGATATTTGGGAAATTAAAATCTCCCATCACGACAACTCTGTTATTATTACACCTTTCCAGGATCTGTTTCCCTATCTGTTGCTCGATATCCCTGTTACTATTGGGCAGCCTATAAAAAACACCCAGTAAATTTATTGACCTCTTCCTGTTCCTAACCTGTTCCTTTCTGTTCTTAATATGTGTTCTCCCAACTTCCGCTAACCAAAGTCCACAATAAATTTCCTGGTCTTTCTGACATTAACATAGAAACATAGACAAGCTACAGTACAATACAGGCTCTTTGGCCCACAATGCTGTGCTGAACATGTACTTATTGTAGAAATCACCTAGGGTTACTCATCACCCTCTATTTTTCTAAGCTTCATGTACCCATCCAGGGGTCTCTTAAAAGACCCCATTGTATCCACCTCCGCCACAATTGCCAGCAGCAGGTTCCACACACTCACACTCTCTGCATAAAAACCTTACCCTTGACATCCCCATCCAAGCACCTCAAAACTGTGCCACTTCAGCTGGGAAGAAGCCTCTGACTATCCACACCATCAATACCTCTCATCATCTTATGCACCTCTATAAAAGCAGTGGTCCCAACATCGACCCCTGTGGAACTCCACTAGTAACTGGCAGCCAACCAGAACATGATCCCTTTATTCCCACTCACTGGTTTCTGCCGACCCGCCAATGGTCTTCCCAGGCTAGTAACTTCTCTGTAATTCCATGGGCTCTTATCTTGCTAAGCAGCCTCATATGTGGTACCTTGTCAAAGGCCTTCTGAAAATCCAAGTTCACCATGTCTCCTTTGTCTACTCTGCTTGTAATTTCCTCAAAAAATTGCAGTAGGTTAGTCAGGCAGGAATTTTCTTTCAGGAAACCATGCTGGCTTTGGCCTATCTTGTCATGTACCTCCAAGTACTCCGTAATCTCATACCTAACTATCGATTCCAACAACTTCCCAACCACTGATGTCAGGCTAACAGGTCTATAGTTTCCTTTCTGCTGCCTCCCTCACTTCTTAAATAGCGGAGTAACATTTGTAATTTTCCAGTCATCCAGTACAATGCAAGAATCCATTGATTCTAGAAAGATCATCATTAATGCCTCCGCAATCCCTTTAGCTCCTTCCTTCAGAATCTGAGGGTGCATTCTATCAGGTTCAGGAGATTTATCCACCATTAGACTGATGCAAAATACATATTCAGTTCCTCTGCCATCTCTGCATCTCTCATGACAATATCTCCAGCATCATTTTGTATTGTCCTATATTTACCCTCAACACTATTTTATCCATTATATACTTAAAAAGCTTTTGGTATCTTCTTTGATATTAGTTGCCAGCTCCCTCTCATAATTCATCTTTTCCTTCTGAATAACCACTCTTAGTTTCCTTCTGCAAAATTTTAAAAGCTCTTTGATCCTTTATCTTCCCACCAGCTCTGGCTCTTTTGCTTTTACTTTGGCTCTGACTTCACTTGTCAGCTATAGTGGCCTTCTTACCTTTGAACATTTTTTGTTGTTTGGAATATTTCTGTCTTGTACTTCCCTCATTTTTCACAGAATCTCCAGCCATTGCTGCTCTGCTACCTTTCCTCCAAATGTCCTTCTCCAGTCAACCTTGACCTGTTCCTCTTTCATGCCATTGTAATTTTCTTTATTCCACAGAAATACCGACTCATTGGATTTTATTTTTTCCCTCTCAAATTTCAATGTGAAGTCGATCATATTTCCCAAGGATTCCTTAAGTTTAACCTTCAGCTCTCTTATCACCTCCAGATCATTGCACAGCAGCCAATCCAGCACTGCCGATCCCCGAGTGGGCTCAACAAGCTGATCTAAAAAGCCATCCCTCAGGCATTCTACAAATTCTCTCTTGAGGACCAGTACTGCCCTGATTTTTCCCAATCCACTTTCATGTTAAAATCCTGAACAATTATCATGACATTGCCTTTCTGACAAACCTTTTCTATCTTCTGCTGTAATTTGTAATCCACATCCTGGCTGCTGTTTGAAGGCCTGTATACAACTGCCATTAGGGTCCTTTTACCCTTGCCATTTCTTAACTCAACCTATCGAGACTCTACACCTTTCAATCCCATGTCATCTCTTTCCAATGATTTAATATTATTTCTTATACACAGAGCCAAACCACCCCCTCTGCCTACTCACCTATATTTCCAATAAACCGTATATCCCTGGACATTCAGATCCCAATGGCAGCCATTCTTTATCCAAGTTTCAGAGGTGGCCACAACATCATAATTGCCAATTTGTAGCTGAATTTCAAGATCATACATTTTATTCCTTATACTGTGTGCATTCAAATACAAAACTCTCAGTCCAGTATTTGTTGCTTTCTGTTTTAACTGCACTAACCTACAACCACCCTTCACCTTCTGTGGGTAAGCTGGTTCTGGATCCACAAAGCAATGTCCCCTTGGATCCCCTGCCTCCTGACTTTCTGAACCGAGTTATGAACCGAGAAATAATTAAATGTAAACAGACTTCTGTTTGTTAGAATGAGCAATGAGAGAAATTATATGTTTATAAAGGAATTTTTATAACAATATGAATCTGAACATAATAATTATCCTGTCACTATCACAATGCTCTTTGCGAGTGAGACCTTTCCTTGTACAAGTTGGCAGCTATAATTCTCACATAAACACTATACTTCAAATGTATATCACTGACTGTATGGTGCCAAAAGGTATTTGTTTTCTAACAATTTAGAAGGAGGTCATTTGTCTCATTGAGTCTATGGCAGCTATCAGAGAAAACCCATTGATATACATTTCCCTATATATGACATATCTTATCTCACATGCTCATTAACTCCACTCGAATTCTCTTACCCACATAATCTTGGGTAATTTACAGTAACTAATGAACCCCTTCACCAACATGTCTTTGCACTGTACGGTGAAACTGGAATACCTTTGGAAAACTTTTCTGCAGGGTGAAAGTAGCATAGGAGTTGTCCTTGGCAGCAACTGAAATGTGGAAAAGAATGTGGAAATGAATTCAGAAGGGGCGTGTCTTACTTTCAGCTGTTTTTATTTTTGCTGTAGATATCAGCATCTGCAGTCTCTTGTGTCTCCACTTCACTACCAATCTGATTGAAGCTGATAATGGGCCAGTATTCTCAACTTGTAGGTTTGTGGTAACAGCAAAAATAAAGAAACAGATCTGTTTCCTTTGTCCTTGGGGCACCATCTATTACAAAATCTCATGCAGTTGACAGCTGCCCGTTGCTATTGAGCAAAACATTGGCTGCCTATTGAAATCTGTGATTGTGATAGCAGGACAGAGTCTGAGTACTCGGTACTCCATCTGTTGAAGCCCTCTTATAATGCTCCAAGAGCACCAATAGATTTACCAATTTCAGCTTCATCAAACAGTTAATAGGAAAAAGAAAAGAAAGTGAAAGGACCCATTACAGTTAAACCAGTCCAATGTACACATAAACATTGGAGCTCATTCTGGAGTGGTCAGGGGTGTATCTCTTCACTGAATTCTCATTCCCAGCTGCAGGTAGAACTTCCATTCTTGGAATCCTGCGCCTCTTGAAGTGCTCCTTGTCATTGGGTCTCCCCTTGGGATTGGATCCTCTGGATGTCTCCCCTGGTGCTCTTCTCTGTGCACCTCCCACCAAAAGACCACAAACCAGACTACTATCGTTCAGAAAACTCTTCCGCCCAGATCTCTAAAACCTTCCTTCACATCCCACAGTCCCAAGTGACTGACACAACATTCCTAAGTAGAACAACATGGCGACTTATCTTTAGCCAAAGCTTAAACACTCTTTCCAGCAGGGCACACTGCTTTTACAGAAAATTGCTAAAATAAAGCACCTCACTGCCTAGTAGAAATCCTATCCAGGGCATTGCACTAGATTATTTGAGACAGGAAGCTGGAGAAATACTTGGGTGGATGGCTGGAGCTGTATCAACATGTCAGCAACATAAAGAGGCAGAAAAGTTCAAATAACTGGCATTCTTAATGTTGGGCATAACACTTATCTCCTCCATTAGAAACCCCTGCATGGTTACAATATTCACAATGTATGACTACAAGACCCCAAAGGGATTTGGAGGTACCTACCTCCTGGTTGATTGCTGTGATGCAGAAGGACATGAACAGTAACTGCCCTGGGCAGGTTGCCCTTCAGGTCCTTCACCTACTCAACATTGTCATTCCTTTAACATCACAGGTTACTAAAATTCCCATTGGCCCTTTTTGGGAGCACCTGTAACATCCATTGACGCACATTCCTGGTGTAATTAATGTCAAGCAAAGATGTGCATGTCACCAGTGTCACCCATGGAAGCAGAACTCCTACATAAAATCATAACCCATCCCTGAACAGTGTGAAGAATTGGCTGTAAACATTACCACCTGGAAAGGAATGTGTTAATGTATTCAGAGCAGTTTCCTTTCCTGAAGGGGTGTGCCTTACATCCTGCAAGTAAACATGAAGTACCAAAGTGCAGTATCATGTGATTGATAGTTGTAGTTGTCTTATTCCAGGGTTGTTGGTGAAGGGACTTTCCAGAGAGGGTTCTATTACAGAAAGTTTCTGCTTCACAGCTCGGAAGATGACAACTCTACCAGAAATGAATGAGAAAGGTTACGATGAAAGTGATCACACTCTAAAATTTGTGAAAGGAAAAGATGAAATCACAGGTAAATATAAATACCATTTTTTTTATTACCAGAAATATTATGGTAGATTGAAACAGTTGAATATACTGCTAGATTCAAATCATATACAAAGTTCTAATCTGGAACAAACAGGGTCATGGATTGAATATGATAATTTTTGTTTCATGGTGCAATAAGATTTTGGGGTCACTGAACCTCCGGCTTTCAATATCTAAAACCTGTCTAAATACTGTCAGCAGTCGTCCATATGTACCAGTGAATGCGAGAGTGAAAGTGTATATAGTGGTAAGAAGGGACCATGTATGTTGGGATCTGAATACTCTTCCTTGCACGCATGAGCAAGAGTTCTAAAGAAGCCTCACTATAAACACAAAAATTCCGTAGTCAGACCCTGGAGTTGATTGGTTGGCTCAGGTACTGATGTGGGAGAAATGGGTCACAATTCATGGCACCCTGGACACAGACATGGGGAAAAGCGAACTGTTCCATTGGGACAGCCAGTACTTGAATTGGACTGGAGCCAGACACTCAGCAAATCAAACAGTCCATTTAACTGTCTGTATTCACATCTCTGTTACATTTTAACAATGAATGGTGGAATTGACAGTTCTTTGGGAAGACCAGAATGAGGAGACATTTGAACTGAAGAAAGCCAACTACCAAGAGCTAGGAGTGCGGTACCAGAGGCAGGAGTGAAGGGAATGATGTAAGCCTGTAAAGATGCGGTGTAGAGATCTTGCTGGTCGTTCACTGGGCAGAACTTACTCTCTCTTTGGAATTAAGGGGCTGCAATAAAAAGAGTCATCAGGACCATCACAGAGTCTGCTGAACAAACCTCCAGGAGGCTTTGGATCAGGAGGTGTGACCGGTGGTCCGGTGCCACCGGGACAGAAGCCAGGGCCTGATCAACCCTGGCTGGGTCACCTGGGTGAGAGTCTGCTATCAAAAGACCCGAAGCACACAATGACCCCAGGCTGCATCACTGTTGATGTGTCCCAGCATCAAGGAAATGATTAAAGGTGCTCAGATAATATTTCCATGATGCCCACAGCGTTGTTCTAGACCATTGATAGTTAATTCCCTGTTTCTCCAGGGCCACTGTGAAGGATATTCCAATCCTATTCAGTCAAGCCTATTTCAGGCATTTCATTCCGATTCACTCACAGCTGTCAGCCAATATGTGAAACATACAGGTGGATGGAAATCAATATTCTGGGAAATGGGTCTCAATTGCATCTTTTCCTTGAGAATATTTATAGTTATTCTATACAATTGCAAGGTACTACTGAATAGAATAGGGGCATTAGTAGAAACAATATTTAAAAGAAGAAATCCATTGTGGCTTTTGCTTCTGATGGCTATTTCCATATTTAGATTTCCAAGAGAGCAGTCTGTGGATTCAGTTATTTTTCATTTTCTGACTGGAATTTAGATGCAAATACTCGGCGACTCACCATTTCCATCGGATGAAATGACTGCATCACTTGTTATTTCAGGAGACTATGATCCCAATGTTTTGCTGGCAGAAATGTCCTGCAAACATGCAGTAGATCCAAACTCTCTGACTGCATGGTGTCGAAGCCTTCTGGATCGGGTAAGAAATTGCGATTTGTGAAATTAAAAGTTCCATACAACTGGAAAATTGTAAATAGATCCACACTGCTGATTTATTTTCAATGATTTCTTTGATTTTACATTTTATCAGGAGAATCAGTTGCAAAGATGTGAGAGAGGATGTAGTAATCTTTATTGCCTCCACCAAGGAGTACCTGACCACACGCTATCTGGTATAAATATTGTGGGTGCAGGTGGTGTCGAGAGTGTAACTTTTAAAAAGTTGACCTTCAACCAAGTCAACCTGTTTGTGACGTCGATCCCTTCTCATTTTTCTAAGCTCTATTAATTACAAACATAGTTAACTTAGTCCCTCTTCATGAGGAATAAAAAATGTGGTGAATATTCCTTGCACTGTATTGGACGTCAGTGTTCAACACTCCTGGGCTCAGGCAGTGATTTGAGAGAGAGAACGTGGCAATGAGGAGTTAGGTAAAATGACGAAGATATTTCTGCCATTCTCATTATCTAGGAAGAAGGCAACTTAAACCATTAAATTTTAATCAAATTTGAAATTACAGGATCAGTACAAATTCCACTGCCCAGCGGTGAAAGCTGATGGACAGGCATGCGGACAGGAATGGCCCTACCATGAAGTTCGCAAGCTGGCAGTACTGACCAGAGAGGAGCAGCTGCATTTTGAGGAAACAGTTGCTGTACTGGCTGCAGCTGAGTACTGTGAATACAAATCAGTAAGTCTGACAATCTGATCTCACAAATCAGTAAGTCTATTAAAGTGTGCATTTCAATGTTTGTGTCTGCACTACATTTGCTTCATAGAAAATACTTCGTTGTCAGCATATAATAAATATTTAATTGAGAGTTACCTCTTTGATTAGCATGTCCAAATTGATGCAATAGACTCACATATCAAACATATGTCCATGTCTACATTCTGTGAGTAGAAACCATATATGAGCAATTTAGAATCAGTAAATTTCTATGAAATAGCAAATTGATTTTGCTCCTATGATCAATATTCTTATCACAATCAAATTTCTCTATTGTATTCTAATTAGCTAAAATGCATTTTTAAAAATTGTAATCTACTCCTGAGCCCCACAGTTTAGCAGGATATGGTGGAAAGATTTAAGGTCTAACCTAGGAAGATTACAAATGCAAATTCCAAATGAAGAAGCAGACTTCATCAGAAATTAAAGAAAGTTTGATCATTTTGTGGAAAAGTTAATCACAGCAGCCTATAACATTTGAAGCACACATATTTAAGTCATGCATTGTAAGAGTTATCAGTGTGAAGTAATTAATTTCACCAAATTTTTTTGCTTATCTTTTTGCTTATCCACAGTGTCCTGGATGTGGAACATATGTTGAACGCACAGACCTGAGTAACTTGAGTGTCCGCTGCACTATCTGTACTGCAGAAAAGGGGAATGTTTACGAGTTCTGTTGGCAGTGCCTGAAACCATGGAAGGGACGTGTCCCACGTTCTGACCGATGTGATAATGAAGGGTGCACCAATTTGGAACTGGACACACTACGCACTTGCCCATTAGTCAACCTCTTAGGTACTGTAGTGAAGAATTGCCCTTCCATTCGAGCCTGCCCAACATGTGGTAAGCTGCTCGAACACAACCAAACGGGATGTAAAAACATTATCTGTTCGAGGTGCCAAGTTGAATTTTGCTTTATCTGTCTGGAGCTGACGAAAGTATGCCAGGTAAAAAAACCAAATTCGTGGCATGCTCTCTGTGCTCAACCAATTGCACCAAGGCAAACTTCAATCCCAACGTGGAATCGAAATCCTTCTCAAAGAATACATTCCACAGAAAACGTGGCACAAGATTCCACTTGTATATTGATATAATTTGGTTTTAACCTGCTATCACTCCTCCAAAACTTTTGTCCTCTTTAAATTGTTGGACCTTTTGTTTGACATTCTAATCTGAACGTTCATCCTCAGCTCAAATATTGAATCAAAAATCTTCAGCCCCAGCAGAGACATCAGATCCTTGCCACTGACTCTAAGCTTCTTCCTAACAGTGTCTAAACTGGATAATTTGCAACATTGCTGTCATGCCTGATTTGAGTTGATTTTCAGATCTCATATCTCTACGCCACCATTTCCGTCACCTACTTCCACAAGTGTAACATGACACATTTCTGCCTCTGCCTGTAATCCATGTCTTTGTGACGTGTAAGATTCACTGTTATAGTGAACACTTGATTGCAACCTTCTTCTCTCTGTAAATTTGTACTCAATGAAGTCTCTGATGCCGATGTCCCAACTTGCACCAGCGTTATTCCCATCAGCTTCATTGCAATTAAGAAGTTCCTTAACTTTGAAGCTTTCATCATTTTCAAATCTTTTCAATGATCTTGTCCTCTTTCTGTAACCTCCTCCTGCCTCACAACCCCCCAAGATATCCGACTTCACTTTAAATTGAGCCTCCTGAACATTGCTGACTTTCATCACTTCCTCACTGTCAGCTGACAGTCATTAAAATCTGTCTTCCATCTCATTCTTGCTATCTACCAAGCAGTAACAGTGACTACACTTAACTAAATACACTTCTGGCATTATAATGACTTGCAATTACACATCTGTTCCTATAGAAATGAAAAGCATTTTTCATTTTTATGTCGTATAGTTGGTTGCACATTAAGATCAGATTCAATGCAAATATTTTGAGAAACAATGCAAAGGAAAATATTGCTTATTTTGTTATTTCTGCAGCCAAAAGAATTCACTGTCAATGATTTGTTTATAATTAATGAGATCATGTTTATTCAATAGCATATGAAGTATCATTTTGATTATTTGATGTTAAATCTTTACAATATTTGAAGAACTTGCATCAATTGTGCATTTTTACGCATCACATGATCCTGCTGAACATTAAGAATTTAAAGTACTGCAGGCCTACCCCATCAGTGAGTTGCTCACAGGGGGAGAAAATGAAGGAGCTGTGCATTGTGCCGCTGCCTGAGTCGAAGGAGATGTGCAGTCTAACAGTGAGTGACCATCTTGCTCGCTTTTCTTGTGACTGCAAGACCCTTTTGGACATTGTTAGTATGAAATGCCGCTAGTTCGATTCACTGATTTATTGGTGGAGGGGGTGGGGAGCTGCGTGGACTTATATCTTATGTGTGTGTGTATATATATATATATCTTATATGTGCTAAGGGGACTTTGCTGTGTGTGTGAGACTGTTGGAACTGTGCTTTGCACCTTGACTCTGGAGTAATGCTGCTTCGTTTGGCTGTATTCATGTATGGTTGAATGACAATTAAACTTGAATTGAATTGAATGATTTCTATTTTGAATTTTTAATTTGTTAAATTGAACACAGCATAATATGGTTACTTTTAAAAAATCCTCTCTTCAGATTGACTACCCTTCCTACTTTGTTTGCTTTCTAAAGATCGTCAATAATAAATTGACCAAAGTTCATTCATCCATGTTGGAACCACAATTAATTTTCCTTTCCAGAATGTTTAAATAATAGATGCAAATTGATGCTGCTGAAATTTTACTGGAGTCTATTATCTTTTTCTGATTAGAACCATATGAAAATTGACAACTTTGTTACCTAATAAAACACATTTAATGTTAAGAGTATCTTCTTTGTAGATGAAGTTCAGTTATATCCAAATCCCATTTTTATAAACTATGTCCTTCCATCTCTGGTAGGTGACTGAAATCCTGAAAGGTGTTGGATTGATCTGTTTCTGTAACTGGCCAGGATGGTTCTTGGGCTATGTCCACACTAAACTGGATAATTTTGAAAACACCGCTTTCATGTAAAAATGATAGGCATCCACACCAAGCGTTTTTGAAAATACCTCCGTCTACATTAAAATGGGTATTTGGGCGAATTTTCTCCTACTAGGCATGCACAGGGCACATCCACAGAAAACAAGCCACAAGTTTGGTGTCGAATCTTACTGTGTAAGTCCACATTTGTGCAGTTATAGACTAGAAAATCTGAAAAGCAAGTTGCCAAAAGACAGACAGCTGTTGGCTCTTGTGCAGGAGGACTTAAAACTGAAAAAAAATCAAATACTGAAGCGTATGGAGGCAACAAACAGGGAGTTCACGGATAGTATGACCCGGCTGATGACGAACATTGAAAAACTGACTAACTCTGTTGCATTAATAAAGTACCTTGTCAAATGTATAAAACATGTCTGCATCAGTGTTATCTTGCATTTCTATACAATGTTACATTAGGCTGTTACACATCTATTGTCAGAGAAGAACCTGCATAAATAGGTAAACCACCTTCATTCAAGCAAGGACAGAAAACAGGGCAAAGTGATTATACTTATTTATTCAGAAAGTTATGGGTCAAAATATTTGGTGAGTACATTTCTAACTCTTCTGGTGAGAGGAATTGTGGGTAGAATGAAAAGAGATTAGAATAAGATTAGTGTTAATACCTGTTTCATAGTTGACAGTACCCGAAGGGTTAAAGGGCCTACCTCCACACCATATGTATTTAAGATGCTATGAGTTTACTGTGCTGATTCTTTTTTTATAAAGGAGTACGTGAAGTCGAAAATGAGAAGAAAATATTTGTCATGCTGATCTAACTTGTCTCCTGGAGTGCAATGAAAGGGTTAAGGAGCTGAATTGCACAATTTTGCATGCACAACAAGCCGAACCCAGTTGCTGTAATTCATCAGCAGTTCTTGGAAAACAAAACTGAAAGTAAATCCATATGATGGGTTATGGGAAATGCAAAACACGTTTTAAGGAAACCTCTTGTTTACATACTTGAAAAAGTGTATGACAATTAAAAATATTTCCAGGGTGGTTGGATTGGGCATCATTGTGCTAAATTTCCATGTGTGAGCATGGGTGAAAGGCATCTAATTTGTTATCTATGATTACTAGCTGCAGTGAAATAAACCAAAATTAATCACTCAAGAGCTAGTAATCTAAAGTGACACAGTGCAGGGTGGGGTTATTGAAAACTAAGTAAAGCAACATCAGCTGCTAAATGTCAAAGAGGAATGAAGAAGTTTGTCCTGCCTTGTATGAAGATAAGGCCATCAGCAATTTGATCATATCAAAATTCCTAATTGTTGCTGTTTATTCCATGAATTGGAACAGCCAGCTGTCTGAGTCCCTCATAGTAAAGCCTGACATAAAAACAAACTTTCTTCGTGTTCTGATGTTGTCACCAGAGAAAATGGGGGTGGGTGGTGTTACGTATCCTGTAACTGGATAACTTACCAGCAAAGATAGAGAGGACTGTTGAAGTCTGTTGTCACTATTTTCAAACGTTTTTATTTATAAAGGGACACAAAAGTAGGGTTAATACATACATTCAGATAGTGCACATCGTCAACATAAAGTGCGGGTATAGTAATAATCATCATTAAGAAGTGAGCTCTGCTGGTGTCTAGGGGTTAATGGATTGTCCGTTGGAAATATAAAAGTCACTCTGAAAGTCTGCAGGCCTCAGCCCTTTGAAAATTGCTGGGTTTTGCGTGGGGCGACCGAGAGAGAGAGATTGGGGGGGAGAAGAGAAAGAACTTGCCGAGTCTTGATGAATCTTCCGTGAAATCGGGGGAACGTTGGTTTCCTCTCCCCGATGTTAGTTAAAAGCGGTTTTCTGTGATTCCAGCCACAGATTCCAATCCCTGAATCTAACGCATGTGGCTTCCTTCAGAATGGCATCCCGCTGCTGCAGGATCACTCTCTCGTGTCTTCTGGGTGCGTCTGAGGGGCTGTCCCCCTGAGACTCTCCTTTATACTTCCTCACGGGGTCGCAGGTGTCAATCAGGTTGGGATGATGCAATCTCTCTCTCAACCAGCCCACCTTGCCCGAGGGCTTTTCACGTGGTCTCCATGAGACAATAGTCGCTGTCATCTTATTCTGTATTGCTGGTGGTACCTGCAATTTGGCACATTTCTCTCTCTCTCTCCGACTGGGTCTACTGACCCCCCCCCCCCCTTCAACGGGTGCTCTTGCGATTCTCACAAAGGAGGGGGCTGGGATCATAACACCTCCCCTCTTAAAACGTTTTTACCAGCGGTTAAAACAGAGTGGTAGACAGTCTTACAGGAGTTTTGGATCTAACACAATACACAAGTTTTTCTTTTCCCTAAATACTACCGTTACACATTCAAGTCAGTACCTAAACATTTAACAATTACAGTGTCCCTTTCTTTCATATCTTAACATTGCGAACCGTACATCAGACTTCAATTCAACAACCACTTATTTAATTTTTTTTAAGCAACAAAACTAAGGAAGTGTGACCTTAGCTTAGGTGCATTTACAAAAGTTTATGCGACTACTAATCGTTTCAGTCGTTTAACTTAACCGGCTTGTCTCCTAAAGGGCTGTCTTTATTATTCACAGGCTTTGGCGCAAACCCGTTCAACCTGACTGGCTGTCTAACAATGGCATGTCCATTAACCGTGGCCTCTTTTTCGGCGAGCCCCCCGTGGGGAACTTGAGTAATTTTTCGTGGTGAACTCCCGCCAGCCTCGTTCATCGGGGTTATTTTTGCAACACCATGCCCCAAACTTAGACCCTTTTCACCCAATTCTTCGATTTTACCCAGGTGGCAGGCCCTTTAATCAGTCCCCTTCAGGCTATTGGTGTTTGATTCGAACTCTTCGCTCAAGTAGCCTGTCGAAGGCAGCCTTTTCACACCCCATCCTGGCATAACAATAGAGTGGGGGGCCCCGCTATTCCCCGGCTCACTCTGTGAGCGATCTGCCAGGTTTAAGATTTCTTCCTTCGATTTGGAAACTACAGGCTTTTCGTTTCCTTCGCCAACAATCCTCACCCCCCCCCCCCCATTCTTAAGTTCTGCATTAACTTTGAACACTCCTTCGAGTACAAACGCCGGGGAACTCACACTTTCCCTGGTTACCAAGGTTACCCCTTTTCCCACTGAACCGAGTCCATCTGACCCACAAGGACGGCCGCCCCGTTCCACTGGGTCAGATACCTCAGACTTCTTCTGAGCTTCGTTACCAGGTTCAGCACCTCGTGCATCCCCATCTCGGACACACTCAAACGGGATATTGGCCTCTTCCAGGCTTTCAACACCCGTACCTTTTTCAAATTCTAACCTCCCCCGATCCTCCCAGTTACTCTCTGGGCAGCTCCCACCCAGGGAAGGTGCAACCCTACGAGCTGAAACAACCTCCTCGGCCTTTTCAGCAGACCCCTTCGAGGCAAGGGTATCCTTTTCATCTCGGACTGCCCTCCTCTCGTTATCGGTGACACCTTTAGAACTCTCAGGTTCTTCAAACAATTCTGCCAAACCAGACAGATCATCCATGTCCAACTCTGGACCTTTCAACAGCTTTATCTGTTTCTCATCTTTATCTCCTACCTTTAGGACCTTTTTCCTCGCTAAAGGCAGATCTATCTCCTCTCCCTTACCCCCTTTCACTTTGCTACTCTTCGTCTTACCACCCTCGGAACCCTCGTGGCACAGGGTCGGCAAAGACGTCTCGGCCAAATCAAAACTGGCCAGATTTAAACTGCTCTCGTTCTCAGCTCTCTCTCTCGACAGGCTGCGAGTGACCGCGCCGGCGAGATGGTCCTTGGGCGCTAGGGACGGGGCCACCACACTCTCTGGTCGGCAGGTCGGCAGCTTGGCTGACCAGACCTTACCCCCTGCTAAGTCATTTCCCAGCAGGATGTCCACGTCATCTCTCGGGAATTCTGAGGGCACCCCTATTTCAACTGATCCATACACCAGCTCACAATCCAGAATGACCTTATATAAGGGCACCATTTCTATCCATTTATTTATTCCTTCCACCTTTACCATGCCCGTTTCCTGACCAAATTCTAGTACTTTACAGCTAACCAGGGATAATTCAGAGCCCGTATCCCTCCAGATTCGTACGGAAACTGGTGTGTCTCCCTCCGTCACAGACACGGTTCCGTGTGACAGACAACTCCCAGAGCCCTCTCGTACTCTGTCTACCCTCGGCTCTCTGGTCGATTTGCTGATTACCACGGCACACCCGATAGGGACTGTGGCTTTCCCTCTTCCTATCTCCTTCCTTGGAGCAAAGCATCGAGATGCAATGTGCCCCTCCTTTCCACAATTAAAACAGGACAAACCCAGAGACCTCTGGCCGTCTTGCTTTTCCCCCCAACCTTACCGCTAGCTCCCAGTGGGACCTCTTCCTCACTCGTTGGATTTTCTTGATCATTCCCACGGTCTCTCTGGGGACCTTTATTCAAGGGAGTCTTTGTCTTGTGGGTTAGGGCATATTCGTCCGCCAACCTGGCAAATTCTGAAATGGACTTATCCGGCTTCTCATTCAAAAACACCCGGATCTACTCCGGAACACAACTTTTAAATTCCTCAATCAAAAATAACTCCCTGAGACGCCCATAATCCTCGCCCACTCTTTCCGCGGTGCACCAACGGTCCAAGAGCACCCCCTTCTCATGGGCTAGCTCGGTATACGTTTGATTCCACCCTTTCCTTAAATTTCTAAACTTTTGTCTAAAGGCCTCAGGTACCAATTCGTAAGTCCGGAGAATTACCTTTTTTACCTCATCATAATTCTCCGCTTCCCCCTCCTCCAGGGACAAAGCCGCATATGCTCGTTGGGCCTTCCCCTTTAACACACTTTGTAACAACGCCACCCACTGCTCTTTTGGCCACTTCTGATTTACTGCCACCTTTTCAAAAAGCAAGAAATAGCTATCGACATCTGTCTCCTCGAACGGGGGCACCAATCTCAACTCCCTACTAACATTAAACCGCTCTGCTTGGTCTAACCCTTAATCTCTTTGTTCGTTCTTCATCTTCTCAATTTCCTGGTCATGTTGCCTCTGTTTCTCTTTCTCTTCTGCTTCTAGCTTCTTTAGGTTAATTTCATGCTGCCTTTGCCTTTCCCTCTCTCTCTCTTGCCTTTCCCTCTCTCTCTCTTGCCTTTCCCTCTCTCTCTCTCTTGCCTTTCCCCCTCTCTCTCTCTCTCTCTCAGCCGCTTCCAGCTCTTTTAACTTAATTTCATGTTCCAACTTCAATTTCTCCACCTCTAACTGAACCGTCCCACTTGATGGTATCTCTTCAGGGATATCTCCCAATACCTCAGCTTCAAACATCTTCTTCCCAATGTAATACTGGGTTATGGCCCTTCGCACCTCCCGCTTTTTCATGGACGACCTCACTTCTGTGAGGTTCAACCCCTTCGCCAAATTTAACAAGTCTGATTTGGTGGCCGCCTCTAGCGCCCCCACCATCGGGTTTTCCATAAATTCCCCCACGTCCATCTTTGCTGGTTTCCCGTAATCTGGTTACCCGCGTAACCAGATTCAAGTTTTTTTTTGATTTACAAGCCCGATTCACTGGCCTCCCAATTTGGTGTCAAATCCCGGACGAGAAACCCAATTGTTACGTATCCCGTAACTGGATAACTTACCAGCAAAGATAGAGAGGACTGTTGAAGTCTGTTGTCGCTATTTTCAAATGTTTTTATTTATAAAGGGACACAAAAGTAGGGTTAATACATACATTCAGATAATGCACATCGTCAACATTCAATGTAAAGTGCGGGTATAGTAATAATCATCATTAAGAAGTGAGCTCTGCTGGTGTCTAGGGGTTAATAGATTGTCCGTTGGAAATATAAAAGTCACTCTGAAAGTCTGCAGGCCTCAGCCCTTTGAAAATCGCTGGGTTTTGCGTGGGGCGACCGAGAGAGAGAGATTGGGGGGGAGAAGAGAAAGAACTTGCCGAGTCTTGATGAATCTTCCGTGAAATCGGGGGAGCGTTGGTTTCCTCTCCCCGATGTTAGTTAAAAGCGGTTTTCTGTGATTCCAGCCACAAATTCCAATCCCGGAATCTAACGCACGTGGCTTCCTTCAGAATGGCATCCCGCTGCTGCGGGATCACTCTCTCGTGTCTTCTGGGTGCGTCTGAGGGGCTGTCCCCCTGAGACTCTCCTTTATACTTCCTCACGGGGTCGCAGGTGTCAATCAGGTTGGGATGATGCAATCTCTCTCTCAACCAGCCCACCTTGCCCGAGGGCTTTTCACGTGGTCTCCATGAGACAATAGTCGCTGTCGTCTTATTCTGTATCCCGGGTGGGATGTGCAATTTTTTATGTTTCTCTCTCTCTCACTTCCTGGGTCTACTGGCCCCCCCGCCCTTCAACGGGTGCTCTTGCGATTCTCACAAAGGAGGGGGCTGGGATCATAACAGTGGGTTTAGATGCTACCTCCACAAAAAAAGCAACACAATTACACTGAGCACGGGGGGCCCCAGGGTTGCGCGCTCAATCCACTGCTGTTCACTCAGCTGATCCACGACTGTGCAGCAATACACAACTTGAACCACATCGTCAAGTACACCAATGACATGACCATGATAGGTCTCATCAGCAAGAACGACGAGTCAGTATACAGAGAGGAGGTACAGTGGCTAATGGACTGGTGCACAGCCAACAACCTGTCTCTGAGCGTGAACAAGACAAAAGAGATGGTTGTTGACTTCAGGAGGGCACGGAGCGACCACTCCCCGCTGAACAGCGACAGCTACTCAGTAGATATTGTTAAGAGCATCATATTTCTTGGTGTTCACCTGGTGAAGAATCGCAGCTGAGAATCTCAATCTGACCCTAACCCTAATGCGAGCTCCATAGCAAAGAAAGCCCAGCAGCATCTTTACTTTCTGTGAAGCCTGAGGAAATTCCTTCTCCCACCTTCCCCTCCCACATCCTCACCACATTCTACAGAGGTTGTATTGAGAGCATCCTGAGCAGCTGCATCACTGCCTGGTTCAGAAATTGCACTATCTCGGACAGTGATGTCAGCTGAGAAGATCATCGGGGTATCTCTTCCTGCCATTACAGACATTTACATCACACGCTGCATCTGCAAAGCGAACAGCATTATGAAGGACCCCGTGCATGCCTCTTACAAACTCTTCTCCCTCCTGCCGTATGGGAAAAGGTACCGAAGCATTCGGGCTCTCACGACCAGACTATGTAACAGTTTCTTCCCCCAAGCTATCAGACTCCTCAATATCCAGAGTCTGGACTGACACCAACTTACCACCCTCTACTGAGCCTATTGTCTTGTTTATTATTTATTGTAATGCCTGCACTGTTTTGTGCACTTTATGCAGTCTTGGGTAGGTCTGTAGTCTAGTGTAGTGTTTTGTGTTGATTTACGTAGTTCGGTGTAGTTTTTGTACTGTTTCATGTCGCACCATGGTCCTGAAAAACATTGTCTCATTTTTACTGTGTACTGTACCTGCAGTTATGGTCGAAATGACAATAAAAATTGACTTGACTTGACAGCTGACTCACCCATGCCCAATGATTTAGTTAAGGTGTCAAAGGCTTCATATTCATATGTTTATAAACAATTAAGTGACCATCAACACCACTAACTACTGGGTGATAGGCCTTTCCTCCCTCTATAAGTGGTAGTGTGTGTCCAAACTGTGTCCGTGATGCTCAGTGTGAGTACCTGCCAATGTTAGCGCAACCCTCCCCACCACTGAAACATCCACATGAGGTGCTGCCTCATCGATCAACAAGAACCCCACCATATGGAACATGCACTTTTACAACCGCTACCATTGCGAAAGGGTCACAGAAGCACAAAGTCTCACAACACCAGCTTCAGGAATTCCCTACAACCATTTGATTCTTGAAGTAAATTGCACAACCCTAACCCTACCTCAATAATGGTACACCATGGAATACCTCTTGTACCACCATGCACTGTAAAGATCAAAGTTCAAAGTAAATTTATAATCTAAGTATTTATGTGTCACTATCTTGAGGTCCTTTTTCTTGCAGTTATTTACAGTAAAACAAATAAAAACAATAGAATCAAGGAAAAACTACACACAAAGACTAACAAGCAGCCAACATGCAAAAGAGAAACTGTGCAAATACAAAAAACCCAAATAATAAAAAATAAACAAATAGTACTGAGAACGTAGGTTTTAGGGTCCTTGAAAAGTGAGAATCAGGTGTGTTCAGTGAACAGTTCAGTTTTGCTCTGAGTGAAGTTATCCACACCGGTTCGGAGCCTGATAGTTGTGGTAATAAATGTCATTGAGCCTGGTAGCCTGAGACCCAAGGCTCCTTTGCCTCCTTCCTGATGGTAGCAGCAAAAAGAAAGTATGCCTTGAATCTGGTTTATTTTGACAGATGCCTTCAACACGTACAAAAGCTGGATGAAATCAGCAGGTCGGTCAATGAGCAGTCAATGTTTTGGGCCAAGACCCTTCGTCAGGACTGTAGAAGGAGGGGGCAGGATTCCTATAAAGAAGGTGGGGGGAGGGGGGAGGTGCAAGGTGAAAAACCAATCAGAGGAAAGGTCAAGGGGTGGGGGAGGGGAAGCAGGGAGGGGATAGGCAGGAGAGGTGGAAGGAGTGTGAAGGGAAAGCACTATGGGTAGTAGAAGGAGGCAGAATCATGAGAGAGGTGATAGGCAGCTAGAAGAGGAGACAGAGTGAAAGTGGGATGGTAGAAGAGAGAGGGAGGGAATTACCGGAAATTGGAGAATTCAATGTTCATACCATGGGGCTGGAGACTACCCAGACGGTATGTGATACTCCTCCAACCTGAGTTTGGCCTCATCATGGCAGTAGAGGAGGCCAGGTATGGACATATCTGAATGGGAATGTGAAGCAGAGTTGAAGTGGATGTAAACCAGGAGATCCTGTCTGTTGTGGCGGACAGAGCTGAGGTGCTCAACGAAGCGCTCCCACAACCTGCGTCGGCTCTCGCCGATGTAGAGGAGGCTGCACTGGGAGCACCGGATGCAATAGATTACCCCAACAGACTCACAAGTGAAGTGTTGCCTCACCTGGAAGGACTGTTTGGGGCCCTGAATGGTGGTAAGAGAGGAGGTGTAGGGATAGGTGTAGCACTTACGTTTGCAGGGATAAGTACCAGGTGGGAGATCTGTGGGGAGGGACGTGTGGACCAGGCAGTCGTGGAGGGAACGATCCCTGTGAAAAGCAGAGAGAGGTAGTGAGGGAAAAATGTGCTTAGTGGTGGGGTCCTGTTGAAGGTGGTGGAAGTTGCGAAGGATAATATGCTGGATCTGGAGGCTGGTGGGGCAGTAGGTGAGGACAAGGGGAACACGGTCCCTGTTGTGGTGACGGGAGGATAGGGTGAGAGCCAAAGTGCGGGAAATGGAGGAATTTAAGGTGGGGGGTTATATGGGAGACAGGGTTTGAGGGTCGGCACAACATTGTGCGCCGAAGGGCCTGTAATGTGCTGTACTATTCTATGTACCGTGCTATGTTCTATGTTCTATGAAATGGAGGAGATGCGGGTGAGGG
Source organism: Hypanus sabinus (assembly GCF_030144855.1). Lineage (NCBI taxonomy): Eukaryota > Metazoa > Chordata > Chondrichthyes > Myliobatiformes > Dasyatidae > Hypanus > Hypanus sabinus. The sequence continues at coordinate 73,210,627 of NC_082707.1, read as the reverse complement.
CATCATTGATGACGGCAGAAGGGAAAACACGATTCTTAAAGAAAGAGGACATTTGAGATGTCCTGGAACAGAAAGACTCATTCTGGGAGCAGATGCCCAACACCACCACACTCCTCCGGTTAGCAGGACTGGTACTCACACTTAATAACTTCTCTTTCGGCTCTTCCCACTTTCTTCAGACCAAGGGTGTAGCTATGGGCACTTGCATGGGCTCCAGCTATGCCTGCCTCTTCGTGGGTTATGTGGAACAGTCTATGCTCCAAATCTATACTGGTACTGCTCTCCAAATTTTCCTTCGCTTCATTAACAACTACATTGGTGCTGCTTCCTGCACCCATGCTGGGCTCGTCAATTTCATCGACTTTGCCTCTAACTTTCACCCAGCTCTCAAATTCACTTGGTCCATTTCGGACGCTTCTCTCCCCTTTTTCGATCTCTCGGTCTCCATCTCTGTCAGAATTGGTTGCTTTTCTTAACATAATATTTGTAAGCTATTCATTCAATTAATGCAACAGAAAAGTTGATGTTTTAATTGTGTCAGTGAAAAGAAACCATAGTTTTTACTTCTAATAAACTCGTGTATTTTTCATAGCTTGGTGGTTCATCCCCACCTCACTGGTAGAAGATGATATTCCAGTTGCAAATTATGTTTTCATTTTTAATTAGCTAAGTGTTAGCACATTGTGCACGTGTTATAATTAATTTAATTGTGTAGTCTATTAACTAGATTGTTTCCATCTAAAGAGTTCCTGTTATTTTGAGTACAGATAGTATCTTGAGTATGTGATAGATTTTTCAGAGGTGCCATCTTCTTCATCTTCTTCTTTATATTGAATTTATTGCATCTCTATTTTGCTTCTTAGCTCCTCAGTTAGTTTCAAATGCTCTGTACCTTTGTCCAAACTTTAAAATAAATTATAGATGTGTGTAAGACTTTTGCATAATAATGTTTGATTATGTTCTGGAAGGAAAAACCTCATCCTGAGAGCAGATCCGGTGTAGAAGGAGGAACTGAGAGAAGGAGATGGAATTTTTACAGGTGACAAGGTGGGAAGAGGTATAGTCCAGGTAGTGCAGGTACTACTTTCAAGTCAGATACTCCCAAACACCAGCAAAGAAGGTATCATGGACAATGCTTTTCATCAGCATTTATTGCTTAGTGTGGTTCGGCCAAGTCTTTCACATGCAGTCCAGAAATGTTCCAGGCAGAGACAGAGAGCTGAATTCCAGAGTGGAGGCGAGAATGACCACATTTACAATTCTATAACTTATGACCAAGTGCACTATCAAGTTGTCTCAGTAAAAGTAAGGACAATTGGAATGAAATGGGGCAACCACACCAACAGTAAGGGAAGAGGGGGTGGTTATTATGAATGAATAGCTTTGTCCTGGGCCATCAGCCCTCCAAACAATATCACAGTAGAAATTGGTTTTCAGAGTAATCTCCTGGTTCCACTTGCCTTTATGTTTCATCAATGCTTTGCCCTTCGTTATAAGATCTGGATTGGGGATGCTTGCAGTTGGTAGCATAATGTTCAATTTCATTTACAACTCCCCACAGAACAGACTGGTCTGCCCCCCATTTGCAGGAATAACTGAACAACAGTTAGTCTGGGGAACACAAGCTTTCAAACCACGCAAGAGCTGGGTAACGATGGCTTACAATGAAGTAAAGTCTGACCATGTAAAATCCTTTCAAAAGCCAATGTGCCTCTCTATCAACAACCTGGGATATTGGACATTAATTAGAAACTTAACCTGAACTAGCAGATAAATACATTGTCTTTAAAATCAGAGATTGGGTATTGACAGCAAATGACACCTCTTACTCTCTGTTCACCATCTCTCTCTCAATTGACAGGTAAAGGAAAGTGATGGAATATTCTCCCTGATCTGGGTTAAGTACAGATCTGATGACCTGCAAGATGATCTACATCAACAAGCAGAAAGCTACATTCTGGAGCTGTACCGAGCTGTCTCACAGCTCTTCTGAGCCCAGTTTGAATCTTCCCTTCGTACACTTGTGCTATGAACTTGTCCGTTCTCCTAGTTACTGCGCGTTCCATTGTTGAGCTCAATGGTTTATTGTCATTACCAAATTCATGACTGTAATTTGTAATGTAATTAGTTAATATAATTTGCCCTCTCTGTATTTGCATGTGGTTCTGTGCTGATCCCCTCCATAAAGAAACCATTACCAGCTACTCTAGGTATGATTACAAATCTTCAGCACTTTGTCAACACCACTTCTGCAAATATAAAAATTAATTCATACTGTTAGATTAAGGGTCTATGAAAGTTGGATGAAGGGTCTCAGCATGAAGTATTGATTCTTTATTGCTCTCTATTGATGCTTCCTAACCTGTGAAATTCCATTAGCATTTTGTGCATGTTACTCTGGATTTCTAGATCTGCAGAATCTCTTATGTTTATCAGACTATTAGAGCTTTATTTCTTGTCTTTGAGTTTATTGTGGAAACAGGATGCTATTTAATTAAGGAGACACTTGGCCCATCAGGTCTACACAATCTCACAGCAGGGAAATCCCACCATGATTTATATCACAGTACTCCTGAAATCTCTCATTTAAACATCTCCTCTCCTGTCTGTTTTGTCACTGACCTATGCTAAATTTGGGCATTTAAATGGAAACAGGCTTAAACACTCAGCAGGTATTAACTGATGTCATCATCTCTCTGTACAGATTTCAGGGTGCTGTCATTCTGAGGCAGTGCATTCCAGAACCCCACAACTCTCTGGGAGAAGAAGATTTTCCTTAACTCTGTCCTAAATGACCTACCCCTTATTCTTAAACCATGCCCTCTTGTACTGGACTCTCCCAGCATCTGGAACATATTTCCTGCCTCTATCTTGTCTGATCCCTTAATAATCTTATATGTTGCAATCAGATCCCCTCTCAATCTCCTTAATTCCAGCGTGTACAAGCCCAGTCTCTCTAACCTCTCTGCGTAAGAAAGTCCGGACATCCCAGGAATTAACCTCGTGAATCTATGCTGCACTTCCTCTACAGCCAGGATGTCCTTCCTTAACCCTGGAGACCAAAACTGTACACAATACTCCAGGTGTGGTCTCACCAGGCCCTGTACAAATGCAAAAGGATTTCCTTGCTCTTGTGCTCAATTCCCTTTGTAATAAAGGCCAACATTTCATTAGCCTTCTTCACTGCCTGCTGCACTTGCTCATTCACCTTCAGTGACTGAAGAACAAGGACTCCTAGATCTCTTTGTATTTCTCCCTTACCTAACTCTACACCATACAGATAATAAACTGCCTTCCTGTTCTTACTCCCAAAGTGGATAACTTCACACTTATTCACATTAAACATCACCTGCCAAGTATTTGTCCACTCACCCAGCCTATCCAGGTCACCCTGAATTCTCTTAACATCCTCATCACATGTCACACTGCCACCCAGCTTAGTATCATCAGCAAACTTGCTGATGTTATTCTCAATGCCTTCCTCTAAATCGTTGATGTAAATCTTAAACAGCTGTGGTCCCAATACCGAGCCCTGTGGCACCCCACTGGTCACCACCTGCCATTCTGAGAAACACCCATTCATTTTCTATCATTTGTTCATGGAGTCTTCTTCTGTTTTGTGGATGCCTGTGGAGAGTAGGAATTTCAGGTTGTATTCTGCTTACATTCTCTGATATTTATTGGAATCATTGAACCATTGAACCACAAATGTGGCATGTAGCTTCCAATGATTTGTCAAGTTACTTCTCCATCCCTGTTGTACTTTGATCTGTTCATGGGCTCCTACATTCCTTTATCAGGTGCACGGTAAACTAAAGGAATAACACACCTTGCAAGATGTCAAATAACAGCTTTCTAAATGTAAATAATCTGAGTTTCTTTGATAATTTCAGATTATTCTACATTTGTGTTTTAACTAGATCATTCCTCCAATTTACATCTTTCCTCTTTCCAATCGTATACCTTCCCTTTTGTTTTTCTCCCCTTCCTCTTCCTGCATCTGAACTGTTTCTCTCTGTTCCTTATAAAAGACCACTGAACTGAACTGTGAATTGTTTCTCTCCTCACAGGTGTTGCCTGACCTGCCAAGTATATCCAATACTGTTTCTGTTATTACATTATTATTCACTTAACGATGCTGACTTGTACTTGACATTGTCTGAAAAATATCTATTGCCCATATGTGAACCCTGGCCTTTAGTGTCTTTTACACATTTACACATGATGGGAAATCAGGAATGGTTTGAATCCTCGTACCAAGAATCCCATTTCAGTTTTGGTAAAGAAAATGTCAGAAACAAGAAGTATAACTGTTTTATTGATTGACAGAATGTCAAGTGTTGTCTTTTTGGAAAATCAGCCTTATTATCATTGAATGAAAATCAAACCTGTATTCCAAATACACAAAAAACAGGGAAGTTTACACATCTCAATGTTTGAAGATAGTCCGTTATCTGCACTAAGTGTCTGCACTGATTTTGTTCATTGGCTGTCGGTTGGGGTCTGTAGTGATATACACTGGATGAATTCCTCCATCCATAACTACCGGGAACTAATAGACAGTTTAATATTACTGTGGTGGTATTAGTGGAGTTTTGCTTTGGTCTGTATTTCAATTAAATGCATAATTTGTTACTCAGTCGAATGGTGGTCTGTCTTTCTCATACTGTTTTAATTGGGCAACTGCTAATTTGGCCAATATGTGCTGGTTCCAATATCCCAATTAACCAGAATCCACTGCACAAGCAGATGAAAATAAGACATCTATAGTTGCATCTAATTATTTAAAGACATGAAATTTGAAAATTTTGTTTTACTGTTATTTTGTGTTTCAACTTCATCTTAATCAGAATCAAATTTATTATCACCGACATATATCATGGAATTTGACATTTTACGGCAGCAATAAAAAATAAATAAATCGTGCAAATGAGAAATAGTAAAGTAGTTCTCATGGATGGGTCAGAAATCAATGGCAGATGGGAAAAAGTTGTTCCAAAAACATTCAGTGTGTGTCTTCAGGCTCCTGATCTCCTCCCTGATGGTAGTAATGAGAAGGTGGTGTGTCCTGGATGGTGAGGACTCTTAATGATAGATGGTGCATTGAGACACTGCCTTGTGAAGATGTCTTTGATGTTGGAGAGGCTTTGGCCTATGATGATGTTGGAAGCCCCTTTTGATTCTGCACATTGGACCCTCCAAACCAGGCTGTGATGCAAGCATTCAGAATGCTCTCCACCATTCATCTCTGGAAATTTTCTGGTGTAACCCAGGTTCATCAACCCAAAGATGTAATGTTAGAAACCTCCAGCTTAGGATGGATGAAAATGAAAATAATTTTTAAAGAAAGAGAACTTGATAAAGATACCTATCTGAGAACGAGGCATGGTTGACACAGGTGTGGACAAATGACAGAAACGCAATAAACTATTAGAAACTAACTAAAGACATAAATTATTAAAAGTGGAATTAGTATTTGGTATTTCTACTTATTCACTGGAAATCCTCAGGGTGAAACCTCTGGAAGAGAGATGATATTGATTAATGATTTATTGAAGCTCCAGCTATAACGAGGCTTTGTGGGAGAAGCCAGAGAGTGGTTGTAGATGACTGCCTCTCTGACTTGAGACCTGTGACTTGTGGTAAGCTGCAGGGATCTGTGCTGGATCCATTGATGTTTGTCATCTATATCAATGATCTGGATGATAATGTGGTAAACTGGATCAACAAATATGGAAATGACACCAAGATATTGGGTGAGATGGGCAGTGAGGAAGATGATCAGAGCTTGCAGCTGGATCTGGACCAGCTGGAAATCTGGATTGAAAACTGCAGATGGAATTTAATGCAGGCAAGTGCAAGGTGTTGCACTTCAGTGGGATCAACCAGGGAAGGTCTAACACAGTGAACAATGGGTCACTGATGAGTGCTGTAGAACAAAGGGATTTGGGAATAGGGGTCCATAATTCATTGATAGTGGTGTCACAGATCGACTGGGTCATAAAGAAAGCTTTTGGCACATAGGTCTTCATAAATCAAAGTATTGACTAAAGGAGGCCAGCAGGGATGCCTGGTGAGTTCCTCAAACATTTTGTGTGTGTTATTCAGTACAGGAGATGGGATGTTATGTTATCATCATTGGTGATGCCTAATGTGGAATATTGTGTGCAACACGCACAAGATGCTGGAAGAACTCAGCAGGCCAGGCAGCTTCTAGGAAAAGAGTACAGTCGACATTTTGGGCTGAAACCCTTCAGCAGGTCCGGAGAGAAAAACAGCAGAGGTGTAGATTTAAATGGTGGTGGGAGGGGAGAGAGAAACACCTGGTGACAGGTGAGACCTGGAGGGGAAGGATGAAGTAAAGAGCTGGAAAGATGATTGGCAAAAGAGACAGAAGATCATGGAAGAAAGTAAAAGGGGGAAGGAGCACCAGAGGTTGACAATGGGTGGGAAAGGAAATAAGGTAAGAGAGGGGAAAGAGGGGATGGGAAATGGAGGTGGGGGGTGTTGGGGGTCATTACCAGAATTTTGAGAAATCGATGTTCATGCCATCAAGTTGAAGGCTACCCAAACAGAAATTAAGGTGTTGTTCATTTAACCTAAGTGAGGCCTTATCCCAACAGCGGAGGAGGCCATGGATGGACGTATCAGAATGGGAATGGGAAGTGGATTTAAAATGGGTGACCACTGGAAAAACCCTCTTATTCTGGCAAATGGAGCATAGATGCTCGGTGAAGGAGTTTCCCAATCTACATTTTGTCTCACTGATATACACACCGGAAGCACTGAACACAGTATATGACCCCAACAGACTCACAGGTGAAGTACCCCTTCCCCTGAATGGTAATGAGGGAGGAGGTGTAGGGGCATGTGTAGCACTTGTTCCCCTTTCAAGGATAAGTGCCAGGAGGGAGATCAGTGGGGAGGGACAAATGGACAGGACACTCATGTAGGGAATGAACCCTGTGGCAGGTGGGGGGAAGGAGGGAAAGTTGTGCTTGGTGGTGGGATCCTATTAAAGATGGTAGAAGATTCAGAGAATTATGTGCTGGATGTGGACGTTGCTTAGGTGGTAGGTGAGGACAAGAGGAACCCTGTCCCTGATAGGATGTTGGGAAGGTAGGGTAAGAGCAGACGTACATGAAATGGAAGAGATGTGATTGAGGGCAGCGTCGATGGTGGAGGATGGGAAGCCCTTTTTTTTGAAAAAGGAGGACTTCTTCTTTGTTCTAGAATGAAAAGCCTCATCCTGAAAGCAGATATGGCAGAGACGGAGGACTTGAGAAAAAGGAATGGCGTTTTTACAGGTAGCAGGGTGGGATGAGGTGTAGTCCAGGTAGCTGCAAGAGACCATGGGTTTGTAATAGGCATCAGTGGATTAGCTGTCTCTGGAGATAGAGACAGTGAGATTGAGGAAGGGAAGGGAAGTGTCGGAAATGGACCAGATGAATTTGAGTGTAGGGTGGAAGTTAGAAGCAAAGTGGATGAAATCGACAAGTTCAGCACGAGTGCAGGAAACAGCACCAATCCGGTTGTCGATGTAGCATATGAAAAGTGCCGGACGATCACCAGTGTAGGCTTGGAACATAGACTGTTCCACGTAGCCGACAAACAGGCAGGCCCACGGCTACCCCTTTTGTTTGGAGGAAGTGGGAGGAGCCAAAGGAAAATCATTTAGGGTGAGGACAAGTTCCGCTAGGCAGACGAGAGTTGTGATGGAGGGGAACTGGTTAGATCTAACCTATTCCAGCATCTGCAGATTTTCTCTTGTCTGTGATGGGAGTATTGTGTGCAGTTTTGGTCACCTTCATACAGGAAAGATGTGTATAATGTTAAAATAGCACAGAGGAAATTTATAAGGATGTTTCCAGTTCTGGAGGACTTGAGTAATAAGGAAAGATTGAATAGGTCAGGAATGTAGAAGACAGAGGGGAGATTTGATAGAGTTATACAAAATTATGTGCAGTGTAGATAGGGTAAATGTAACCAGGCTTCTTCCAATGAGGTTGGCTGGGACTTCAACTAGAGATCATGTGTTAATGGTGAAAGGTGAAAAGTTTCAGGGGAACATGAGGGTCTTGAGCGGGTGGAATGAACCGACTGTTCAAGTGGTGTATGCAAGCTTCATTTCAATATTTAAAAGAAGTTTGGATAGGTGCATAGATGATCTGGGTCTGAGGGGCTGTGTTTTCAGTGCAGGTCAATGGGGCAAGGCATCTTAAATGGCTTGAAACAGACTAGATGGGCCAAAGGGCCTGTTTCTTTGCTGTAGTTTTCTGTGAATCTACGATTCTATTCATCTGTACAAATTTCAGTGTACTGTCATTGAGGTCATGATGGGTTTTGGCTGATACCATTTCTAGTTCCTGAGTCTCAGCTAATATGTCGAATGTTTTCAGCAGAGCCTTTACAACAGTCAAATGCAGGTTGTCCCAAATAAATGCAATGAAATCTGGATGTTTGACCAATCCCATCAGAAAGGAAATGGTCCAATTATGTTTTTCTAAGTATAATAAAGGTTCACTTTCTATTTACTGTAAGCACACTCAGAAAGAGGAAATCCAGTCTCCCCACCCATTCAAGTTGTTTACTTTAAACTGCCTCAATATTAAGCCTCCTGGAAATGCCTTAACAATTTAACTTAGTGAATCCACCCCAGTGACTTCTCAGCTCTGCCTCAGCTCAATTTGTTTTCCTATTCTATATTTACTTTGCTTACCAGCTCTTCGCTTGTCAGCCTTAGTGTCATTCTGTGCTTTGCATTATGCACACACTGCTATTTTCCTGGAGCCCTCCACTGCTAATCTATGCAAACACTTCCTTGTCCTTGGTTTGAGAGCCAGATATTTTTGCCAATCTCTTTGCCACAGTGGGAGGGGAGGAAGTACATTCTGCTCTTCCCCAAACAAAAATAAATCGAAGGATTGATCCACCTGACTGCTGGAGATCAGATTGCTTGAATGTTAAGAAATAGCCAAGCACTGGGATTACTGAAGTTTGTGAACCAAACGCTGATAAAAGGGATTAGTATAGTAGGGAACACATGAGATTCTGCAGATGCTGAACATCCAGAGAAACACACAGTCAATGCTGGAGAAACTCAGGTCAGGCAGCATCAATGGGAATGAATAAACAGTTGATGTTTTGGGCTGAAGCCCTTCATCAGGATGGGGAAGTGTGGGTGAAGAAACCAGAATAAGAAGGCAGGGAGAGGGGAAGGAGAAGAAGCGAGAGGGTGATAAATGAAACCAAGTCGGTGGTGGGGGGGCGGATATGGATGAAATAAGAAGCTGGGAGGTGATAAGTGTGAAAAATAAAGGGATGAAGAAGAAGGAATGCAATAGGAGAGGAGAGGAAACCATGGGAAAATCAGAAGAAGGATGGACACCAGGAGAATGTTAGGAGAAGATGAAAGAGGGAAGCTGGAGTTGTGAATTGAAGAAGAGGGAAAGGGGAGTGGCAAAATTACCAATGCAGGAGTAATCATCCTCATCTTCTCCATTTCCTGAACATCTGCCCTCACCTCACCATCCTGTCACCTTAACAGGGGCAGAGGCCCTCTTGCCCTCTCCTACCACCCTATAAGACTCTACCTCCAGCAGATCATTCTCCACAGCTTCCATACACCAGACACAAACAAAGGACCATACACCAAACACAACTTTACCTCTACCTCCACCCACTCTCTGTGATTCCCTTGGATTTGTCCCTCCCTACAAATATCCAGCCTGACACTTATCCTCTCCTAACAAATTCCATTTTCTCCAACACTTTACCTTTCTCACCTATCACCTGACAGCTTCTTACTTTACCCCCCTTCTACATCCAACTGGCTTCACCCATCACTTTCTAGCTTGTACCCCTTCCACTGCCCCACCCCTCATGCCTTCTTACTCTGGCTTCTCCTCCCTCCCTTTCCATTTCTGATGAATGGTCTCAGACAGAAACTTTTTATTCATTTCCATGGATGCTGCCTGATCTGCTGTGTTCCTCCAGCTTTTTCACTGTGTTACAGTGTAATTTGGTTCTTGTTGACATTGACTTTGTGGGCTGAAGGATGTGTGTCTGTGCTGTACGAATCTGTCACCCAATTATCCGTCATGTAACTGCATTATTGGTTGCCAATATTTGTCAAATTGAACCTTCTGCAATCTGTATTTTGCAAAAACCAGATTGAAAATTGACAAAAGGCTTTCAAAATTAGAATTTCTACCTTTAGAATAAAATTCAGCAGATGCTAGTCTGTTCACAGAGCTTGTGATTTCCATTGGCAGATGTCCATTTGTACTGTACAGTACACAGGCTCTGGTTAATTTAATCAGAGTACATTGAGCCATTTCTTCATCTTTTGGCCTTGTGTATTATGATACATTGGACCCTAAACCACACATATTAATTTATTTAGAGATAACGTGTGGAATAGACACTTTCTGTCCATCGAGCTGCGGTGCCCATCAACCACCAACCACCCCAATTAAACCTTAATTGGGACAATTTTTTACAAGGTCCAATTAACCTACCCAGTATATCTTTGCCACTTGGACCAGTAAGCCTGCTCCACCATTTCGGCATAGATTATCCCCTTTCATTCTCCCTGAATCCCGTCAGGCCCTGGGTTATCAAGAATCTATCAACCTCTGACTTAAGTATACCCAACGACTTGACCTTCACCTCTGTGGCAATTAATTTCACAGATTTACCTCTCTCTGATTAAAGAAATTCCTTCTCATCTCCATTGTAAATGATACCTCTCCATCCTGAGGCCGTGTCCTCTAGTCTTAGACTCTCTTACCATTGGAAACGTCCTCTCCAAATCCACTGTATCGAGACCTTTAAACATGTGAGAGGTTTCAACGAGGACATCAAGCATTGTTCTGAATTGCAGTGAGCTGAAGCCCAGTGCCATCAAACACTTCTCATTTGACAAGCCTTTTAATTCCAGAATCATTTTTGTGAACTTCCTTGAAATCTCTCCAAATTCTGCACATCCATTCTTAGATAAGGAGCCCAAAATTGCTCACCATACTCCAAGTGAGGCCTCACCAGTGCTTTATAAGGCCTCAACATTACATCCATGCTTTTATATTCTAGTCCTCTCAAAATGGACACTAACGTTGCATTTGCCTCCCTCATTACTGAATCAATTTGCAAATTAGCCTTTATGGAATCCTGCACGAGGATTCCCAAGTCCCAAGATTAAGATGCATGACATCCACAGTTAATCACCTGTTTTAATGCATAATTTTCTGGCCTGTAGAGGACAGAGGGTGGTAATTGAAGGGCTTTATTACAGCTGGATGTCTGTGACTAGTTGAGTTCCACAGTGATCTGTACTTGGACCTCTGCTGTTTGTGACATCATATCAATAAACTACCTGCATTGAGATATAGATGGGTGGGTTAGTAAAATGATATGAATGTTGGTGTTGTAAACAACGTAGAAGACTACCTACAGATACAGTGGAATTAGATCAGTTGCAGATATGGGCAGGGAAATGACAGACAGAGTATAACCCAGCCAAATGTGGAGGGTTGCACTTTGGCAGATTGAATGTAAAGGGACAGTAGACTGTTAATCGCAAGATGCTTCACAGTGTTGATTTAGAGATGGATCTCAGTTCAGTTTCAATCCTTGAAAATGGGGATGCATGTTGATAGGGTGGTAAAGAAGGACTATGGCATCTTGCCTTCATTAGTTCAGAAACTGAGTTCAAGAGGCAAGAAGTTATGCTGTAGCGTTATAAAACTCCACATCAGGAATTTTTCATTCAGTTCCAATTGCCCCATCATAGGAAGGAAGTCAATATTTTGAAAAGTGTGCAGAGGAGATTTATCAGGATGCTGCCTGGATCAGAGAGCATGTGCTCTCAGGAGAGGTTGGACAAACTTGGACTCTTTTCTCTGGAGCGATGGATGCCGAGGGGAAACCTGATTGATGCTCATAATATTATGAGGGACGTAGGCAGAATAGACAGTCAGTAACTTTCCCCAGGGTTGAAATGTTTAATAGCAGAGGGTGTGTATTTAAGGTGAGTGGGGTTAATTTCAAAGGGCATGTGCAGTACAAGATTGGTGGATGCCTGCAATATGCTGTTGATTTTGATGGTGGAGGCAAACACAATAGGTGTGTTCAACAGCCTGTTAGAGAGAATCATGAATGTGCAGGAAATTGAAGATCATGGACATTGTGTCGGCACAAACATTAGTTTTGTTGGACATATTATTACTAATGTAATTAGTTTAGTACAGCTGTTTTTTTGTTGTACCATTCTATGTTCTGTTTTCTAATTAACCTTTCAGAATGTTTAATTATCTATTGGCATGTCTATTCTTCCACGGAATGTTGGAATTATCTATTGGAATGGCATAATTTATTATTATTTAATTATTTGTGGTTTTATATTGCTATATTTCTACACTATTTTTGGTTAGTGCGACTGTAACAAAACCCAATTTCCCTCATGATCAATTAAGCATGTCTGTCTGTCTGTGAGGACAAATTGGAACAATCAGATGGTGCCATTGCTATGAGCCCACAGTCTCGCACTGTGGACTGTCACTTTAAGAGCGCCCAAGTGAGGCAGGACTATGACATCAGTCACAGGCTGTCACGGTCTGGGCTGGTTAAAATAGAGAGAGAGAGAGAGAGAGAAACTTGGAACTACGAACTGATGGATTTTGGAATATCTTGTGGGACCACCTGGGTTAACCCTTGCCTAGGTATGTTGGGTGGTTCCACTCGAAGACAATGTTCCTGTGACAGGTCACTTTTGTGATATATCTAAGTGAACTTTGGAATTACTCAATGGACAAGGTCTTCGATGACCTGTGAAATTCAACGTAATCTCTTTCTCTATACAATTACCTTGGATAACAAATTTCTCTCTCCCATAATTTATTCCATGGATGAACTGAATTTTCCTACTTTATCATCTCAAGACTCTAAGCCTTGTTCCCCCAGGCTCAATAGTTTGGGAATTATATTTACACACATATATATATATATATATATATATATATACATAACACTGCTAACTTTTGTTTATCTTGTTTAAGTTACTAGATCATTAGCAGTTACTAATAATGATAGTGGTTTTAACATCAAAACCAGACTTCATGCATAATCTATTGCTGCTGGTAGGTAATACTATGTGTTCACAGGATGAGCATCCACCCACACAGTAATCTGATGTCAGGATCAAAGCCAGGTCCCTTCAGTTGTGAGGCAACAAACTTAAGTGTTGCATTGTTGGGCCAATGGTGTAGTTGCATCAGCACTGGACTTTAAGGTAAATGGTCCTGAGTTCAGATCTGGCCAGCTCTTTCAACACTTTCCACCTGAGCTGCATTGAGCTTTCAGATAGCAAGTTGGCCTCATAAAAAAAAAAGTCAGATGCCACAAAAAGAGCAAAAAATACCACCCAATGTGCCACAAGGTGTAGGAAGGAACACCAACAATGTGGCAGCAGTATCTTTTCCTTCAACAGCTTTCTAAACTATGCCAAAAGACCAAAAGACCATGAGATATAGGAGCAGAAGTGGGCCATTCAGCCTATCAAGTCTGCTCTACCATTCAATTATGGGCTGATCCAATTCATCCAGTCATCTCCACTCCCCAGCTTTCACCCCATACCCTTTGATGCCCTGGGTAATCAAGAACCTATCTATCTCTGCCTTAAATACACCCAATGACTTGGCCTCCATAACCATTTGTGACAAAAAATTACACAGATTTACCACCCTCTGACCAAAGTAATTTCTCCACATCTCTGTTCTAAATGGATGTCCTTCAATCCCGAAGTTGTGCCCTATTGTCCTAGACTCCCCAACCATGCGAAATAACTTTGCCATATCTAATCTCCTTTTGACATGCAGAATGTTTTAATGATATCCCCCCCCCCCCCAACCATTCTCCTGAACTCCAGGGAATATAGCACAGGAGCTGCCAGACGTTCCTCAGATGGTAACCCTTTCATGCCTGGAATCATTCTCATGAATCTTCTCTGATCCCTCTCCAATATCAGTATATCCTTTCTAAAATAAGGTACCTAAAACTGCACACAATACTCCAAGTTTGGTCTCACGAGTGCCTTATAGAACCTCAACATCATATCCCTGCTCTTATATTATATATCTCCAGAAATGAACGCCAACATTGCATTTGCCTTCTTCACCACCGACTCAAACTGGAGGTTAACCTTTAGGATATCCTACACAAAGACTCTCAAGTCTCTTTGCATCTCTGCATTTTGAATTCCCTCCCCATCTAAATAATAGTCTGCCCATTTATTTCTTTCACAAAAGTGGATGACCATACAATTTCTAACATTGTATTTCATTTGCCATTTCTTAGCTCATTCCCCTAAACTATCTAAGTCACTCTGCAGGCTCTCTGTTTCCTCAACACAACCCACTCCTTCACCTATCTTTGTATCATCATCTAATTTAACCACAAATCCATTAATCCCATAGTCCAAATCATTGACATACATAGTAAAAAGCGGCGGTCTCAACACCGACCTCTGTGGGACTCCACTCGTCATGGGCAGCCAGCCAGAATACGATCCCTTTGTTCCCACTCTGTTTTTTGCCGATCAGTCAATGGTCCACCTATGCTGGTAAATTTCCTGTAATTCCATGGGCTGTTACCTTGCTAAGCAGACTCATGTGCGGCACCTTGTGAAAGACCTTTTGAAAATTGAAATACCCCACATCTACTGCATCTCCTTTGTCTACCCAAATACTCAAAACAAATCTCAGTAGGTTATTCAGGCAGGATTTTCTTTTCAGGAAACCATACTGCCTTTGCCCTATCTTGCCTCCAGATATAATTAATCTCATCTCTAACAATTGACTCCAACAGCTTCCCAGCTATTGATAGTGGTGTAACATTTGCAATTTTCCAGTCATCTGGTACAATGCCAGAATCTATTGATTCCTGAAAGATCATTGTTATTGCCTCCGCATTCTCTCCAGCTACTTCCTTCAGAACCCAAGGTTGCACCCATCAGGTCCAGGAGATTTATCCACCCTCAGACCATTCAGCTTCTTGAGCACTTTCTCAGTTGTAATTTTCACTGCGCACACTTCATTTCCCTGACACTCTTGAAAGTCCGGTATACTGCAGATGTCTTCCACTGTGAAGAGTGAAGCAAAATATGCATTCGGTTCTGCTGCCATCTCTGCATCTCTCATTACCATATCTCCAGTGTCATTTTGTATTGGTCCTATATCTACCCTCAATTCTCTTTTACCCTTTATATTCTTCAAAAACTTTTAGTATCTTCTTTGATATTAGTTTCCAGCTTCCTCACATAATTCATCTTTTCCTTCCGAATGACCTTCTTAGTTTCCTTCTGTAAGTTTTTAAAAGCTTCCCAATCCCCTATCTTCCCAATAACAGCTTTATTGCATGCCCTCTGTTTTGCTTTAACTTTGGCTCTGACTTCACTTGTCAGCCATGGTAGTGTCCTTCTTCCCTTTCAAAATTTCTTCTTATCTAGAATATATTTTTCTTGACTTCCCTCATTTTTTAGCAGAAACTCCAGCCATTGCTGCTCTGCTGTCTTTCCTGCCAGTGTCCTTTTCCATTTAACCTTGGTCTGTTCCCTTCTCATGCCATTGTAATTTCCTTTATTCAACCAGAATACCAACATAATGAAATTTAGTTCCTCCTTCTCAAATTTCAAAGTGAACTGGATCGTATTATGACCACAGTTCCCTATGAGTTCCTTAACCTTAAGCTCACTTATTACCTTCGTATCATTGCAGAACATCCATTTCAGCTCAGCCAATCCCCTACTGGGCTCAACAACAAGCTGTTCTGAAAAGGAATCCCTTAGATGTTCTGCAAATTCTCTCTTCCGAGGTCCAGTACTGGCATGGTTTTCCCAATCCACATTCATAATAAAATTCCCAATGATTATCATGACATTGCCCTTCTGACATGCCTTTTCTATCTGCTGCAGTAACTTGTAATCCACATCCTGGCTGCTGTTTGGAGGCCAGTATATAATTGCCATTAGGGTCCTTTTACCCTTGCCATTTCTTAACTCAACCCATAGATTTTACACCTTCTAATCCTATGTTATCCATTTCCAATGATTTAAAATTATTTCTTACACACAGGGCCACAACTTACTGCTTACTAACCTATCTTTCTGATACACTGTGTATCCTTGGATGTTCAGCTCCCAATTGCAGCCATCCTTTAGCAAAGTTTCAGAGATGGCCACAACGTCATGCTTGCCAATCTGTAGCTGAATTTCAAGATTGTCCATTTTATTTCTTATGCTGCATGCATTCAAACACAACACTTTCTGTCCAGTATTAGTTACTTCACCATGCCTCTATTGCCCTGTAACTCATCCCTCTGGCTGTGATTATGCCTCATCCCCATCTGTCCTTTCTATCATCTCTGTTGCGTGCTACCTTTGGTTTATTTCTGTTTTCCCCTTTCTCAGCGCTATCACACCAGTTCTTATCCCCCTGTCGAATTAGTTTAAACCCTCCCGAACAGAGCTATTAAACCTGCTTGCTGGGATATTGGACCCCTTTGAGTTCAGGTGTAACTCGTCTTTGTTGTACAATTCATATCTCCCCCAGAAGATGCCCCAATGATCCTGGAACTGGAAGCCCTGCCCCCCAGACCAATCACGCAATAATATGCCTGATCATGCTATTCTTGCACTCGTTAGCACCTGACACGGGCATCAATCCCAAGATTAATACCCTGGAGGTCCTGTTTTTCAGCCTCCTACCCAACTCCCTGAATTGTCTCTTCAGGACCTCCTCCCTTTTTCTACCTGTGTCATTGGTAGCAAAGTGTTCTATGAGTTCTGGCTGTACACCCTCTCCCTTCAGAATACTCTGTTCCCAATCTGTGACATCCTCTACCCTGGCACCTGGGAGGGAACACACCATGCGGTTATCTCTATCAGGCTGACAGAACCTTCTGTCTGTTCCTCTCACTACAGAATCCCCTATAACTACAGCATTCCTCATCCTCTTCTCTCCCTTCTGCACCACAGAACCAGGTTCAGTGCCAGAGATCCGATCACTGTGGTCGTCCTCTGTCAGGTCACCCCCTCAACAGCATCCAAAACGAGATAACGATTACCGAGGGGGATGGTCATAGGGTTGCTCTCAAGCTGAGCACTTCCCTTCCCTTCCCTGACAGACACCCACTTATCTAACTCCTGCAGCCTCGCCCAGCTCGTTCCCAGCTGCTCTGCCAGATTAGATATTGCAAACATCATTTATGTTGAGAAATTGGGCATCAACTACTAATCCATATATGTCATTTAATCCTGAGTATGATTACCACCACATGCCACTCTTGCATTTTAATTCTATTAGACATTATAGAAAACTCAGCATTCAATGATCCAACTTCCATGTGGGTTATTTTGAAAATTGCCGTACTCAGAGAAATATGGATTATACTAGTAAATATCAAGCGTGCCCAATGGAATTGTCTGCATTTATATGGAAGCAATTTTGACCAAGGATTCAACTACTGGATTTAGTGACAGTTTCAGCACTTTGGGTCTGTCAGTTCATTCTGCCTCAAGGCCCTAGGATGCAAAGGATCAGAGTCATTTCAAGTTGTTACGTACCCGTGACATGTGACAGTGGTATACTTATCACGAGTCAGGTGTTGAAGCTATACTGGACTTGAGGTAATGGTCTTTTGATGGTGGAGTGAAGTCATTTTCCCACCAGTAGAGGTCACGTGACAGGTTTTTTTTACAGGGTATAATAGGAGGATCCCTCCCTGTGAGGACGGGCAGTTCGTGGCTGGATTTGCCATGTTGACTTCATGCCACTGCGTGATTTAATGTTATGACGCAGTTTTGGTGAAAGATGGAGTTTTATTTAATGCCTAAAGTTTAAAAGGTCATTGCCAGCAGTTTCTTTATGATACTGCTAGTTAAAAATCAGTGAAGAGTGAAGATCGGAGTTCGGGAGCTAAAAGATCGAGGAAAATCGATTTCGACGGTGAAACAGGTTTGACCTGATTTGATCCTCATTCGGAAGGAATTTGTTGACTGTGCCCGTGTTAATCCCTGTGAATAGCAGAAAGGATTGGGAACAGTTTTGTAAAGGAAAGGTCAGTGCCTTTAAGCCGTTTCATTTTCCATCTTCGTAAATTCTTCATGGGAAAAGTAGTTCGACTGGGAACCGCAGCAATTCGACGTGAAATAGAATTTAAATCACCTTAAAAAGTGTCTCCCTTAAATGGACTGTAAGCATTTTGAACTTTTACAATACTACTTTGAAGAACTGTTTTTGCAACATCACTTTAAAAACTGTTTAAGCTTCATTGCTTTAAGAACTGTTTAAGCTGCCGGACGGCAGCTGATTTCCGGTTATGTGAGTGGTTTGTTTACTTTTGGGGGTTTGTTTTTCGGTGTTTAATAAATGTTCTATTTGTTATAAAAACACCTGCCTCACTCATATATTTATTGTTGCTGAATCTGTAACAAAGTCAATTCCACAAGCAATTCAGATGACACCTCCGTCCCCAGGACAGCAGGTTCTGGTGTCAGTAGCCCTGTAAGTCCAGAGTTCTAGTCTCATGATTGTCAAGTCCTGGGGTCAATACTGAAGGATGAGTCCTGAAGGTTGAAAACAGAAGTTGGTGAGTCCCACAGTTGAGGTAGCTGGTTCTACAGGTCTGGAAGTCAGAGGCCTGAATATCTGTGAGTCCTGACCGGACACTGGAGGATGGAGACCGAGAGATGGCCTGTCTTGTGTTAGAGTCCTGTCTGTGTGTGAGGGTCTGGTGGGTGGGAAGCAGAAAAGGGCTTGTTCTGATGTTATTTTGTGTTTTGTTGCTGTTCTGTTGTTACTGGAGTTGCTCTGCTGAACATTGAGGGCACGCTATGTTGGCACTGGATGGCACCACTGCCAGTCATAATGACAGATGTGGGTTCAATTGTAGCATTTAAGAGAAGCTTGGGTAGGGTGGTATGTACGGCTATGGCCTGGGACACTGTTTCGAGGCAGTGCCAATGGAAAAGTCAATGTTAACAAGTGATCACCAGTATGACTTTTGCAAGGTTAGTGGAACAGTGGGAGTGTTCAAGGCAAGAGAGCAGGAATGGAACAGTGTTCAACAGATGCTCTCAGAAATGTGAGAATACATTATAGGAGTCAGCAGGGAGAGGGGTTCTGTTCACAGGAGTTCAACAGTAACGTCGTTGTGTTTTCTAGTGGACTGCTGGGAGTGTCATTTTCATGATTCACATGTGTTTCTCCCTCCAATATTTCACTTTATTGAACAAGGGGGCAAGATAATTGAACAACCCCACCTCTCCCATTCCTGAGTTCACAGACCCAGTGTCACCATGGAAATCAGCTGTGCCTTTCACTCTCATCACGTCATTGTAACTGAGCCAATGAACAGGGCTTTTAATAAATATGGAGATGCTGAGGAGTGCCCACTCAGGTAGAAGTCAAGCCCTGACATCACAAGGCTCCTGTGACACCAGTGGGACACATCACAATGTAGCAGCTTGAAAGGTTTCAAAGTCTGGTCACTTGGAGACCAGAGGTAGATGCACTATTCACTGTTCTGGAGGCTGGTGTCGACACAATGCTCTAAAATGCCTTGTTCTGGGCTTCAGATTTCCTTGTCTCTCGGATGGCAATGATGAGATTTGCCCGGGCCCCAAGTGAGAAATTTGGTCCTGGATCTTCCTATTCACCAGCGTTTCAAGGGAGTAGCACCGATTGGATCAGGACCCGGAAAATTCAAACCTGCAACCTAACAGCATCACAGTGAGCAGAAAGGTCTCCTCTTGGACTCCACAGTTCTTCATTCCTGTGGGCTTTCATTGGGCCTCAAATACTCCTGGACATTTTTGAAAGCATGGACTGGAACATGTTCAGGGAGGCGGCTACCTATGATCTATGGATGAGTATGTGGGATCTGTGACTGGCAATATAGAGAATTGTACTGAGGATGCCAACGTTATGAAGCATATCTCTGTGAGGGCAAATGAGAAGCCATGGTTGACAGTAGAGGTTTGTCCACTGCGGAGCCGTCAGGATGCCACCTTCAGTTCAGGTGATAAGACGGCACTCAGGACAGTAAGAACTGTGCTTTTCACGACATCAGGAATGCAAAACGTGATTATTCACAGAGGATATATGGCCATTTCTGTAACATCAGAGACGCAAGGTGTATGCGACTGGGCTTTCAGACTACAATGGACTTCAACATCACCCTGTGCTCAAAACTCTGATAGGCTGAATGTCTTTTATCTCCCTGCCACCACTCTGGTCGTGCTCTGTATGAAGCACCAGTATTGTTACACTGTTTACCTTTTAACTTGTGTCATGAATGCACCTTATTATTTGTTAGTCTATTTGTGGTAATATTACTTTTTATGTTGTGTTTGAGTCATACATTAATGTTCTAGAGGAACATTGTTCTATTTGGAGACAGGCACTTATATAAATTAATTGAAAATAAATTTCAACATTAGCTCGCACTCTTCCTGAACTGCATTTCCACATCAGAAATCTATCACGAGAAAGGATGGACCAGCAGACTGTTGAAGAGAGTATATTCTCATGTTGCTACAATATGTCTATTGGTAGACATCCCAGCAAGTGATGTTGTGGTCTCTGACTATTCACATTCAGCAAGAGTAATCCCGAAGCCACGTGATGCCATTTCCTTGTGAGGAATGTTTCCATGGATTTCCTGTATTGCAGCATCTGATTGAGCCAGAGTCCCAGGAGCCCAGCCTTCTCCCGGCTTGGAGCTGTTGCTCTCAGGCCCTTCAGATGCTTTGCCACCTGGGCAGGGGCCACCCTGTGGACCATTAGAGTGAGGGTACCTGTAGAAATCTACCTGAGATAGGGCTTAAAATCTTCTTTTGAGTTTAATGCTTTGTGGGCAGAGGATCAGATGAGAGGAATGGTCGAGATCATCACCATCATCATCACAATGTGTTGTATCGTATGACATGTGCGATCACGGCCTTTGACCATCGTTGCTCTTGGCAAAATTTTCTACAGAAGTAGCTTGCTATTCTTCCAATGTCTATACAAAGTAGGTGTCCCCAGCCAATATCAATATTCTTCAGAAATTATCTGCCTGGCAGCAATGATCACATAACTCGGTCGAATGATGTCCCAGCTGCTCAGACAACTATCCACCATCCGCACCCATGGCTTCACATGACCTTGGTAGGGTACTACACCTTGCCCAAGTGTGACCTGCAGGCTAGTGGAGGGAAGGAGCACCTTACATCTCCTTTGGTAGAGACATATCTCCATTCTGCCACATAATTTACAACAGCTGGTTAGATTAGAGCATTGCGTGGTTATGTGCCTTGCTCAAGCCACCTCGTCTGGGCTCGAACTCACGACCTTCAGGTCACTAGTCGAACTCCCTAACCCAGAGGTCAGCAACCTTTACCACAGAAAGAACCATTTGGACCCTTTTCCCAGAGAAAAGAAAACACTGGGAGCCACAAAACCCGTTTGACATTTAAAATGAAATAACACTGCATACAACATTTTTTTTGCCTTTATGCTATGTATAAACAAACTATAATGTGTTGCATTTATGAAATTGATGAACTCCTGCAGAGAAAACAAAATTACATTTCTGCATGCAACAAAAACATTTTGAACTCCGAAAAAATGATGTTGGGTTGAAGGTTACTTTTAAGTAAAATACTCAATGTCTATTTGAGTCCTTCTTGTATTTATGAAAAACGCCGAACTTAAATTGTCCGCCAGCAGCAAACCAAAAATAACGTCAGCCAGCTGTCAACCTGAAAAATAAAAGGACTATTTCACTGAACAATGAAAAAATATGAATATACGTAAAATAATAGGCAATTAAAATATTTATCATACTTGGTTAATGGGATTTCTGCTCCTGGACCTCAGCGTACAGCGTCTGCACATCAGGGCTGTATGACGTCACCTTCATCTTTACACAGGATCACAAGCTGTCATCTGTGAGGCGTCCGCGGTGTTTGTTTTTAATAAAGTTCATGTTGGAGAACACCTGCTCACATATATATGTGGATCCAAAGATCAACAGGACTCCAAGCGCATACTTTTTAATGTTTACATAAATGTCGGGGATAGCATTCCATGTTTCAAACACAAGTTTGTCTGGTTTGGGGAGGTTTTCAATATCACTCCATTTGTTATTCTGAGCAAGAACGGCCTTCTGACGGGCAACATCTTCAAGGTCTGCTGTCAAGCGTCTAAACTTGGACACCCATATGTCTTTGTCCGCTATGTCGGCCAGTTCCATCTCAAGATCAGGTTGACTCACACCTGCCAATGCAGTCGTATTCAGTAGGGATGGATCGATGCTTAGGGGAGTGACCGGGAAGGATAATGTGTTTTTGTCCTCTCTGAACTCACAGAAGTGTTTCCCAAATGATGTTTGCATTGCAATGATTGCAGAATGTAAATATTCCGAATTTATCATGTCGTGAGCTTGTTTGAACTCTCTCAAATTGGGGAAGTGAGACAATGTGCCTTTCTGTAAATCTCTGGCAAGCACTGTCAACTTGTGCTCGAATGCCAAAACATCCCCCAACATGTGCAGGGCTGTGCATCCTTTCCCCTGAAGAGCTGTTTTCAGCGTGTTCAGGTGCGCTGTCATGTCTACCATGAAGTGTAGCTTTTCCAGCCACTCTGGCTGTTCCAGCTCAGGAAAAGTGAGCCCTTTGCTGCCCAGGAAAGTTTTCACTTCTTCCAGACACGCGACAAAGCGTTTCAGCACCTCCCCTCTTGACAGCCACCGGACTTTGTTGTGCAGCAGGAGATCAGAATATACGCTTTCCAGCTTGTCCAGTAACAAAAGGAATTGACGGTGATTTAAACTTTTTGCCATTATTTTATTGACAATCTGAATGACAACATCCATTACTTCTGTGCATTCCGGAGGAAATGTTTGAGCGCACAGTGCCTCTTGGTGCAAGATGCAGTGAAAAGTCAGCAGCTTTCTGTCCAGCGACTTATGCAGTAAAGCCACAAATCCCTTGTGTGCTTCTGTCATACTTGGTGTCCCATCAGTAGTTA
Organism: Hypanus sabinus; assembly: GCF_030144855.1. Taxonomy (NCBI): domain Eukaryota; kingdom Metazoa; phylum Chordata; class Chondrichthyes; order Myliobatiformes; family Dasyatidae; genus Hypanus; species Hypanus sabinus. The sequence goes on along the minus strand of NC_082707.1, from coordinate 73,187,561 downwards.
CTGACACCAGGTGGGTGGTCTTTATTCCTTTGGCTCTTAATCAATTCAAGATTCACAGATGTCCTCCCCCCGTGTTTGGCCTTTTAGAGGTATCAACTCTATCATTTCTTCCTGTGGCCCGGCAGAGTTTACATACCGGCAGAACAGCGCTATCTGTTCAATATCACCTTTGTCTTTAGACTCATCACAGACAATTGAGTAGGCCACAGCTGAATTGATGTCTTTAATTTGCTGTCTTGTGATGTCTTCTGCCATTTTTATGGTTCTGTCTTTGACAGTCTTTGCAGAGAGAGGCATATCCCTGATTTTCTGCACAATTTCACTCTTGTTTTTAAAGTCCGTGAATAGATGTTCTGAAATCTTAATGAAAGATTCTTTTATTTATTCACCATCTGTAAACTGCTTCCCGTGCCTGACTATTTCCTGAGCGACAACGAAACTAGGATATGTAGTTGATTTTCCAGACTTCATCCACTTCTTGGAATGATTTTTGCTCAGATCAACCTTCCGCATCAGTTCCAAAACGGCTTTTTTTCTCTCATCTCCATCTGGATATTTTTGAGCAAAGGCTGCGTGTTTATTCTGGAAATGTCTTGCGACTTTTGACTTTTTGTTGTTTGCTAGTTTCTCATTGCATATTAAGCATACTGGTAAACCAGTCTCGTCAGCAGTGAAAGCAAATGAATCTGCCCACGTATCATTAAACGTTCTGTTTTCTTCAGTCACTTTTCTTTTTTTTAGAATTCTCCATAGTTAGCCTATCTTGGATCGAAAAATTAAAGAAATCGCGCACTGGCGGGTGTCAGGCATTGGCAGTGGTGACGTATATTAATAGCGACAAAAAACATGTTTTATTTAGATTGTACAAGATCACCATAATCTTCAAATTTAGAATTACATTTCAAAAACTAACAAATACATTTTATTTAAATACACATCATTTATTTTCCAAAGCCACAGGGAGCCACAGCACAGAGATGAAAGAGTCACGGGTTGCCTACCCCTGCCCTAACCGTTTGGCCACACGCCACAATTTACAGCACAACTGTGAGTAAAGAAAAAGGTTATTTTGGGATAAACTTTTGAAAAGATTATGAAAGGCTTTTGAAAGGCTGTGCAGATGTCCCAGCTGGGGATTATAGTAAATGACAAGAACAGAATTCTTTATTCATTGCCATCACAAGGCTGACTGATTACAGTAAACAATGTAATAACTGTCACCACTCTTTATCTTCCCATCTCTGCTACAAGCTGGGCTCTGTGTATAAACACAAGAGATTCTGCAGATGCTTGAAACTTTGACCACAAAAAATTCTGAAGGAATTTTGGAGCATCAATGGAGGGAGTAAACAGTTGACTCACTGGGCTGAGGCCCTTCATCAGGATTGGAAAGGAAGGGTACAGAAACCAGAATTGGAAGATGGGGGGAGCACAAGCTGGTAGGAGAGAGGTGAACAGTCCTGAGAAAAGATTTCAACCCGAAATGTCAACTTTACTTTTTTTCCAGAGTTTGGTGAGTCAGAGAGCAGCAGATATCACAAAGAGTGGGCAGTGAGGGAGAGCCTCACGAACACCCAGCAAAGAGAGAATTTTAAATTCTCACAGAGGTTGACTGGAGATTGGAGGTTTGGAAATGTGATCACAATATTTTATAAAGGAGCAAGAGATAAGCCAGAGTTTGATGGTAGACTTGGCTAGGCTATCAAGGGATTGATGTACATCATTATACAAATGTCCCCCAATTCAATGGCTGCTTGAGAAGCTTTAAGCCCCTTAACCAATCTTAGTATATTACAGCAGTGCTCCTGCAGTCAAACATGTATCAACTCAGGAACACATTTGTTAGTCTACTTGAGTAAAATTACTTGTTGTGTTGTGTTTGAGCTATATGTATTGTGTTGTGCATCTTGGTCTGGAGGAACATTGTTTTGTTTGGCGATATGCACATATATGATTGAAATGAAAATAGACTTGAACTTCAACTTCTACTCTTCCTGAACTGCATTTCCACATCAGGAGAGGATAGACCAAGCAGACTGTTGAAGGGAGCATATTCTCATGTTGCTACAATGTGGGTTGGTTTGGCCCTATGTGTCATCCTCTACTGGTGGACATCCTGGCCTGTGATGTTATGGTCTCTGACTATTCACATCCAGCAAGAGTAATCACAAAGCCTCATAATGCCCTTTCCACGTGGGGAATGTGTCCATGGATCTGTGTCGCAACATCTGATTGAGCCGGAGTCCCAGGACCCCAGCCTTCTCCCGGCTCGGTGCTGTTGCTCTCAGGCCCTTCAGATGCTTTGCCACCAGGGTGGGGCCACCCTGAGGACCAGTGGGCTTCAAGGCCAATGGACATGGATGTGTTCACCTGTGATTTCCATAGGCTCAGACAGTGACATTATCCAATTCCAGACTTGGGGATGAGTTAAATCAGTGTTCAGACAGACATTATGACCAGAGTCCAGATATCTGCAGGTATTGCATGGCTACTCTCATCGGTCTCTCAGTCTTGTCGACACACTGATTCCCATTGGTGCTTGAACGATGGTGTGACACTCTTGGCCACTTCAGCCGGAGTCATTCAATCCAGCAGCTGGCTCCCTCAGCTGCTCTGAGCTCCACCCTCATGAGTGGATGATCCACATGGAGTCTGTCCGAAATCCCTTCTGAACTCAGGAGCATTGGCTGAGTGATCTGCTCACACCCCGAGACAATCATCATTCTGCTTCGACCTCAGGCAGACAAGATGGAGGCTCCAGTCTGTGGTTCTTGCCTGGAGAGAAGACAAGCTCCATTGTAAGCTGGTCCTTTGCTCACTCTTCTCTTGCAAGCTTCTCTTCATTCATCAGATAGTGTAGCATTTTCCACCCGGCTGTTTGTCCCCATGGATTTAGTATTGTCACATGTACCTGACACAATGAATAACTGGTCTTGATTACTGTTCATACAGATCAAATCATTACACAGTGAATTGAGGTAGAGCAAGGGAAAAGAATAACAATGCAGAATAAACTATTAAATCTACAGAGAAAGTGGAGAGTAGGGAAATGATAAAGTGCAAGATCATAACAACATAGATTGTGTAACCATGATTCCATCTTGTAAAAGTGGTACATGGAAGAGTCTGGTCACAGCGGGGTAGAAGCAGTCCTTGAGCCTGGTAATACATGCTTTCAAGCTTTTGTAAGTTTTGCCTGATGGAGGGGGGAGAAGAGAAAATGTCCAGGGTGGGTGGGGCCTTTGATTATTCTGCCTGCTTTAGTGAGGCAGTGAGAAGTGTAGACAGAGTTCACAGAGGAGACTCTGGTTTCCATGATATGCTGAGCTGTGTTGACAACTCTACAGATTCTTGTGTTCATGTACAGAGCAGTTGCCATACGAGGCAGCTTTGCATCCAAATAGAATCCTTTCTATGATACGTCAGTAAAATTTGGGAAGGGTCAAGACTGAGAAAAAAAAATCTAGTCTAAGGTAGGGTTCTTCAGTTCAGCTCAGAAACCCAGTGGCAGTGTGGAAGAAGCTGTGTTTAACCAGGTTAATGTTAGATTGTGATTGTGTGGGTAATGTGAAAATCATCCTTTTTGTGGTTCTTGATCTCGTCACTCAAGATTCCGGACTTGAGATAGAGTTGGAGTTGAGGTTAGGGTGGGGTCTTCAGGCTCCTGTACCTCCTGCCCGATGGCAGCGTACGATCAGATCGTGGGAGCAGACAGAATCTAAGGCGGAGGTTCCAGTCTGTGGTTCTTGCCCGGAGTGAAGTTGTGGGAGGAAGCCAGAGCAACAATGGGAAAACCACACATCACAGAGAGAGCAGACAGCTCCTGAAGTCTGGATGCAGTTCAGTGCCCTGGAGCTGGAAAGCAGAATTGTTAAATAATGCATGACAGTGTGATGGATATTTATTGCTAGGACGTGAGAAGCTTATTGCCAACCTCATCTTTCTTTTACAGCAGCATGACTTTCCCAAAGAGTCAGATTTGTTTGTGACAAAGTTAATTGAAATGATAACAAACAGACCTTGCTCAACTTCTTGTTGTGAATAAGAACCAGTTTACCATTCTCAATGAAAATTGCTAGCAGAACTTATTTTAAGTTAGAAAGACACCTGGGTTTGTTGCTAATGGATATGTTTGACAAAGTGAGGTGCTCATGAGACTTCATGCCTGCATTGGCCAAACACAAGACATTAAAACATTCCAATGTAAAACTATTGGGCCCCAAACTGCTATGTGTGAAGAAGTGTGAGGGATATTCACTTTCTAAGGTCTGAAAAGCTTATTGCCAGCTCAGTTTTCTAGTACAGCAGCATGACTTTTCCAAAGGGTTGAAGTTGTTTCTCACAAAGTTAAAATTCTAACAAAATATTCCTTGCTCAGCTTCTGCTTCAAAACAAGAACAGATCTTCATCTCTTCATGGAAATTGCAAGCAGCAATCAGTTTGAAGTGAAAAGTACAGTGTTACAAGCAGTATTGTTACAGAGCACAGATGGTGGGGATTGCGCTGGCTGCTCAGGATTGGATTTGCAAAGTGTAGAGACCATGAGTTCTCTTGTCTGCATTCACCAGTCGCGGTTGACAATGGGGCTGTCATGGTCCGGTCTGTGGATTCCTCATTCCAGTTGTTTCCTTTTCCCCGTGTTCCTTTGGGCGGCTTGATTAAGGCACCTGATCTTCATTTCGTACAAGCAACATAAAAGCTTTGGGTTAAGCGGTTATTGCTGGACCATCACCAGCAGCACGTCACCAGAAAACAGTCACCGGAAGCCAGTCATCTCACTGTAGCCAGTGTGGCTATGCTCATCCCGGAACCACCGAGAATCGTGGACTCTCGTTGCTTTGATGCCTGTGGCTGCTTAGCAAATTCAGTCATTTTCACGTCCAGTTGAGCTGCTGGCTGCTTTTGCCGCTGATCGGAGTAAGGTACAAATTCTGTCATTTTCATGGCTGGCTGAAACTTGCTGGCCGTTTGCTGCCACTCCGAGCAAAGATATGAATGGACGTTTATTGTGTGGTTTTGTTCCCTCATTGTCCAAGTAGGTCCGGCCGTTTGCCACTACTGCGAGTTGGGTATTCTGTATTTTCATTGTCTAAGTCAAGTCCAAGTCTAAGCTAATCATCTGAGTTCTGAGTCCAAGTCAACATCCAAGTGCCAAGTCCAAGCCAAGGTCCAAGTTCTGAGACCAAGTTGAGATCCAAGTTCCAAGTCCAAGCCGAAGTCCAAGTCCAGGTTCCTAGTCCAAGCCGAGTCCGAGTCCAGGTTCCTAGTCCAAGCCGAGTCCGAATCCAGGTTCCTAGTCCGAGTCCAGGTTCCTAGTCCGAGTCCAGGTTCCTAGTCCGAGTCCAGGTTCCTAGTCCAAGTCCAGGTTCCTAGATCACGCCGAGTCCGAGTACAGGTTCCTAGTCCAAGCCGAGTCCAAGTCCAGGTTCCTAGAACACGCCGAGTCCGAGTACAGGTTCCTAGACCAAGTCGAGTCCGAGTCCATGTTCCTAGTCCAAGTCGAGTCCGAGTCCAGGTTCCTAGTCCAAGTCGAGTCCGAGTCCAGGTTCCTAGTCCAAGTCGAGTCCGAGTCCAGGTTCCTAGTCCAAGTCGAGTCCGAGTCCAGGTTCCTAGTCCAAGTCGAGTCCAAGGCAGGTGCAAGTCCAGGTTCCTTGTCCAAGTCCTAGTCCAGGTTTTACTGGTTTGTTATCCAACGTTTACATCCATGTTGACCTTTTGTCCTCACTCCCTGGCCTTCCTAGTAACTATCAATAAACCCAGTTCTGTTTATACTACCTCTGTGTCTGTGTCATGCACTTGGATTTGCTCCCAATGCTCCCATTTGTAACAGGGGCTAGATTAATAGGTTTGCATTCTGCCAGGCAACGACAGCTACGTTATTTGCACCGTTGTCCTCAGAAGCTTTGAGACCATCGGTATAAATTACTTCAACCTAGCAAAGGTATCTGGAATATATCATATGCAGATGATGTTATCTAGTAGAAAATGCCCTTAAGCAATCCTAGTATATTACAGCACTGCTCCTGTGGTCAAATATGTACCAACTCAGGAACATACTCAGTACCAATCTGACAGCCTGATGAACAAGGAAAATGCTGGGACCTATAATGAAAGATGTAATAACATATCACAACAAAATAATAGGATTGAGAAGATTTATGAATAAGGTGTCATATTTGATGATTTTAGCTGAGTTTTTGAGCATGTGTCAGGGACGGGGCCGGATGGACTCCAACACAGGACGCGGGCACTTAAGTACTAGGGGGAGGACAGGATGGGGATGCCATGGCAATTAAGGTTTAATGCAGGCGGGGGGATCCCAGAGTTCAGACGAGGGGGGCAGGCGGGGGGATCCCAGAGTTCAGACGAGGGGGGCAGGCGGGGGGATCCCAGAGTTCAGACGAGGGGGGCAGGCGGGGGGATCCCAGAGTTCAGACGAGGGGGGCAGGCGGGGGGATCCCAGAGTTCAGACGGGGGGGCAGGCGGGGGGATCCCAGAGTTCAGACGGGGGGGCAGGCGGGGGGATCCCAGAGTTCAGACGGGGGGGCAGGCGGGGGGATCCCAGAGTTCAGACGGGGGGGCAGGCGGGGGGATCCCAGAGTTCAGACGAGGGGGGCAGGCGGGGGGATCCCAGAGTTCAGACGAGGGGGGCAGGCGGGGGGATCCCAGAGTTCAGACGAGGGGGGCAGGCGGGGGGATCCCAGAGTTCAGACGAGGGGGGCAGGCGGGGGGATCCCAGAGTTCAGACGAGGGGGGCAGGCGGGGGGATCCCAGAGTTCAGACGAGGGGGGCAGGCGGGGGGATCCCAGAGTTCAGACGAGGGGGGCAGGCGGGGGGATCCCAGAGTTCAGACGAGGTGGGCAGGCGGGGGGATCCCAGAGTTCAGACGAGGGGGGCAGGCGGGGGGATCCCAGAGTTCAGACGAGGGGGGCAGGCGGGGGGATCCCAGAGTTCAGACGAGGGGGGCAGGCGGGGGGATCCCAGAGTTCAGACGAGGGGGGCAGGCGGGGGGATCCCAGAGTTCAGACGAGGGGGGCAGGCGGGGGGATCCCAGAGTTCAGACGAGGGGGGCAGGCGGGGGGATCCCAGAGTTCAGACGAGGGGGGCAGGCGGGGGGATCCCAGAGTTCAGACGAGGGGGGCAGGCGGGGGGATCCCAGAGTTCAGACGAGGGGGGCAGGCGGGGGGATCCCAGAGTTCAGACGAGGGGGGCAGGCGGGGGGATCCCAGAGTTCAGACGAGGGGGGCAGGCGGGGGGATCCCAGAGTTCAGACGAGGGGGGCAGGCGGGGGGATCCCAGAGTTCAGACGAGGGGGGCAGGCGGGGGGATCCCAGAGTTCAGACGAGGGGGGCAGGCGGGGGGATCCCAGAGTTCAGACGAGGGGGGCAGGCGGGGGGATCCCAGAGTTCAGACGAGGGGGGCAGGCGGGGGGATCCCAGAGTTCAGACGAGGGGGGCAGGCGGGGGGATCCCAGAGTTCAGACGAGGGGGGCAGGCGGGGGGATCCCAGAGTTCAGACGAGGGGGGCAGGCGGGGGGATCCCAGAGTTCAGACGAGGGGGGCAGGCGGGGGGATCCCAGAGTTCAGACGAGGGGGGCAGGCGGGGGGATCCCAGAGTTCAGACGAGGGGAGCAGGCGGGGGGATCCCAGAGTTCAGACGAGGGGGGCAGGCGGGGGGATCCCAGAGTTCAGACGAGGGGGGCAGGCGGGGGGATCCCAGAGTTCAGACGAGGGGGCAGGCGGGGGGATCCCAGAGTTCAGACGAGGGGGGCAGGCGGGGGGATCCCAGAGTTCAGACGAGGGGGGCAGGCGGGGGGATCCCAGAGTTCAGACGAGGGGGGCAGGCGGGGGGATCCCAGAGTTCAGACGAGGGGGGCAGGCGGGGGGATCCCAGAGTTCAGACGAGGGGGGCAGGCGGGGGGATCCCAGAGTTCAGACGAGGGGGGCAGGCGGGGGGATCCCAGAGTTCAGACGAGGGGGGCAGGCGGGGGGATCCCAGAGTTCAGACGAGGGGGGCAGGCGGGGGGATCCCAGAGTTCAGACGAGGGGGGCAGGCGGGGGGATCCCAGAGTTCAGACGAGGGGGGCAGGCGGGGGGATCCCAGAGTTCAGACGAGGGGGGCAGGCGGGGGGATCCCAGAGTTCAGACGAGGGGGGCAGGCGGGGGGATCCCAGAGTTCAGACGAGGGGGGCAGGCGGGGGGATCCCAGAGTTCAGACGAGGGGGGCAGGCGGGGGGATCCCAGAGTTCAGACGAGGGGGGCAGGCGGGGGGATCCCAGAGTTCAGACGAGGGGGGCAGGCGGGGGGATCCCAGAGTTCAGACGAGGGGGGCAGGCGGGGGGATCCCAGAGTTCAGACGAGGGGGGCAGGCGGGGGGATCCCAGAGTTCAGACGAGGGGGGCAGGCGGGGGGATCCCAGAGTTCAGACGAGGGGGGCAGGCGGGGGGATCCCAGAGTTCAGACGAGGGGGGCAGGCGGGGGGATCCCAGAGTTCAGACGAGGGGGGCAGGCGGGGGGATCCCAGAGTTCAGACGAGGGGGGCAGGCGGGGGGATCCCAGAGTTCAGACGAGGGGGGCAGGCGGGGGGATCCCAGAGTTCAGACGAGGGGGGCAGGCGGGGGGATCCCAGAGTTCAGACGAGGGGGGCAGGCGGGGGGATCCCAGAGTTCAGACGAGGGGGGCAGGCGGGGGGATCCCAGAGTTCAGACGAGGGGGGCAGGCGGGGGGATCCCAGAGTTCAGACGAGGGGGGCAGGCGGGGGGATCCCAGAGTTCAGACGAGGGGGGCAGGCGGGGGGATCCCAGAGTTCAGACGAGGGGGGCAGGCGGGGGGATCCCAGAGTTCAGACGAGGGGGGCAGGCGGGGGGATCCCAGAGTTCAGACGAGGGGGGCAGGCGGGGGGATCCCAGAGTTCAGACGAGGGGGGCAGGCGGGGGGATCCCAGAGTTCAGACGAGGGGGGCAGGCGGGGGGATCCCAGAGTTCAGACGAGGGGGGCAGGCGGGGGGATCCCAGAGTTCAGACGAGGGGGCAGGCGGGGGGATCCCAGAGTTCAGACGAGGGGGGCAGGCGGGGGGATCCCAGAGTTCAGACGAGGGGGGCAGGCGGGGGGATCCCAGAGTTCAGACGAGGGGGGCAGGCGGGGGGATCCCAGAGTTCAGACGAGGGGGGCAGGCGGGGGGATCCCAGAGTTCAGACGAGGGGGGCAGGCGGGGGGATCCCAGAGTTCAGACGAGGGGGGCAGGCGGGGGGATCCCAGAGTTCAGACGAGGGGGGCAGGCGGGGGGATCCCAGAGTTCAGACGAGGCGGGCAGGCGGGAGGATCCCAGAGTTCAGACGAGGGAGGCAGGCGGGAGGATCCCAGAGTTCAAACGAGGGAGGCAGGCGGGAGCATCCCAGAGTTCAGACGAGGGAGGCAGGCGGGAGCATCCCAGAGTTCAGACGAGGGAGGCAGGCGGGAGCATCCCAGAGTTCAGACGAGGGAGGCAGGCGGGAGCATCCCAGAGTTCAGACGAGGGAGGCAGGCGGGAGCATCCCAGAGTTCAGACGAGGGAGGCAGGCGGGAGCATCCCAGAGTTCAGACGAGGGAGGACGATCCCACGGTTCGGGGCGGGCAGGCAGACAGATTCCTCAGGGCAGGCTGCAGGGATCCCAGGCAGGGCCGCCTCCCAGGTGGGAACACAGAGGCCTGGGCCAGTCATGGACAACTGGGCAGGTGCGGGACACAATCCATGGGACACGAGGGGAGGCAAGGGTAGGAGTCCCTAGGAAGGGCCACATGGATCCCGGGCAGGGCTGCCTCTCAGGCAGAAAACACAGAACCCTGGGTCAGTCACAGACACCAGGGCAGTTGCAGGGTGCAACCCTTAGGGAGCAATAGGTGGAAGGGGCAGAACCCCCACCAGGCAGCAGCAGTCCACCCGGAACCACCCGACAGAAGCAACAGGTAGGAAGGGGCAGAACCCCCACCGGGAAAAGGCAGTCCGGCCAGAACAACCCGACAGGGGCAACGGGTAGGAAGCTGAGTCCAGGGTAAGCTGCAAAACTACAGTGATCCACCAGGTACATTGGTAAATTGGGAAAGGCAACCAACAGCATGGCAGCAGAAGCAAGGAGAATAAAGCAGAACAGCAGGGCCCACGCACCAGAGAGAAGCAGGGGAACAAGATCAACCAGATAGACCATATACAGAACAAGCCAACAACCAATACAGAACAAAACAACCACCCACCTGGTCTCCGTCCCATGGCCCCTTATAAACACCTGCAGCCGAATTGGCCACAGGTGTGCCTCCTTGATCCAGGATGAACTTAACAGGCTCAAAGGGGCCGGGAGGAACAGATGTAAGACCCGGAGACCGGAGCACTCAGACCGGATTGAGACCCTGAACGCGGATTCCGGACCACTGAAAACTGACAGTATGTGACTAGAATTAGATATGAAAATACACGTGGACTAAGATGCTAACTGTCCTGTGCTATCATCAGTGGGATCATCAGTTGATCTGCCACCTGTCTTCAGGAGTTTCAAGACTCCCTCGAGGTGGTGGGCCAGCTGTGCTAAAGCACCACCTCCCACTGATGAGCTTAACAACATGGCATCAGCCTCTATCAGAGTTGTTGGTCGCTTCCATCCAACAGATAGTCTACTCTTCAGGTGTCTATGCAGCTACTGAAGATTTTACAAAAGATGGATACACCGTCCGACTATCTGCCCCTCTGGACGTACTTGGTCCACACCCATGCTGATCCTGTCTCTGCTGCCTCAGCTACAGCCCTGCTGGTTGACTTCATCTCTCTTCCAGTGAAGCCAAAGTCATGCAGCCACTTCTGGAAAGTGAACGCAATAAAGCCACGGCAACCTGCTTCGAATGGACAGCGTGAGACCTTCCACCCTCTGTCTCTGCACTCTGATCTTAATTCTGCATACTTGGTTAACTTGCACTCATGGGCTTCATCGATGTTGTCTTCCCAGGGGACTGTGAGTTCACCAATAACCACTTCTCTACTGGTGTCAGACCAGACGATTATATCTGGATGCAATGTGGTGAAAACTATTTGCTCCGGGAAACTGCCTTTCCCATCTAGGTCGGCCTTGACACACCAATCTTTGGCTGAAGAAAGTATGCTTGATCACGGGCCTGCGCTGAACACCCTTGACCTGGAGCCTTCTTTCACAAATGGTATGCGATGTTCTGTGCAGCATGGAGTATGAGATACGTTGTGCTGCAGTACTCTCTGTTCAACTGCTTCTGTTACAACTTCGAGAACGTTGTTATGTCTCCAAGTGTACATTCTGCTGGAAAGATTGACTCTGCATGCACTCAAAATATGCTGAATTGTTCCCTTTTCGCCACAAGCAGCACACCTGTCTGTCTTATCTTCATACCAGGTGCTGAGGTTGGCAGGTGTTGGGAGCAGGTCATACACTGCACTATATAGAAAAGAAATGTGGAGTGGTTCCATCTGCCACAGAACATTCCAAGATAGATGTCGTTGTTCAACACTTACCCACCAGGTCCAAGCCCCTTGTTTGGTCAGGCCAGCTGCTTTATCTAACCTCTTCTCCTCTTCTACCTATCGTATTTCTTATGTTACAAGCTCACGACGCTCCTTACCTGTAGAAGATGACCACCACTTGTGGGTTGTCCATCCAAGTCCCTGGCGGCCTAGCTGGGTAGCCCCAACTGTCTCCTTGTGCTTCAGTCTAGACGCTGCCTCATCAACTGCTGCCCGGGATGATCACTTCCTGCCTGATCTCACATCCGGCTGGGCGTTCTTGATGACAGGGTCTTTTGAGTCTCGAAGCATCAAGAGTGATCCTACCTTGGCTACCTTGACCTCTTCAACAAGGGATTGCACTGGGTTGGTAAGCTTTCTCTGGTTACTGTGGATTGCAACATTAGTGAGGCTGCTCGGTACTCCAAGCCACTTCTTCACATTCTTGTTGATCTTCCATCCCATTGTCTCAACATGGAATATTGCCACTTCATAGACAGTTAGTGGCCACATTGTCCATGGCATCAGTCTGTACTGCAAGCACCACAACTTCAACTTGCCAGGCAAGCCACACTTGTCGACAGACATCAGACCTCTGCTGATCTGTTCTCCTGTCTCTTGAGGCCTCTTGCTGTCACTCAGCTCCTCTGTGTACCATTGCCCGAGGCTTTGCGGTCCTGAATGGATGGAATCTCCTCTCCACAAAGGGTGAAATGAAAGTCAACCAGCTTTCCTCTCCTAAGAACAAGGCTCCTTGACTTCTTGGTCTTGAACTTCATTCTTCTCCAATCCATTAGCTCCTCAAGTCCAGATAGTACATTTCCCACTGCCTCTGTGCTAGGACCCAAAAGTGTGTGATTGCCCATGAATGCTCATATTGGTGGTAACTTCCCTCCGCCATCAAGTGCAACATCTGGTCCCATTGATTCTGCAGCCCTCACAATGACCTCCGTGGCTAATACAAAAAGAATGGGATATCCCATTGGGATATCACACATCCCATTGGGATACCAAAGTCCAAGCTCTGCCACCTAGTTGTAAAGTGCTGAGTGGAAAATCTCATCCAGAAGTCGTTGTAGTACTGCATAACGAAGTTCCTCACCTTAGCAGGAATCCATAGGAATTCCATCGCAAACTCAATCAGGATATGGGGAATGGAACCATACGCATTTGCAAGATCAAGCCAAACTATGGCCAGATTTCCTCTCAACCTTTTCGACTCCTGGATGGTATGCCATATCATACTAGTATGTTCAAGGCATCCCGTGAAGCCTGGTATTCCAGCCGTCTGCACAGATGTATTTACCAATCCATTCTCTATCACAAATGAAGATATTCTTTCTGCTAGAATGCCAAACATAATCTTCCCGTCTACATTCAGGAGTGAAATTGGTGGGAACTGATTCAATGTAATAGAAATCTCTTCCTTCGGGATGTATACTCCTTCAGCCTCACTCCATGACAAAGGAACAACACCTTGTCTCCACACCACCTTTAACAATCTCCACAAGTATTTCCTCAACACATCACACTTCTTAAACACCTTATATGGCACTCCATTAGGTTCCAGCACTGAATCTGACCTTGCCTTTCTGATGAACTGCTCGACTTCTGCCAGTTTGGGTTCTGACAGATTGAACTTCACTCCTGGCTCGGTAGGCTTCACAAGCCCAGAAATGTCAAGCAAAGGAGCCTCCCGTTGTTCGTTAGAGTACGTGCCTGCCAGGTCATCCTCAAGTTCTTGTTGAGAGATATTAAGCTGCCCGCTCCTACTTTGTTCAAACAATCTCTTTGTGAACTGGTGAGGGTTCTCAAAGAACGCCACTCTTGCCTTCGCTCTCTTCTTTCTCTTTTTAGATTGTGACTATGCACAACGGACTGATGCTAACTTTGTTCGGAACTGCTCTCGGAGACCAGCAAGCCCTGGCTTGTCACCCTCACTTGCTACCTCCCACCTCTGTCTCAACGATCTAAGCTCTCTCCTCAATCTACTAATCTCCTTCTGGTGCCTGCTTGATTGCTGTGTAGGCTTTGCTTTCTTCAACTCAACTAAACCAAACCTGTATTTTCCAGCATTATATATCATATTGCCCATAACTTCAAACTTTCTCTTTGATGTTCCCCTGAGAGTGTTCTCCAACATCATACTGATATCCTCAACAAATACATGCCAAGCCTTCTCATCTGCCATTATTGGCCACTTGACCTTCCTCTTCTTCTCTACCACCTCACCACTGCCACCATGCAAAGAATCTGTGGCTTGTGTATCAATGGCTGAAACGACCAATATCTTCTGTGCTTGGTGAAGTAGTTTCATCTTCATCCACTGGGATGGAATAGCACTTCAACTTTGCTTGATGGACTCGTAAACCTTTAATGTTGGAAAACACTCTCCCACACCAACACATTGGACACTCAGAGCCTCTTATCCTAGCTCTTGGTCGTAGTTGTTCCCTGTAATTAACTGTATCCAACCAGTTGGGTCCACCATTCTCCCCGCTCTCGGAGGACCCCGAGGGTATGTTTCTCAATGTAAACTAGAAGCTTCAAGAAATTGGTGCTCTTCTGAGCTGGTGCCCGGACTGCCAATCCCGACACCCCCGGTGCCAGACTTTCCTGGCTGTCCGCTGTCTCTCCACACTGCCACCAGACTATTCCCAGTTGCCAACCAGACTATTTCTGGTAGTCACAGGTGTCCAGGACAAAAGAATTGAAAATATGTGTGGACTAAGACGTTAACTGTCCTGTGCTATCATCAGTGGGATCACCAGTTGATCTGCCACCTGCCTTCAGGAGTTTCGGCCAGCCTATGATCAAGACTCCCTCGAGAATAGATCTGTTCTCCCTAGAGAGTAGATCATAGGGATCCAGCAGACATCATGTTTTGACTTTTTGAAGGATTTCAATAAAGTCCCATTGAAGACCTTGTCAAGATGATTGGAGTTAGGTGTAATACTCTGACATGATCTGCGAACTGCTAATTCGACTGAAGCCTAAGAGAAGGAATGAATGTCCCTCTCAGGTGGTCAGTCTGTGTCTGACTGGTTACAGCATGGATCAACACGTGGCATTCAATAATTCAGGAACTACAGCAACATTTTGAAGGAGAGAGTCAAATGTTGTACTTCTTGGTTTGCTGACATGACATATATGGGTTGGATTAAGATTCTGAAGCAGAATGAAAAGGGGGTTCAGTGGGATAAAGGGAAACTGACAGACGGCACAGGAATGTGGCACAATACAGAAAAGTAGAGTGTTTGAAATGTTGAGAGATTGAACAAAATTGATGCTTAAAGGTCTCATACTATAGGACCCTGTTCTGACCCCACTTGGAGTACTGTGCTCAGTTCTGGTTGCCTCACTACAGGAAGGATGTGAAAGCCATAGAAAGGGTGCAGAGGAGATTTACAATGATGTTGCCTGGATTGGGGAGCATGCCTTATGAGAATAGATTGAGTGAATTTTGCCTTTTCTTTTTGGAGCAACGGAGGATGAGAGGTGACCTGATAGAGGTGTATAAGATGATGAGAGGCATTGATCATGTTGATAGTCAGAGGCTTTTTCCCAGGGCTGAAATGTTTGCCACAAGAGGACGTAGGTTTAAGGTGCTGGGGAATAGGTATAGAGGAGATGTCAGGGGAAAGTTTTTTACTCAGAGACTGGTGAGTGCATGGAATGGGCTGCTGGCAAAGGGGGTGGAGGCGGATATGATAGGGTCTTTTAAGAGTCTTTTAGATAGATACATGAAGCTTAGTAAAATAGAGGGCTATGGGTAAGCCTAGTAATTGTTAAGGTAGGGACATGTTCGGAACAACTTTGTGGGTCGAAGGGCCTGTATTGTGCTGTAGGTTTTCTATGTTTCTATGTTTGAAGTCAATCAAAGCCTGTAATGACGTCTGTACATTAGATGTCACCCTACCCAATGAAGCTACAACAAGAGTAAGCTGTGAAGAAGAGAAGTCAAGATCAAAATTTGGCAATGCATCTCACCCGAAGTTTCTCAGGCATTACATACATGTTGTACGCCAGCCTGCCCGCCTTGAAATCTCTGCAGAACACAGCTGGTGTGCATGTCAGATGGCCAGCCAAAGTTCTGGTGCAGTGAATGGACACAGAGAAGTAAGCAAGTTGATGTGAGCAGTACAGCAGAAGGAAGTGGGTAACGCTATTATTACAAGTGTTAACCATACCACTACATTGTCAGCAGATTAACATTAGGTTCACCACGGATTAAAATGATGTAAACATTTGATACATTTCTTAGAAATGTGGGCCTTAGCAGTGTTTTAACTATAAACTATATTCTAATATCATTATCTGTTAATTGTATTATTGTAAGATGATTTTGGTATATGGAATTACTAAACATATTGACAGCATTCTTAAATGCAAACAGTACATACTTAAACAACTGTGAAGGGCAACAGTCACAGAGTGATCAAGTAAATCAACTTAGGAATAGGCCCTTTCACCCAACTCATTCATCAAGTAATTTCTCTGGCACCAGGTTTCATACACTCACCTCTTTCTGCATGAAGAAGTTGCTCTTCAGGTGTCTGTTAGATTTTTCCCTTCACGTCTTCAACCTATGCCTGAAGACTGTGTACACCACTGAAGGATAAGCTCTGTCTCCTGTGATGGTGTGTTTCTCAGTGAGTAACCAACATTTTTTTCTGAAGTGAATAATTTAAATTATAAAGACTCATTGCAAGTACATTATTATGGATTAAGCATCTGATGGATGTGAGTGGGTGACATGTTTTGGGCTACATCTTGTGATTTGAACAATTTATTTTTGTTTTTTGTTTCCATTTATTCACTTAAATGGACTTGCCCCACATTCCGTTTTGCGCAACTCTGCTCAAATGTAAATTTTATTTGACAAAAGATTATAAAATAGTTGAATATATTTTAATAACATTACCACGTAAGATGATACACTACTTAATGCACCAGCCTATGTTTGGATATATGATTATTGATGCACTTCACATGTTAATACTTATAAACTTAATAAAGCAAGAAGGTTGACTTGGAAGTGTATGCAGAAGAACAGTAAATACAAAGGTGATCAGTTATGTTTTCCTCACATTATACACAGAATGCTGCACAAAAATGAAGAGACATTATTATCATGCACTTAAACTGTATATACATATAATGCATTAATCCACTTTAAACCAGGGCTGGATGTTTTATGGAAGATGAAATGACAATTATTTATTCTACTTATGTATTCTCAGATCACATCACCATTGGAACAATGAATGAAATAATCCATCACAAGAGAACAAAGGGTCAAGCAAATTACATAATACGCTCTAACAACATTTAACTGACTGTACTACATTTTTGTATCTTCAGCAATGTCTGATATAGATTGTTTACTTATAGAATTGTGCAATTAGAATTAGAATTTAAAGAAGAATCCTGAACATGTATCTGAATGATTTGTTCAGTAAATGTAATATAATTAAGAGTGGGACTTGGAGCAGAGCGTGGTATTGGAGCGTAACGTATCATTGGAGCGGGATGTGGCATTGGAGCTGGTGATGGAGTGAGCCTTGGAGCGGGTGGTGGAGTGGGACTTGGACTGCCAATTGAATAGGAATCTGAGGTGGAATTGGAGGTCTGAACTTGAGTACGATTCCACACTGGAATACTTGTTTGCCTTGGGGCTACAGGTATAGCACAATAACATGAATACTCAGAAGATGCCCTGCAATTTGCCTTTGTGTTAAGGCAGGCAAAGCAAAATTCCTTATTGCATCTGATGCACACGACATATTTGCACATAGCTTTATGTTTTATAAGCAAACCACAAGTGGGACAAGCACGGATTATAGGACAATTTTGAACATTGCTGTCAGGTAAAGTTTTTGTGTCACAATTCTTCAAGCATTTCAGCTGCTCATTAATGCATCCTTCATTATCACATTTATCAGATCGCGGAGCTGGGCCTTTCCACTTCTTCATACATTGCCAGCAAAATGCAAAAGGGATTCCATCAATGGCCGTGCAGACTGAACAAGTCACTGATACGTTCATCTCATCTTTCCGTCCCACATTACTCCCACACCTAGGACACTTAACAAAGACAGATGATGAAATTAGTAATTAAGGACATACACTTCTGATCATCCACTGTAAATAATAATGTAGTCTTAGCTTGTAAATGTCATGGCATCTCCTGTATTGATATTTTTTGATGTTCCATACAAATTAAATTTTCTGTAACTTAGACATGAAATCATTATCGCAGTAACTTCCCCCACCCCCCGGAAGTGTTATACCCAAGCAGTTGGCTAAGTACTAAATACATTGAGAGATTTCCGGAGTTATATTCAACTGATGATCAATTCTTTGATCAAATGGGTTTATACCACAATCACTGAGTGAGACTGTGTACCCTTACACTGATTTACAACGGAGGCACGCATCTGAGTCATAGAGTCAAAGATTCATTCAGCACGTGAGCTGGCCCTTTCATCCAACAGCTCCCTGCAAACTGAGCCATCCATCTAAACTGATCTCATTTCAGAATCAGAATCAGGTTTAATATCACTGGCATGTGTCGTGAAATTTGTAGTCTTTACTGCAGCAGTAACATGCAATAAATAATAACAGGGAGAAAAACATGAATAACAGTAAATTTATATATATAAAAGTCAAGTTAAATAGGGAAAATATAAAAAATAAAAAGGTAGTGATATAGAGTTCATGGGTTCAATGTGAATTCAGAAATTGGATGTCAGAAGGCAAGAAGCTGATCCTGAACCATCGAGTGTACGCCTTCGGGCTCATGAAGCTCTGTGATGGTACCAGTGAGATGGGGGCATGTTCTGGGTGATGGAGATCCTTAATGATAGATGCTGCCTTTGTGAGGCATTGTTCCTTTAAGGTGTCCTGGATGCTACAGAGTCTAGTGCTCATGATGGAACTGACTAAGTTCACAACCTCCTGCAGTTTCTTTTGATCCTGTGCAGTAGCACCCCACCATACCAGACAGAGAAGCTCATTTGCTTGTGTTTCTCTAGATCATTCCTGTTCTTGGTTCATCATGTTTGCTAATCTCCACAATATAAAGTAAGGAAGGTTATATATCTTATTTCCAACAACCTAGGAAAGGAGAGTTTGGTGCTGTGGCTCAGAAGAGAATGGAGGAGAAGAGGAATGTAGTATTGATCAAGGATTCCATAGTTAGAGCGTTAGATACGAGATCCTGTGGACACCATGTAGACACCTAGATGGAATCTCTGATGTCCTGGAAAGGAAAGCCTCATCCTGGAACAAATACAGTGGAACTGAAGGAACTGAGAAAAGACAACAGCATTTCTACAGGAGACAGGGTGAGAAGAGACTCAGACACTCAGATTTCTGGATTTTGGGTGGGAGCTAAACATGAGCAGTGCAGGGTAAGGAAAGTTTGAGTTTTCCAGAGTTGATGAGGTTAGCATTATGAAGGACCCCACGCACCCCTCATACAAACTCTTCTCCCTCCTGCCGTCTGGGAAAAGGCACCAAAGCATTCGGGGTCTCACAAACAGACTGTGTAATATTTTCTTCCCCCAAGCTATCAGACTCCTCAATACCCAAAGCCTGGACTGGCAGCTTACTGTCCTATTGTCTGTTTATTATTTATTGTAACGCCTGCACTGTTTTGCACACTTTATGCAGTCCTGGGTAGGTCTGTAGTCTAGTATAGTTGTTGTTTTTTTTCTCTGTGTTGTTTTTTATGTAGTTCAGTAGTAACACCATGGTCCTGAAAAATGTTGTCTCATTTTTACTATGTACTGTCCATAGCAGTTATGCTTGAAATGACAATAAAAATTTTGACTTGACTTGTGATGGTGTTGGATACAATTCTTTGATGGACTGGAGTGGGGTCTTGCCTCCTGGCCTCTGCAAGGTAGAGGTCCGCCCGCTACACTGTAACAGTCCAAAAATCAATTGTCTGCGAGTTTGATGGGAAAGTCCTTCTTCTCCAGCTCTTTACCTTTTCCACCCATCTGAGTTAATCTATCATATTCTAGCGAGTTCTCCTTCCACACACCCCACTCATTTTTTTTATTCTGGTGTCTTCACCCTTCCTTTCCAATCCTAAAGAAGGGTCTCAGCCCGAAACACAGACTACTTTTTCATTTTCACATATAAAGCTTGTCAGTTAATTTCATGTCAGCCCCTCAGTGTATCTTTATTTCTTCATGTACTCATCCACCTTCCTCACCTTCTTTGAAATTGATCTCAGTTACTATGCATTTCTCTCTAGTCTCTCCTGAATTCCCGATGGGATTTCTTCAAGAAAGTTCTGTATTACAGTATCGAAAATTGTGTTCTTCCACAAGTGAATATTTCTTCTCTAGATTGATCATTTCAAATCTCCTTATAATTTTAAACCCTTTGATTAGGTAATCTTTCAGTTCTCTTTTGCAGTAAAATGGTCAGTTAACCTGTTCATTGTTATAGTCTCTGGGAAACCCTTGTGAGAACATTGGCTTAGTATGTTGAAATTTCTGTTGTATAGTGGTCCTTCTTAAAATATTGCCTGTCAATCTCCCCGAATATTACCTCATTTCTTCAGACTCTCACACCATCCCAAGCTTCACAGCTTTCACAAACCCAGTAATGACCCCTATTTATTAGCAGTTAGTTAGATGCCAGTCCTCTTTACCTGTTTGTATTCATAGTAACTTGAAGCGGCGAGAGTGGCAAGCTTCTCTTCAAAATCCTATCGTTCCTCAACAGAGAGCAATGCATGTCTGCACACCTCCATGTAGGACCATTCCTTTCCACAGCCTTCATTTGTGTCATCTATTACTGCAGGGCAGTGGAACTTGAAATGACCCTGTAATAGGAATTGAACAAATATTGTAAAGCATTCCCATTTAAAAAGTGAATTGAGCATGAGATATAACAGAAAGGATTGTTTGTGATATCCACCTCGCTGATACGGATCCGACACCATTCCGTGAGTGAAATGGGATCCACAGTGTGTCCACAGGACATTTCCACTCTGTAAACATTTGGGTCATCATCTCCTGCAATAGAACATTTTGTTGGAATTATTACAGAATTTGTTTAAGAATTTAAGTATACACAAACCACAACTTCTTGAACAGTGCCTTCATTAAAAGTATTTGCTTAGATAAACTAAAATGGTTCAATAAATTTGATCTGATTGGTAAAGAGACTACCAGAACTGTGAGTGAAGAAATGAACAGATATACCGATGGTTACAAAACATATATTTTCATTTCAACTGGAGTGTATCCTGGGGTGATTTGAAGGAGCTCTGGGTTGTTTTCTGTTATAGAACATAAAAAAGTACATAACAAGGCTCATCGGTACATCATGTCAACACCAACCATGAAGCTAAGTTAAAGTAATCCCGTCTGCTTGCATAGGGTCTGCGTTCTGTCAAACTCTTCTGGTTCATGTGTCTGTTTAAATTCTTCGTGAATGCTGCTGATATTTGTCTTTATCACCTCCATGGCAGCACATTCCAAACATCTACTAATTTCTGTGTTTTCCCTAAAGTAGCCAAGGGTTTTAAATAATAACAATGTAATAGTATCACCTTAAATTTTGTGTTTATATTTCTGAAAACATTAGAAGCAAGATCCATTTGATTAAGGTTATTATGATTAGGAAATCCTTTCAAATTTTTAATAGTGACTGGCATGTAATATTATTTCTACCAAAATTAGGGAAAGAAAACACTGTATCTTTCTCTATATCTGCTAACTAGATCTCAACATCGCAATCCTCACCCGAACACAACTCCCCTGACAATAACCTAGGGACACTCTTTCCTTCCAGGGTCTCACTTGGCTGCTGTCCTCTTGCCAATCAACATGCCAAAAAAACCCGCAGGTCAAGTCTGCATCACTGGGAGAGCCCATTGCCTATTGATAGTTGGGACATGAGGTTGGAATGTCAGAGCTGATATATAATGTATTCCTACCTGAAAGTAATATTTGTAGAACATTGAAATCTTGGCAACATAGCTGAATTCCCATCAAATATGGCAGACTTTCCTGGCAAATCCTGTCTCATAGGTCCGTGATGTAGGATATGGGACTGGGCTTTTCCTGGGCTGAGGCATTCAGTTAAGAACCACACCCTACTCAATGGAACAGACTTCTGAACTTCATAACTGACAGCTTGTAACTGACAGCTCAAAACCAAGAGGCTTACCATTTTACATTTGGAGAAAAAGAACACAAGATGTAGCACATCAGGATACCACAGACACAAGAGGAAAGAGTAACTCAACATAAATCAACAATGTTTGATTGCTAATCCACAGAATGGCAAGCACAAGTAACAATAAGATAAATTATAAATGATTATAACAGTAAACAATAGTTAGCCTAAAATTTGACTGAGTACAGAAGCATTTTTGGGTTTTAAGTAAAAAGTAATTTTGTTTGAATGAAAGAATATAAGACCATATGATATAGGAGCAGAAGTAGGCCATTCTCTGTTCTAAATGGACATCCTTCAATCCTGAAGACATGCTCTTTTGTACTAGAATCCCCTACCATGGGAAATAACTTTGCCATTTCTAATCTCTTCAGGCCTTTTTACATTCAGAGTATTTCTATAAGATCCCCCCCAATTCTTCTGAACTCCAGGAATAAAGTCCAAGAGTGCCAGATGTTCCTCATACTGTAACCCTTTCATTCCTGGAATCAATCTCGTGAATCTTCACTGAACCGTCTCCAATGTCAATATATCCTTTCTAAAATAAGCACAAAACTACACACAATACTTCAAGTTTGCTCTCACAAGAGCCTTATAGAGCCTCAACATCACATCCCTGCTCTTATATACCATACCTCTAGAAATGAATGCCAACATTGCATTCACCTTCTTCACCACCGACTCAATCTAGAGGTTCACCTTAAGGGTATCCTGCACAAGGACTCCCAAGTCCCTTTGTATCTTTGCATTTTGAATATATTTCCATCTAAATAATAGTCTGCCTGTTAATTTCTTCCACCAATGTGCATGAAATACACTTTCCAACATTGTATTTCATTTGCCTCTTCTTTGCCAGTTCCCCTAAACTATCTATGTCTCTTTGCAGGCTCTCTGTTCCTTCAACACTCCCACTCCTCCACCTATCTTTGTACCATCAGCAAATTTTTCACAAATCCATTAATCCCATAGTCCAAATCATTGACATACATAGTAAAAAGCCGCGGTCCCATCACTGACCCCTGCGGAACTCCACTGGTAACCGGCAGCCGGACAGAATAGGATCCCTTTATTCCCACTCTCTGTTTTCTGCCAACCAGCCAATGCTCCACCCACTCTATTAACTTTCCTGTAAATACATGGGAATTTTATCTTGCTAAGCAGCTTCATGTACAGCACCTTGTCAAAGGCCTTCTGAAAATCCAAGTACACCACATCTCCTTTGTCTACCCTGCTTGTAATATCCTCAAAAAGTTGCAGTAGGTTAGTCAGACAGGATTTTCCTTTCAGGAAACCATGCTGGCTTTGGCCTATCTTGTCATGTACCTCCAGGTACTCCGTAATCTCATCCCTAACTATCGATTTTAACAAATTCCCAACCACTGATGTCAGGCTAACAGGTCTATAGTTTCCTTTCTGCTTCCTCCCACCCTTCTTAAATAACGGAGTAATATTTGCAATTTTCGAGTCATCCAGTACAATGCCAGAATCTATTGATTCTTGAAGATCATTGTTATTGCCTCTGCAATCTCTCCAGCTACTCCATTCAGAACCCGAGGGTGCATTTCATCAGGTCCAGGAGATTTATCCACCCTCAGCCCATGAAACTTCCTGAGCACCTTCTCAGTTGTAATTTTCACTGTGCATACTTCATTTCCCTGACACTCTTGAATGTCCAGTATACTGCAGGTGTCTTCTACTGTGAAGACTGATGCAAAATATGCATTCAGTTCTTCTGCCATCTCTGCATCTCTCATTACAATATCTCCAGTGTCATTTTGTACTGGTCCTATATCTACCCTCAATTCTCCTTTACTCTTTATATACTTAAAGAAGCTTTTAGTATCTTCTTTGATATTAGACACTAGCTTCCTTTCATAATCCATCTTTTCCTTTTGAATGACCTTCTTACTTTTCTTCTGCAAGTTTCTAAAAGCTTCTCTATCCTCTATCTTCCCACCAGCTCTGGCTTGCTCGTACTTTTGCTTTTACTTTGGCTCTGACTTCACTTTCCAGCCACAGTTGTTTCCTTCTTCCCTTTGAAAATTTCTTCTTATTTGGAATATATTTGTCTTGCACTTCCCTCATATTTCGCAGAAACTCCGGCCATTACTGCTCTGCTCTCCTTCCTGCTAGTCCCTTTGTAATTTGTAATCCACTTCCTGGCTGCTGTTTGGAGGCCAGTAAACAACTGCTATTGGGTCCTTTTACCCTTGTCATTTCTTAACTCAACCCATAGAGACGCTACACCTTCCAACCCTATGTCATCCCTTTATAGTGATTTAATATTATTTCTTATACACAGGGCCACCCACCCCCTCTGCCCACTAACCTATCTTTCTGATTCACCATATATCCTTGAAAGTTCAGCTCTCAAGGTCTTTTCTTTTGAATGGAATGATTTTAATCAGGCAGATGAAAACTAAAATAAAGCCAATCAATTTGCAGCCACATATCATGAAACTGTTGCAAAAGTCATTTATATTACTTTCCATGAAAATTACAACTACTAGTTAGGCTAATAACCGTTAGGCTACCCACTCCATCACGGGGAGAACGTACAAACTCCTGACAGGCGGACCCCGAAATGAACTCGGAACTTCGACACCACTAACCGCTAAGCTATCCTGGTGTCCTGGTGTCTTCAAGTTCATGAACAACATGACTGGCGAAAGCATCATTTTTTACTTCTCATTCGACAATGATCATAAATCTTTTGAATATTTTAAGGCAAATTTAAATAGGTTCTTCATCAAACTAATGGTTGAATGATTACCGTCGGTAGATGGGAGTGGGGAATTGTGGTAACTAAAAATTGTTCAAATATATCACAAACACTTTGGAGTATTAATACCGACCTCTCACTATCCAAGCCTACCTAACCAGGTCCGGGTTTACCAGGAGATCCCTTTCCATTCTGGAACCTCGACCAGCCAAAGACCCATGTAGAAATATATTCCAAATAATACGCTTTCCGCTGTGAGCTGCGCCGTAAATCTGTGACGGCAACAACTTGTGCACAAGCACTGGAGTGAGTTTGCCCACCCAAACTCGGTGTTGGGGGTCACTCCTTATTTTACTCTTGGTGTGATGTATATTTTACCTGTGATCTCGTCCGGTCGCTTAACAAATTTCAGTCTGTTGTAAATGGAACCACGGCTCATTCCTCCGCAGCTGCTCATAGTCGATGCACCTGCACAACAGTGGGGTTTGTGCAGATCAGAAACTACGATTGTAGGTTACGCCAAACAAGTGCAGTGAAATGTAAACCCTCTGGCCACGCCCTCGAAGAGGAGACGGTGTCTTCCTTTAATTTCCTTCCGGGTGCAATTTGTCTCCGAATTATCCCTTTTCCTCGTGTTTAACATTTTACTTGGATACTTTTTGTTGTTTTGTTAAAAATACGCTCCCCAGGAAAGTTTGCCCTGTTTTATGCCCACCTCTCCCAGAGATATCCCAACACTATGCCCCCTTCTGACATTGGCTTGCTAACTTCGGTCCCCTGGTCGGTTCACAAAACATCGAAAAGCCCACCCTTCAGCCAGAGCTCCGTAACGCAAGTGAAACTTAATCCAGATCATTTTAACAGACCTTCACGGGTATTGCAGCAGCAAGCGAAGCTGCTGAGACCAAAATGGGAAAGATCTATCAAGTGTGCGTTATTGGTTTGAAAGGCGAAAGAATTATGGTTGATCTATCAGAGTCGGAAGCTGAATTTAATGCGATGAAGATAATTACCTTATTAAAAAAAATGCTGATAACCAAATTGCCAATTTAACAGGGACTTCAAAAACATATTATACGGGGTTTCTGAGATTAAAATTGGCTAGGTAGTCTGACCTGCCAGGTTATGGAAGTTGAGAATGGGTACCTCGATATTCCAGGTAGCTCTGCCGATCGAGGCACATTGTTTCCTTTACTTTGAATTTAGTTTTCTCGAGTCATTTCTGGACATGAGTATGTTTAACTTTAAAATCTAACCATTTATTAATCAGGGTTTCTCAGTGGTTCACTCTTTTCTCAATTTCTCTATTTTTAAGGTGGTGTGAATGTGGATGATCTGCGCCTCATTTTTAAACACCAGCAACTGGAAAATGTGAAATCATTCTCCCATTATCACATCAGGGACAAATCCACAATACTCGTCACAACAGAACTAGTTGGAGGAGCAACAGGACAGAAGTTTGAAAATGCACTCTGAAGAAGAATTGAACTGTAGTGATCTGTGTTTATATCGCATGTGATATTATTCAGAGACATGAGATGCAATCGTGGCTTTAATGTTTTTATATAAGCTAATGTTTCCAAAAGTAGATTTGGTTTACATTCTGATGAAGGATCTGGGCCCGAAACGTCGACTATTTACTCCTTTCCATAGATACTCGCTGGCCTGCTGAGTTCCTCCAGCATCTTGAGTGGTTGCTTGGTATACCTTCAGTGTATATGTTGGCGTTTGTTGTGAGAAATTGGGTTGAATTGAACACTTTGTGTAGAAGAGACGAAAGAGAGCGCAGAGGGTGGAATCTGGAGCCATACGGGGACGGGGTGTAAGGTGGGTTGGAGGAATGGAGCAAATCAGGCAGCATCCATGGAAGAGAATGAACAGTCAACGAAATCAGAGAGATTGTTCATGTGGAGTGTTCTGTTTTTTTTTCTCGTGCAAATCCTTGCTTAGATATTACAAAATATAGTTTTATGCCATTATTGGAATATTTTTCATCTCTCTTTTCAACAGCTGGCACATTTTCAGAGACGTGGTGAGATAGAGAGGTCTGCCTCTTGTTATGGAGCGAGTGAGCCTGTGCCATGTTGGATTGTCTGGGGAAAGATTAGTTTTTGTTGGACAGCAGATCATGGTCTCTCTTTGGGGCTTTGTAATTGCTTGTCTGGAAGGTGGGGGGTGCTGAGGCTTCCTGCTGAAGTAAGTGGGGGAGGGGGATTGATGCTCTGCTGCTGTTTGTGCATGGGAGGGGGAGAGGGAGCTTTGGGTTTTAACATTTTACTGTCATTCATTCTTTGGGGATCTCTTCTGTTTTCGTGAATGTCTGTAAGAGCAAGAATTTCAGGTGGTATACAATATATATTCTCTGATATTAATGCTGTATGGTGGGGTTAAAAAAGAGTTGCAGGAGAACCAAAGTGCCAGAACAGATAGTGGAGAGGTTGTGGAGGCAGATGTTGGTAAGACTGCAGATAAAGTTAGGAATCAAAACATTGAACATGGTGCAACAATACAGGGTGAATACAGGACTGAAGTAATATCTGAATGTGTGCAGTATACGGAATAAGGTAGATGAACTTGCAGCACAGCTACAGACTGGCAGGTATGATGTCGTAGGCATCAGTGAATCATGGCTGAAATATTAGAACTGGGAACTCAATGTCCAATGATACACTTTGTATCGAAAGGATAGGCAGGAAGGCAGAGGGGGTGGCTTTGCTGTATTGGTTAAAAAATGAAATCAAATCATTAGAAAGAGGTGACATAGGGTCGGAAGGTGTTAAATCATTGTAAACACAGCTAAGTGTAACACCCTGGATAAGATTTTTACTGCGATGCTGTAGGTATTTCATTTTAGCAGTTCTGTAAGAGTCTGTTCTGCTTTCAGCATGTTTAGATTTGAGCTAACGAAAAGGGGTTATGTTGTTGAATTAAGGAATGTTGTGTCGGCCATTCTAGACATGGAAATGGGAGAAGGTTCTAGAGTAAACTGGGTGGAGAAGTCTTTTGATGGTCACTGGTGTGGGTTGAAGTCTTTTTGGTGGAAGCTGGGAGAAGACAAGAGGGAAGATGTCTGGGGATGCTGTCCCTGTTGCACAAGGTGCTTTGTGCAGATGAATGGCTTCAAGCAGGAAGGACCAATGCTGCCGTGGGGGAGCCCGTCTGTTCAAGAGACATTCGGAAAGTGGAGTGTACTTTCACCCGGAACCTGAGTCCAAAGTAAGAGCTAAAGACAACTACAAGAGGAGCTCCAACACGTGAACATTTGGACCGGGTTAACCGTAATGGACATTTTATTTTATTTTATTTTTCTATTGTTTGATAAGGTTCAAATTTGGAAATATACTTTCTTTACAATTGTATCCCATGTGCGAGTTGTATTTTCCTGCCAACTGCTAATTGCATGGGGCAGTATTTACACAGTATTCACACAGATCGGGGTTCAGGTGGTTGAGACATCCCAAGTTCATGGTTTTGGTGGGACCCAAGTCATACCAACCTAGATGTATGGAGTTTGAAAAAAAAAGGCGGTTTTCTCACTACTGAGTCAAGTGGTTGTCAGTGAGAGGCTAACAAGTCGTATCTTGGAGATGCCCAGTGAAAAGGGGGGTCAACAGGAACTGAGAGTGTAAAAAGACCCTGATGTGTGTTGTAGGGAAAACCCAAACAGTTGTAATGATGTGGCCTACAAATTACAACAGGAGATAGAAAATGATTGCCACATTTTCAAAGGGAAGAAGGACACTACCATGGCTGACAAGTGAAGTCAGAGCCAAAGTAAAATCAAAAGAGAGGGCATACAAGGAAACCAGAACTAGTGGGAAGATAGAGGATTGGGGAGTTTTTAAAAACTTGCAGAAGGAAATTAAGAAGGTCATTCAGAAGGAAAAGATTAAAGGCTAAAAGAGAGTCAAGGGTAGATACAG
Organism: Hypanus sabinus; assembly: GCF_030144855.1. NCBI lineage: Eukaryota > Metazoa > Chordata > Chondrichthyes > Myliobatiformes > Dasyatidae > Hypanus > Hypanus sabinus. Next base: position 73,159,214 of record NC_082707.1, on the reverse strand, counting down.
GAACAATACAAAATGATGCTGGAGATATTGTAATGAGAGATGCAGTGATGGCAGAGAAACTGGATACGTACTTTGCATCTGTTTTCAGGGTGGAATATATCTGCAGTATACAGGACATTCAAGAATGTTAGGAAAGTGAAGTTTGTGCAGTGAAAACTACAACTGAGAAGATGCTCAGGAAGCTTAATGGTCTGAGGGTGGATAAGTCTCCTGTGCCTGATGGAATGCATCCTTGGGTTCTGAAGGAAGTAGCTGGAGAGATTGTGGAGGCAACAACAATGATCTTTCAAGAATCAATAGATTCTGGCATTGTACTGGATGACTCGAAAATTGCAAATATTACTCCGTTATTTAAGAAGGGTGGGAGGCAGCAAGAAGGAAACTATAGACCTGTTAGACTGACATCAGTGTTTGGGAATTTGTTGGAATTGATAGTTAGGGATGAGATTACGGAGTACCTGGAGGTACATGACAAGATAGGCCAAAGCCAGCATGGTTTCCTGAAAGGAAAATCCTGTCTGACTAACCTACTGCAACTTTTTGAGGAAATTACAAGCAGAGTAGACAAAGGAGATGTGGTGTACTTGGATTTTCAGAAGGCCTTTGACAAGGTGCTGTACATGAGGCTGCTTAGCAAGATAAAATTCCCATGTGTTTACAGGAAAGTTAATAGAGTGGGTGGAGCATTGGCTGCTTGGCAGAAAACAGAGAGTGGGAATAAAGGGATCCTATTCTATCTGGCTGCTGATTACCAATGGAGTTCCACAGGGGTCCGTGTTAGGACCGTGGCTTTTTACTATCAGTAGTTGGGAATTTGTTGGAATCGATTGTTAGGGAGGAGATTACGAAGCAACTGGAGGCACATGACAAGATATGCCAAATCCGGCATGGTTTCCTGAAAGGAAAATTCTGCATGACAAACCTACTGCAATTTTTTGAGGAGATTACAAGCTGGGTAATTTACAAGGAGATTACAGAGAAATTACGAGGAGAGGCAGTAGATGTGGTGTACTTGGATTTTCAGAAGGCCTTTGACAAGGTGCCACACATGATGCTGCTTAGCAAGATAAGAGCTGATAGAATTACAGAGAGGTTACTAGCATTGGCTGGTTAGCAAAAAAAAAACAGAGAGTGGGAATAAAGGGATCCTATTCTGGCTGGCTGCCTGTTATGAGTGGAATTCCACAGAGGTCGGTGTTGGGACCACTGCTTTTTACAGTGTATGTCAATGACCTATGGCATTGATAGATTTTTGGCTAAATTTGCCAATGATACAAAGATAGGTAAAGGAGTGGGTAGGTTGAGAAAACAGAGAACCTGTAGAGTGGCTTATATAGATTAGGGAATGGGCAAAGAAGTGGCAAATGAAATACAATGCTATAAGGTGTATGGTCATGCACTTTGGTGGAAGAAGTAAACGTGCAGAATATTATTTAGATGGGAAGGGAATTCAAAATGCAGACATGCAAAGAGACTTGGGAGTCCTTGTGCAAGATACCCTAAGGTTAACCTCCAGTTTGAGTCGGTGGTGAAGAAGGCAAATGCAATGCTGACTTTCATCTCTAAAGGTATTGAATATAAGAGCAGGGATGTGATGTTGAGGCTCTATAAGACACTCGTGAGACCATATTTGGAGTATATTGTGCAGTTTATACTTTATAAAGGATATACTGACATTGGAAAGGGTTCAGAGAAGATTCACGAGAATGATTCCAGGATGAAAGGGTTACTGAATGAAGAACATTTAGGAGCTTTTGGGCTGTATTTCCTGCAGTTTAGTAGAGTGAGAGGGCATGTCTCAGAAACATTCTGAATGTTAAAAGGCCTGAACAGATTAGATATGGCAAAGTTATTTCCCATGGTGGGGTTTCTAGAACAAGAGGGCATGACTTCAGATTGAAGGATGTCCTTTTGAACTAAGATGCGGACAAATTACTTCAGTCAGCTGGTGGTAAATCTGTGGAATTTGTTGCCATGAGTGGCTGTGGAGGCCAAGTCATTGGGTGTATTTAAGGCAGAGATAGATAGGTTCTTGATTAGCCAGGGCATCAAAGGGTATGGGGTAAAAGTAGGGGATTGGGGATGACTGAAAAAATTGGATCAGCTTATGATTAAATGGCAGAGTGGACTCGATGGGCCAAATGGCCTACTTCTGTTCCTATATCTTATGGTTCTAACTGAAAGGACTGAAGGACAATAAGTCCTGGACCAGATGTTGGACACCCCAGTGTACTGAAAGAGGTGGCTGAAGAGATCATGGGGACATTAATAATAATCTTTCAAGAATCATGGAATTCTGGAATGGTTCATAAAACTGGAAAATTGTAAATGTTGTTCCACTCTTGAAGAAGAGAGAGAGGCAAAAGAAAGGAAACTATAGGACAGTTAGTCTGACCTCAGTGGTTGGGAAGATGTTGGAGTCGATTATTAAGGATGAGGTCTCAGGTTAACTCTCACACATGATAAAATAGGCCATAGTCAGCATGGTTTCCTCAAGGGAAAATCTTGCCTGACAAATCGGTTGGAATTATTTGTAGAAATAACAAGTAGGATAGAGAAAGGAGAACTGTTTGATGTGTACTTGGAATTTCAGAAAGCCTTTGACATTGCCACATGTGAGGCTGCTTAACAAGCTACAAACCCATGGTATTACAGGAATGATTCTAGCATGGATAAAACAATGATTGATTGGCAGGGGGCAAAGAGTGGGCATGAAGGGAGCCTTTTCTGGCTGGCTGCAGGCGGCTCATGGTGTTCCACCGGGGTCTGTGTTGGGATCAATTCTTTTTACGTTATAGGTCAAAAAGACTGAGGTAAAAAGGGAATTGGGAGTCCTTGTGCAGGATTCCCTGAAGGTTAAATTGTATGTTGAGACTGTGGTGAGGAAGGCAAATGCAATTTTGCATTCTCTTCAAGTGGATTACAGCATGAAAGCAAGGATGTAATGTTGAGACTTTATAAAACACTGGTGAGACATCACTTGGGATATTGTGTGCAGGTTTAGACCACTTAACTTCGGATGGATATGCTAAAACTGGACTAAAAAGGAGGTTGCGTGGCTTGTCATATGAAGAGCTCTCAATGGCTTTGACCCAAAATTCTCTGGATTACAGAAGAATTTGGGATGACCTAATTGAAAAGTTTCAAACACTGAAATGCCTTTAAATAGAGGAGATATGGAGAGGATGTTTCCTCTGTTGGGAGAGTCGAAGACCAGAGGACACAGCCTCAGAATGGAGGGGCACCCTTTTATAATGGAGATGAGTGATCAGTCATGTTTCTTGCAGCAGGTGCTCGTGCCCACCAGACAGGCTGATGCTTTGTGCCCACAGCTTCCAACGTACCTTGAGGGGTCTCAGGATTTCTTCCTGTAAACATCACAGAATCTCCCCGATTCACTTCTTGCAATTGAACAGGTGTTTCTTTGTCTTTCACAACATCCACATGCCAATCATTCTGGGCATTATTCACCTGTGTGAGAGCATGAAAGAAAGAAAGCAGGATATTAATTTTTCAATAATGGGACAGAGTCCCCGAACAGGGATGTCCTGATCACACACAGTTTATCTCAGGTATGTTCATTTCCCTGCATGCAGTGCTCCAGGTTTCTGATATGTTAACTGTTCCAATGCACTCAGTACATAGTTTACTCTGAACAACACATGGTTCCAGACACAAAGCAATAATTGCTCAATGTTCTACTGTATTAATCGGTTGTTGTTTTCAGTCTCTAAGTTGTTAGAAATTTTGTCATGTCATTTCAGAAGTATATCATTAGGCCTCTGAGATGCCACAGACCTGTGTCCACTGGAAGTCCAGGATGAGGAACTTGTCCAAAATGTCCTTCAGTGATGCTGCTAAATAAGTTCCATGATGTGTACTGCCAACATTGGAGTCAAAGACTTACATGTAGAGACAGAAACAAGACCTGATACAGAGGTGACTCTGTGAGATGAATCCTTATCGAAATGAGAACCCTCCAATTGTAGTTTATTGGGCACCTGCTTCAACAATAAAATTACACAGAATCTTCGCATGGTCACTGGAGAAAGTCTATGCAGACTAGAGAAGCTTCGAATGTAGAGTTAGGACATGCACTGAGAATAAAGTCACCCTCTCCTCAAGCCACTAATGTCAAAACGTCACTGTTCAAACTTCGCTGGGTCCATTACTTGGCAAGATCCTTCAGTCATGATGGAGACAGAAACAAGAGTTTATACGTAGGAATTTTAACGGAACATTTATTCCTTGCCAAATCACCCTGACCAATGAATCTCATTGCCAAGGTCATCTGCTCTCTCTCCGCTGGGTCCATCTATATGCGGTCAAGACTTGCCATCACCAGATTCTGATATGGCCCAAGTGTGGAGTGAGAGACACTGAAGCGGATCGATATTTCACAGACTTTAGTGCGAACTGTGTTAAAGGGACGTGAAAACAACAAACGCTCAGCCAAACAGAGAAGTTATCTAAAACTCTCAAAAGCAAAATGAACTCTTCACTGCGGCTGAAAAGAACAACCAAATACAGAATGAACACTGCTAGTCTTCAGAGTCAGTTGACTCGACAGTCCAATTTCTCAGGCAAGGCTGAATGTAAGCAGACAGTGAAGATTTGCTGTGCTGCGTCCAAGTCTCAATAAGTACTACGACGGAATGAATGGAGTTAAATACTATCACAATGAAATAATAATCAGCTGACATGAGCATATTCACAAAGGCAGTTGGCGTATCTACTGCACTGCTGAATCACTGGTTGTGGGAGATACGCCTAGAAATCAAGGACACGGATGCCTGAATACTGTTTCTGGGTTTCAGTTCAGTATTCAACATTATTGTTCCACAGACCTTGGTGAAGAAACTCTGACTCCTCAGTCTAAAAATTCCACTGTGCAACTGGGTGTTGGACTTCCTGACCAACAGACCTCAGATAGTCAGGATGTACAAGTGCTCCTCCCTTGGCATCATCCTCAACACAGGGGCCTCCAGGGCATTTGCTGTACACACTGCTCACACATGACTACAAACCCAAACCCCTATGTCATCACATAGTCATGTTCACTGATGACATGACAGTGGTGGGGCTCATCACCAACAACAATGAGACAGCCTAAAGAGAAGAGGTAGAAGAGCTCGAGGCCTAGTAGCAGGCAAACAACATCTTCCTCAATGTCAATGAGACAAAGGAGATGGTTATTTACTCCAGGAGAACTCACACCCCTCTTTACAGTGACAGCATAGCAGTGGAACTGTGAGCAGTTCTAATCTCCTGGGAGTTCAGATCCTGCACAGGCTCTCATGGTCCCAGAACACATCCTACACAACTATGAAAGCTCACCAATGCCTTGACTGTCTGAGGAGGCTGAAGAGAGCTGGACTATGCACATCTACACATACGGCATTCTACAGATCGACAGAAAATTGCTTCCTAATTTCTTGCAATACTGCATTGTAAGCAAGCTGCAACATGGCAGACAGGAGGACTCCACGAGTAGAGAAATTTGTCCAACACATCTCCTGCACCAGCCTACCCACCATCAAGGGTATATACAGAGAAAGATGTGGAAAAGGGTTCCCACCCACCCTCCTCATGCATTGCTTGTCCTATTCCCATAAGGATGAGGTGAATTATCACCACCCCAGAACCACCAGACTCAAAACCATTTACTTACCCCAAGCAGCAAAGCTAATCAACACCTCTACTGACTAACCAATGCTTCCACACCTCCCACCACCCTACGTTATCGTTTCCTGTCAGGACCCCTTATGTTTAGACACTCCAGTGCCTAGCACCGCTTTAAGGACATACATTCAATCTATATAAGCTGTCTTGGGTATTTATATTTATTGTGTTTTTTATTATTATATCCTTTATCTCATTGTGTTTATTTTGTGTTGTATCGGATCCACAGAAACAATTATTCCTTCTGCTTTTCACCTTTTCATTGGAAATGATACTGAACAATATTGAATCTTTAAGGCTCAAATGTGATTAACACCATCTCCAAAATATATTTGGAAAAGTACATCTAACACAAGTGCAGAATATTGTAATGAAGCTGAAGATTTGGAGAAAGCAATTGTTAAAAGCGTTGTGTGAGAGCCAGGCATTATTATACAAGGAACCTGCGTGATTTTGATCACTTACAGTCAAACAAAGGAAAACGTGCACGGGATAAATTTTTGTGTTGATGACGATTGGGAACCAATACAGTTTTGTGACATTGTAATAGTATTTACAGCTGTTCTGTGTATCATTAAATTACATAATATGTTACTATTTTAAACCGTAGTTTGTCTTTTCGATTCCTTTTTAACGATTTTCATGAAATGCAGCCTAATTGGGACAGCCGCTCAAATTGGCAAATATATACTGTTCCTGTACTGCCCCAATTACCAAAAGACACAACTCCAGTGACACTGATCACTGATTAAGATCTCTCGTGGTATTGCATGGAATTAGCATACACCGCACGGGAATCACTGGGCACTCTGGTTTACTCCCACAGTCCAAGGATATGCTGGCAGTCAGCTTAATTGTTAATTGGCTTCGGTAAATTACCCATGTGTAAATAACATGAAATTACTCTGATCTTCTGAATTGATCCAGCCTTTATGGACTTTACAGACTTAGTGACTATGGGTGAAAGAATTGATTATAGCAGGGACTCTGAGTGTTTATTAAAGAAAATGTAGAAGAGCACTTCTTCATGTTAAATAGTTGCTGTTTCCTTATATCTTGTCCTGTGGAAACCTGTGTGATTGATCTGAAGGAGAGAATGAATTAAATACATCAAAAGAGTTTATGAATATTCTTTAACTAAAATCCCAGGTGGTCAGTCATGTTTCTTGCAGCAGGTGCTCAAACCCACCAGCCATGCTGATGCTTTGTGCCCGCAGCTTCCAACATACCTTGAGGGGTCTCAGGATTTCTTCCTGTAGACACCACAGAATCTTCCTGATCCACTTCTTGATGCTAAACAGGTGCTTCTTCATCTTTCACAACATCCACATGGGAATCATTTTGGGCATTATTCACCTGTATGAGAGTGTGAAAATTTATCAAAAATGGGACAGAGTCCCTTAAAAGGGATGTAATGCTCACTCACCGTTTATGTCAGGCTCTGGGATTCTGATACATTCCATTTTCCAATGCACTCAGCACATTGACCAACACATACTTCTTAAAATAAGGCAATAAATGCCCAATATTCCTACATTCGTTGGTTGTTGTTTTAACTAGCCTGGAAATTTTTTTTATCTCATCTCAAAAATATGTTGTGGGCTCTCAGGTAGTTATTTGATGCTGCTTAGATTGGTGTTGGCTGCAACACTGATTTATTTACATCATAGAGATCGAACAGCTATCAGGGCTGCCAGGAGAAACCTAATTATAGGTATCAAATGGGCAATGAGAGCCTTCACACAAAAAATTTAGGAACAACTGTCCAGTACCGAACCCTGGCATATATTGCTGATCACGAAGGGCATTACTGACTACACAAGGAAATCTGCACTGACTTCACCAGTGATGGCTCCCTCCCTGACACTCCAGCAACTTCATTGCATGCTTTGAAACATGTGACATAACATTGGCCATGAAAGATAATCCTTTTCCAGGTGAGCAGCCACTCTCTATAACAACAGATGTGACAAGGACTCTGCAGAATCAAACTCCATTAAGATGGCTGGCCCAAATGATATTCCATGTTGAATACTCAGGGTCTGTACACTCCAGCTCACAGACACCTCATGAGTATCTTCAACTCATCACTCATCCAGTCTGCTACCCCCACATGCTTCAAATAAGCCACCATCATCCCTGAACCAAAGAAATCTACACCTGCAGAACTAAATAGTGGCAGGGTCACCAGTAATCATGAAGCACTTCGAATGACCGGCAATGGCACATCTCCAAACCTCCATTCCTGCAACATTAGACATTCACAGAAACACTTTACAACAGATACCACAGCATCTGTCATGCACCTGGCCCGGATACTGTCACCAGGATCAGATATGGTCCAAGTGCCGAGTGAGAGACACTATACCATGCTTAGCGCAAACATTTTTTTAAAAAAATAGTGTCTGTTGAAAAAGCATCAATTTTTGTCACTGATAGTTGGCAGGAAATAAGGAGCAAGTCAATAATGAACTATTTTGCTCACTGATGTTTCAAGTATTCAGGCCTAGAGATTCCAGAAATGGCTGGCAGTGAAAATGAAATAATTGCACTTCTTCAGAAAGTTAAGAACTGCACAGAATTTGAAGACGTTGACTATCATTTTGCATATTGTAATGAAACTGAGGATTACCAGAATGCAATTGGTAAAAGCAGTGGGTGAATGCCATGCATTATCTACACTAGAACACCTCACTGATTTTGATCACTTACAGTCAATCAAAAGAACACGTACACTGGATAAATTTTTGTGTTGAAAACTATTAGGCACCAATCCAGTTTTGTCGCATTGCAATAGTATTGACAGCTATTCACTGTTTCATTAAAATACATCATTTGTTACCATCTTAAATCGTAGTTTGTCATTTCCATTCCTTTTTTACGATTTTCATGAAATGCATATTTACTGGGACAGCCGCTCAAATGGGCAAATATACACTGTTCGCAAACTGCCCCAATTACCAAAAGTCACAGCTCCAGTGACACTGATCACTGATTAAGACCCCTCGTGCTATTGCATGGAATTTGCATACACTCCGCACGGGAATCACTGGCACTCTGGTTTACTCCCATGGTCCAAGGATATGCTGGCAGTGAGCTTAACTGGCTTCTGTAAATTACACACAAGTAAGTGGTTTAAATTTACTCTGATTTGCTGAATTGATCCAGCCTGGATGAACTTCAGAGACTTAGTGACTCTGGGAGGAAGAATTGGTTATAACAGGGACTTTGAGCATTTATTAAAGAAAATGTAGAAGAGCACTTGTCCATGTTCAATATTTTCTGCTTCCTTACCTCTTGTCCGATTGAAACTTGTCGTGATTGATCTAAAGGAGAGAATGAATTGAACACATCAGAAGAGTTTATGAATATCCCCACGTGGTCAGTCATGTTTCTTGCAGCAGGTGCTCGAGCCCACCAGCCAAGCTGATGCTTTGTGCCCGCAGCTTCCAATGTACCTTGAGGGGGCTCAGGATTTCTTACTGTAAACACCACAGATTCTTCCAGCTTCATTTCTTTTGGTTGAACAGGTGTTTCTTCATCTTTCACAACATCCACAAGTGAATCATTCTGCACATTAACCACCTGTGTGAGAATGTGATTGAAAGAAAACAGGATATTGATTTTCCAATAATGGGACAAAGCACATTTGACGTTTCGGGTTGACACCCTTTGGTAGGACTGTACTGAGTGACTGACTGCATTATTTTTCCCTCCGGCATTTTGTGTGTGTTACTTGGATTTCCAGCATCTGCAGATTTCCCTTATTGACAGAGCCTTTTTCTCAGAAAACATCCCAAAAACGGCAGTATTTCTCAGAGTTGTGGAGTTAGTGAAAAAGAATAAAACATTTCACACAGTATTTAAAGGTGAAAGAGTGTTTGGCCATTATCAAGAGTAAAATTATGCAATTTTTTTTTAATTGATCCAGCCTGGGTGGATTTTGGCGACTTGGTGACTGTGGGAGAAAGGATTAATTGTAGCAGGAACTGTGAGTGGTTTATTAAACAAAAGATAGAAGAGGACTTGTCCATGTTCAATATTTGCTGCTTCCTTACCTTTTGTCCTGTGGAAACTGGCTGTGAGTGATTTAAAGGAGAGAATGAATTGAACACATCAGAAGAGTTTATGAATATTCCCCCATGGTCAGTCATGTTTCTTGCAGCAGGTGCTCGAGCCCACCAGCCGTGCTGATGCTTTGTGCCCGCAGCTTCCAACGTACCTTGAGGGGTCTCAGGATTTCTTACTGTAATGTCCACAGAATCTCCCCGATCCACTTCTTGATGTTGAACAGGTGTTTCTTTGTCTTCCACAACATCCACAAGGGAATCATTCTGGGCATTATTCACCTGTGTGAGAGCATGAAATAAAGAAAGTTGGATAATAATTTTTCAATAATGGGACAGAGTCCCTGAACAGGGATGTCCTGCTCACTCACAGTTTATCTCAGGGAAATTCATTTGCCTGTGTGCAGTGCTCCAGGATTCTGATATATTTCATGTTCCAATGACCTCAGTACATTGTTTACTATGACCAGCACATGGTTCTCACATGTACGGGGCCTGTCATCAGTATCAACAGAACTGTATGAACTATATAGTAGTACAGAAGGGAAAAGCTGAATGGCCACTGGCATGAGTAGGCCAGCGGGAAGAGTAGAAACATCAGGTTTTGGCTCAAAAGAGGCTTCAGCTCAGAAGATGCACTGGCTCTGTGTTAACTGTCTGTTAAGGTTTCCTTTTTGTTTTTCTTATCTCTTATTGTACCAATTAAATGGCTGCAGTATGTTCTTCATGCCAGATGCTGGAGACAAGACAGTAATGTCAATAGAATGAAGGAAGTGAACATTCACTGCAGGAAGTGGGGCTCGGAACATGCCACTGTTGGCATCAATGATGCTGTCATGGAGGAGGCTGAGAGCTTAAAGATACTAAATGTGAATGCGATGGGTTCTCTTTTTTTTCTTTTTCAATCTTTTTATTAATATCAAGATAATTGATATAACATAATATTGTTACACAATTGTTGTGATTGCATTGTTAATGGGTAACATATATAATTATATATTCAGTTAATACAAAGGTAATAAACCTCACAAAAATGTTCAAGTACAAATGTGGAACACATAAAAAAAGGATTAACATTTCCAAAAAGAAAAAAAACAATGAAAAAAAAGAAAATATACCCCCCCCCCAAAAAAAAACTAGTCTAAACAATACTAACCAAAAAAAAAACTAAGAAAAAAAAGAACATGGGCTATTTATAACATCAAAAAAAAAGGAAGGACCACTAGTGTCATCAACTCTGAACCTCCCTGCATATATTAATACAAGAGAATAGGTTTGGAAAGAGGTCAAATCACATCAAATGAAAGTGTTTTCCAAGTCTTTTCAAATTTAATAGATGGATCATATCTAACACTTCTATTTTTTTTCTAAGTCTAAACATAACATAGTTTGAGAGAACCTATGAAATGTGGTGGGAGCATTAGTCTCTTTCCAATTCAGCAAAATAGATCTTTTAGCCATTAATGTAAGAAATGCAATCATCCAACACACTGAAGAGGTTAAGTGGTGTGGTTCTATCATTGGCAAACCAAAAATTGCAGTAGTAGGATGAGGTTGTAAATCAATATTCAAAACAGTTGAAATAATGTCAAAGATATCTTCCCAATATTTTTTCAATGAGGAACATGACCAAAACATATGAGTTAAAGAGGCTGTCTCAGTGTGACATCTATCACACACTGGACTTACATGACAATAATAATGAGCTAATTTATTCTTAGGTATATGAGCCCTGTGTACTACTTAGAACTGTAAGAACAAATGTTTAGCACATATAGAGGATGAGTTAACTAATTGAAGAATTTTTCCCCATGTTTTGATAAGTAAAGTAAGCTTAAGTTCACTTTCCCAATCAATTTTAATTTTATTAGATGCATCTAAATTAATTTTCACCTTTCTGAAAAGGATTTATGTCTAAACTTTTTCCAAACTAACCATAGAGTATAGATTCGGGCAAGTAGGAAAGACAGTATTTAAAAAGTTTCTAACCTGTAAATATCTAAAGAAATGGGATCTAGTTAAATTATATTTGTTAGATAGTTGTTCAAATGACATGAAACAATTATCCAAAAATAAATCACAAAATTGTAATATATTTTTAGTTTTCCAAGAAAAAATAGGCTTGGTCCATAATAGAGGGATAGAAAAAAATGTTAGATATAATAGGACTTGCTAAAATAAATTGATTCAACCCAAAAAAATTCTGAAATTGAATCCATACTCATAAAGTGTATTTAACTATTGGATTATCTAATTGTTTATACAATTTAGAAAGGGCAAAGGGAAGCGAAGTCCCTAAAATAGAACCCAGTCAAAACCGTTGTACCGATTTACATTCGAGATTTACCCAATGAGGGTTTGAAGTTATAACCAAGTCCCATAGCTAAAATTTGAAATAGCGGATAGTAATTGCCCAATAATAAAATCTAAAATACAGCAGCACCAGCCCACTTCCCTTTTTAGACTTCTGTAAGTACCTTTTGCCTAGCCTCGGATTTTTATTCTGCCAAATATAAGAAGAAATTTTAGAATCAACACTATCAAAAAGAGATTTTGGAATAAAAATTGGTACCACTTGAAATAAAGACAATGGTGACCAATTGGTAAATACACGTTTAATCTGATCAATTAAAGGTAAAAAGTTAGCCTTAAATAAATCCTTATGTTATTTTGTAATTTTAACCCCTAAGTATATAAAATAGTCAGTAACCAATTTAAAGGCTAAACATCCATAAATTGGAACCTGCATATTTAGAGGAAACAGTTCGCTCTTATTACGGTTCAGTTAGTAACCCAAAACATTATTAAACTGAGCCAACAAAGTTAAAATTATGGGTCCTGATGAAGGGTCTCAGCCCGAAATGTCGACAGTGCTTCTCCTTATAGATGCTGACTGGCCTGCTGTGTTCCACCAGTATTTTGTGTAGAATCTCCATTTAACAAAGATATCAGTCGATATGATGCACAATCAATAGGATCTTTATTCTTTTTTAAAATTAAGGAAATAGAAGCCCTATAAGATGATTGTGGTAATTTACCTAACCTAATTGCTTCTTTAAAAACTCTACCTAGCCAAGGAGAGAGAGTGGAAGAGAAACACTTCGAAAATTCTACTGTATAACTGTCTGGACCTGGTGCTTTACCAGAACTCATTGAAAGAATGGCACCTTTTATTTCTTCATCTGTAATGGGAGTTTCTAATATTAAACGTTCTTTGGGTGATAATTTCAGAAAATTCAATTTCCTTAAAAAGTCATACATGAGATTAGGATCATTGGGAAAATCAGACTTATATAAAGAGGTATAAAAATCTTGAAGCGTTTTGTTTATTTCATCATGCTTAACTGTCAAGTTATCATCTTGTTTACAAATTTTAATGATTTGGCATATAACCATGGCAATTTTCAATTGGTTAGCTGATAATTTACCCGATTTATCATCATGTATATAAACATCAATTCTAGTTTTCATTAATTGATTTTCAATCGAGGATGTAAGCAATAAATTATATTCCATTTGAACCTCGACTCTCTGTTTATAAAGCTCCTTACTAGGAGTGACTGAATATTTCTTATCTATTTCTTTGATCTTATCAACCAATAATAATGTTTCATTCTTAGTATGTTTCCTCATACCAACAGAATAGGATATAACCTGACCACGGATATATGCCTTAAAAGTGTCCCAAGGTGTCCCGTTGGAAATTTCTTCTGTAAGATTAGTTGAAAAGAAGAAATCAATCCGTTCCTTCATAAACTTAACAAAATCCGAGTCTTGAAGCAGATTGGAATTAAATCGCCATTGTCCAATACTAGGAGCTGTATCCATTAATTTGATAGAAAGTTTCATTGGAGCATGAGCAGAAATGGCAGTAATGTCATAGTCACAGTCAATCGCAGATGAAATGAGATGAGATTCAATAAAAAAGTAGTTAATTCAAGAGTAAGAATGACAAATGTGTGAAAAAAATGAGAACACTTTATCCTTGCAGTGTAGAAGTCACCAAATTTCCAAAATTCCAGAATCATTCATGAAGGAATTGAAAAGAGTAAACGACTTGTTTGGTAAGGCTTGAGTAGATATGGATCTATCCATCGAAGGATTCAAACAACAATTAAAATCACCAACCATTATCAGCATATATTCATTTAGATCTGGGAAAACAGTAAACAAATTATTAAAAAATTTGGGATAATCCACATTTGGAGCATAAACATTAGCCATAACCACTTTTCTGTTACAAAGTAACCCAGTAATAAACAAAAATCTGCCATTCGGATCAGAAACTGTTTCATGATAGACAAATGTAATTGAGGGATGAATAAAAATTGAAACTCTTTTCACATTAGCATACAAATTTGAGGGAAACTGTTGGCCCTTCCAAAACCTGAAAAAAATGCTGATTATCTTCTTTCCTCACATGAGTTTCTTGTACAAAAATAATATGAGCATTCAGTCTTTGGAATACTTTAAAAGTCTTCTTCCATTTAATCAGATGGTTTAAATCATTTGTATTCCAAGAGACAAAATTAATAATCTGAGCCATAATTTCATAGAATCAACCCTTTGGTATGTAAAGAGTTAGCCATAATGCAAACTCGTGAACCCGGAAGAGGAACAAAAGCTCAGGGAGGAACCTGAACTGACAACACTGCAGACATCTTTATAGTTCTAAGTCAGCCCAAATGAAAAAACTAAATATACAGAGAGACTCTCCACCCTCCACCCACAAAGACCCAAGACTGAGCCAGAAGAAGGCCAGAAAGAGAAATAACACTAAATCTACCCTTGTTTAATTTGAGCAAGAGACTGTTGCTGAACGGTGTCTAACTAGTGTCAGATGTGTGCCCTTGGGTGGTCACTGGACGCTACACCATGTTCAAGTGAATTGTTCTGAAAATAGCATCAGCTGCATGCACTAGTGTTCATAAAGCAGTGATTTTTGTCACTGACAGTTGGTGAGAAAGACACAGTAAGAAAATTATGAACTGTGTGTGTTGCTGTGTATGGCTCAATCTGCCTGGATGTCATGCAAACAGAAGTGTGTCACTATATCTCAGTGCATGTGAATTAGTAAACCAATTACCAGGCCTGCAGAGTTTATAGTCAGCAGGCATATCTATGTTTATCAATGGAGAAAAACATGAGACAATTAAAGACAGAAGATGAGGGAACTATTCTTCAGGCTTGCAGGAGCCCTCACTGTAACAGGAAAGGTCAAAAGACAGTGTCAAAGCTTGGTTTAAAAAATCAAGTGGAAACAGAGAAGAGTTGCCTCAACTTCCTGACCATTGATGCTGAGTAAAGTTATTTTTAAAGGGGACCCTGTTGCTCACATGAATGTAGTGCACCAGAGTGGAAGAGATGTGAAGCAATGATTCACTAGCTTTGGTACTACAGGTGTTTTTATGGGTGTCAACGTTCATCACTTTGTCAACATACTAACACTGCTGAATGTAACCTGAATTAGATTGTCAAGTTAAAATCAACCATTTCAAATGCTAACACCTCACTTACACTCCACAATTTTAACCCGGTTAAGTTGTCAAAGCCACTTTGCACCCTTGTCAAAATGGTAGTGTGAGTGCATTTCAAGATTAATTTTGTTGCTAACTCATTTCTTCTGGGAAATACCAGTCAAGGTATAGAATATGCAAGTCTATATACAGAAAAGTGGACTGGCATTATAAACAGAATATCTATTCAAATGTTAATTGCATATTAAGTATAAATCTAATTGGAGAATTATACAGATCACATACTCAGGTTTTTAAGTATGCATATCCTACAGTGACCCAAGTACCATCACATCAAATGCAAAATACAGAGACAATTGATAGCTCATTGCAGGTGAAACAGTTCTCTTCCTCCACCCAACCCACGAACAAGACTGACACATCCAAGCTTACCAAAAATCTTACTGAAGGAAATTTTTTGCAGGAATTATTTTCCATCCAATCACAAAAGTACTAAAAATCTCAAGATCTCTAATGGAGGAAAATCTTGGTCAATTAGTCTTTAGAGTTTCTATGTCCTTGATTGTCTTAAGCAACATAACATGCAGTGTTGTGTTACAGATCAGCAAATTGTCAGGGACTGGGGTTGATAGAACTCTCTCTCCACTTTGGTGATTGACAGATGTTGGCCAGGAAGGATCTTTTTGTTTGGAATCTGCAAGCATTTCTTAACAGCATCACTTCTAGGATACAAATCCACAAGGTTTATTGAATCATTTCAGCATGGGTAGATTTCATTGTACTGTTACTGTGCAGTGGGAGAAAGAACTACAAGTGTTTGTTAAAGAAAAGATAGACAGGACATTAGCCCACTTTCAATATTTTCTGCTACCTTATCTCCTTGTCTTTAGAAAGTTCCTCTGACTGATCTAAAGGAGAGAGTAACAAACATGTCAAAACAGCTTTTGACTGTCTCATAATCATAAGATCAATCAAGTTTCTTAAATAGCAGCTTTGGAGCAGGTGATTTGTTCCTGATGGTTCCAACAAACCTTTGACTGCCTCAGGATGTTTTCCTTCATAATCCATAGAAGATCCATTCTGTACTCCCAGGAATGAAAGGGAACTTTGTCTTTCTTCCAAAGCCCTTGAACAGTGGTTACTCGGGACATTATTCTCCTATAAAAGTGCAGAATATTAGTTGTCCAACTGGGACATGGAGTTTCTGAACAGCATCTGCTGCTCATTTTGGGTAATCTGATCTGCCTCTGTCCACATTCTAATACATTCCAAGTTCCAACACGTCCAGTACTTCAAATCAACGTTCTGCAGATTCCAAACCACAAAACCCACGTCATAATTGCCCAGCGACGCTGTTTCACTTCCTGTTGGCTTGTCACAATCTAAAAGTGACAGTATGCTTAAAATTTCCTTGAAGTCTTTCTGTGCTTTGAATGTTTAATGATCAAATATACCTTAATTACCGCATTAAGTAAAATAGTTTTATTTCGTAATAACGCAAGGGTTGAAATGAGAATAAAACTTAATCTAGAATCAAGTTGGAACTCAGCAACACAGGGATGTGGGATTCTCTTCATTTTGAATGTCATTTATTCCTTGAAACAGAGCTAACACCTGTGGAATTTGAAGAAACATCTCATTAAGTACCTAATCAATCAATGCTTCTGGTTAAGCGTCCCAAAAATGTTTCAGGAAGTGGAAGATGGGGAATGCTGTTAACTTTGGCAATCATGTAAACAGCATTATCCTTGCCTGGCCCTTAAAACATCCCTTCTGTTTTTCATTTCCAGTGACATTGGTGTTAATTTGAATCAACCGAGGTACTTCAATTTTAAAGAAAGCTTTTGGCACAATGGCTTTCATAAATCAATGTATTGAGTACAGGAGATGGGATGTTCTGTTGAAGTTGCATAAGATGTTGGTGAGGCCTAATTTGGCATATTCTGTGCAGTTTTGATCATCTACCTTCAGGAAAGAAGTTGAAGAGTACAGAGGAAATTTACTGGGATTCTACCAGGTCTGGAGAACCTGAGTTATGAAGAAAGATTGAATAGGTTAGGACTTTATTCCTTAGAACATAGAAGATTCAGAGGAGATCTGATAGATGTATACAAAATTATGAGGGGTGTTCACAAGGATGCCAATTGGTCTGGAGAATCTAAGTTATTAAGGAAAGATTGAATAGGTTAGGACTTTATTCCTTAGAACATCGAAGATTGGGAGCAGATTTGATACAGGCACACAAGCTCATGAGGGGTATAGATAGAATAACTGCAAGCAGGCTTTTACCACTGAGGTTGGCTGGGACTAGAAACAAAAGTCATGGGCTTAGGGTGAATGGTGAAAAGTTTAAAGGGAACACAAGGGGAAAGTTTTTCACTCAGAGGGTCATGAGAGTGTGGAATAATCTGCCAGCATAAGTGGTGCAGATGGACTTGATTTCAACATTTAAGTGAAATTTGGATAGGTACATGGATGGTTGGGGTAGCAGAAAGATATAGTTCTGGTGCAGGTCAATGGGAAAAAGCAGTTAAAGTGATTTCAGGATGGACCAGATTGGTTAAAGGGCCTTTTTCTGATCTATACATTTCTTTGACTAATTATTAGGGGAGTGCTGGTAGGTCAATGGACAGTAGTCATATACTGTGTAATTTACTTCAGTCTTAGGTCATCTATCATTCAATGTGAAGACTACCTCAGTATGTTTCTGCTATTAACTGATCAGCTGAAATGAATAATGTCATAATGATACCTAACTGCTGCTGACAGTGGTGGTAGTGAAGACTTCCTACCACAAGGATCCCTGTTTGCCGAGCCCTGTACAAACACTGGTTCACATTGCAGCTTGATGTGATCAAACACATGAAGCATAGCTGCCCCCAGAATGCTACAACTGAGTCTAAACTTCCAAATTTTGAACAATAGATGTATTTGTATGGAAAAGATTACCCTGTCCTTTACTCCTCCCATTCTTACACAGGGATTTATGCCGTCTCGTGGCACTGTGGCAACTGAAGATGTGCATGCAATCCCCATCTAAAGGAGAAAATACTCTTCAAGTGAGCCACAAATTCCTACAACATGAATACATTTATATGCATGCCTTACCCTGTTCACTGTAAATTTTACACACCATTCATTGTGAACATCCTGAAAATAAAAATAAACCTCATTTAAGGTATATAATTAATGTGATTGTAAATACCAGTGGAGATTTTCAACTTAATCACTGAAGATAACCTCAGATGAGATGAAAGCATCATGTGCCAGATGTATTGTTTCTGTTAACTTCAGTGGTTGGACGGGTGCAACCAATGGTCTCACATGGCAAACACAGTTAGATGTGTTTTGTAACAGTCTTGTCAACACAAGACAGACTGACGAGATCAAACATTGAAACCACAATCTATCAGTGACACAGTTCTGTTCTTTCTCATGTCTTATAGAGATCACATGGTTTCAGATAGAATGCAGAATATGAGCATTGTGTTGCCTAGATATCATAAATATTAAAAGCAGGCAAGATGGACCAGAGTAGCTACAAATTCTAGCACCAAATGTATCAGAGCCATACATACGGTATTAGCCCAGTTCTACGTCCTACCTAAAGCAAAGTGAACATTCAAAGAAAAATTGAAACACTCCAAACTCTCTGAGATAAAACTGAATATTAATTCTTATTAATATTTGATACATCAAATATTAAAATTCCAAATAAAATAAAACTAACAAGGAGTGGAAGAAGCAACAGTAACTGGCTAAGAGTTACTGTTAACAATGAAGAACTGCGGAAAACTAAAAAACTGTACTACAAAGAACTACCGATAGTTACTGTCAACCATAATCCGGAGCGCCGACAGAACAATGCTTTTTAATCCACTGGGGTTGCTGAGTTAATCATACTGAAAATGAATGATGCAAATTACAACATTCTGGAATGCACCTCGATTTAAAATTCAGTATTATTTTAAACTGCAGTATTGTTCCTAATGACAAAAATGTTACCTGAGATCTTGTAAATTCCAAACCAGGGGAAACAGTAATGCAACCTGTAATTTTCTGAAATGCCATGTAGTTGTATTTGAATTCAAAGTGTTTCAGTTGAAATGTAAGAATTTGTGGCAAGTGCTTAAAATAGTATCTCTGAAAAATGTAAGGTAGAGATGAGTTTTACTTCTCCTGTTTCATCAATGCAAAGCTGAAGATTAGCAGATCTCTTTGCTATACATTTCAAATGTTGCAGCCATCCACTCTCCATGTTGTAAATCCTCGTGTGAATACATTTCATATGGAATTCCACACTGTATGTACTTGACACGTCTCACCAGTGAAGACATTGCACTGACATCTGGCAGTACTAAAGGGCTCAAGGAAATGATTTGTCCAGGAAAAAAATATTATTTTTACCATTCAGCTGCTTCTGTTGCTCCTCTGATTTGCAGCATGAAGAACTACAGACTCATCTTCGTGGAATCAAGAATAAAAATGTGATGTTAAATTCACTGCAGGAGAGTAATCAATCACTCTATTTTTTAAGAAATATTTACCTTATTTTCCTTGTTTTTTATAACTTACCATGGAATAAAAATTTTCTGCAGCATTAGATGAGCAAACAGATAGAGGTATATCCAGGAAAACAGTGTCTTCATCCATGGATTGTTTGCATTTTAAACACTTCAATGAGTTAACCATGGTGACCTGATAAATCTACAAGACATAACCCAATGAGAACTGAGCCTGTGATCAATCAGTTGGAATTTAGTACAAGAAAACTGATACCTTATAAATTGTTCTCAAAAATACAGATTCCTCATTTGTTTGATTAAGTTGTACAATAAATATCCTTAAGGGATGAACACCACGTGAATATGATACCTTGGCAACAACACTGATTGGCTGCTCTTGTTCAGCTTCACAGGAGTGTGGCACAAGGAGGAAGTGACCGGCCATCATTCTCCCCCTGACACTGGAATCATTGCTCTCATGAATCACAATCAGGTTACTTATCACTGATACTTGTTGTGAAGTCTGCTGTTTTACAGTGGCAGTACAGTACAAGATGCAAAAATTACCATACTGTGCAAGAAGTAAAAGAACTGTGGAAAAGAGGAATTGTGAGGTTGCATTCATGGGCTGATTGGCCATTCGGAAATCTGATGGCAGGGGGAATCAAAATCAGATTTAATATCACCAGTAAATGGAGTGAAATTTACTGTTTTAAAGCAGCAGTACACTGATATACATGATAAATAAACAGTGAAAACAAACTGAATTACAGTGCATATATATGCATATATCTATTAAATAGGTGAATTAAAATAAGTAGTGCAAAATACTGGAAATAAAGTAGTGACGTAGTGTTCATGGGTTCATTCAAACAGACACCACAACTTGTAAATTAATGAATCTTGTTCTCTGGAGCTGCAGAAAAATATGAAACAGTGAAATTTTATTTCACTTAAAACCTCTTGGAGGGTCAGCAACTTGAAAGTCCGCAATGCTATCATTTCAGATGTCCTGGCCCAGCATTTCAGTGCCATTACAAAGATTGACGATGACATCTAAAACTCTAGCCAACCTCTGTAGCTGTGTAGTGGAGACTTTATTGACTGGCTGCATCATGGCTTGGTAATGAAACACCAATGCCATTTCACTGAAAATCCAATAAATAAAAGTAAGGAATTGAGCCCAGTCCATCACAGGTAAAGCCCTCCTTGCCAGTGAGCACATCTACATGGAGTTCTGTCACAGGGAAGCTGCATCCATGATCAGGAACCCCCACACCCAGGACATGCTCTCTGATCCTGTTGCCATCAGGAAGATACAGGAATGCAAAGACTCACACAGCCAGGTTCAGGAACAGTTATTCCCCTTCAACCATCAGCTCTCAGTTAATATCCCTCTAAGTGTTTCTTACTGAGGTACCTTTATACACACTATTTCTATATAAAAATGCTACAAATATAGTAGTCATAATGCAATTCTCAATCCTACCTGGTAATGCATTCTTTAACTTCCTGGGTCATGAACCATGTTTGAAGTAATGTGTTCAGGTAACACGTGGTTCTCTGATTTTTCAATCCAACAAAATGTTTACCTGTAATAAAACCAGGAAGAAAATGGAAAAGTTGTTTAATATCTCAATAACGTCAGTTCTGTTTCAAGTGGTTCCTTATAACAATCCTCACAATGTAAGAAAGTATAGCAAGAAGCTTTATGATAAACAGGGACATTTCAAAACCGCACACACAGAATGCTGGAGGAACTCAGCAGGACAGGCAATATCTATGGAAGAGTTCTGCTGAAAGGTCTCAGCCTGAAATCATTGCTCAGATTTCCAACATCTGCAGATTTCTCTTGTTTGTGAAAGGACAAAGTATAATTGGGTAAAAGAAGATGATATATATTTGTATTGTAGATTGCTTGAGATAAAACCCAGAGTAGGCCCCGCCGACCCTTCGAACTGTGCAGCCAAATTAACCCTAACCGAATCAGATGACAATTTACCATCAGCAATTAACTTACCAACTGCTGTGTGAGAGTATTAGAGATGTTCTGCCAGTAACTGAACCAGACACAAAAAAAAATTATTTTAAACAGGAGTTCGGAATCAGAAAGATGGCACATTTTTGAGAATTATTCGGGGAATGTCAAGCGCCAAGAATGCAAAGGTTGAATAAATGACTACCAGGTTAAAACAGTGAAATGAGCAGTTCAAAGTTTAGTGTTACAGTAATACAGAAACTCTTGAAGAGCATGGAAGACTAGGGCAGAGGGAAATCATTTAAGAACTTCCAAAATGACACCCAACAGCTACAACCTGAATGTGGTATAACTACTGATCATGTTCTTTTAACTTCTTCGTCCAGCACTGAATGCTGATCCTTGAGTTGTGACGTGCCATTCCACTTCGAATTGACTTCTCACCCTCACCCGTCGCCCCCAGCCCCCCCCCCCCCAACTCCACACAGGGCTGCTGCTTTCATCACCTTATTGAGTTACCTTGGTTACTGTCCATCATTTTCCTGCTGTCTGTAAAACAGTACCAATAACATTAAGTTATAAAGTCGCTGTGTGTGTGTGTGTGTGTGTGAGTGTGTGTGTGTGAGAGCGAGAGAGAGAGGGAGATTCTGCAATGCATCATGCTTAAATTCAACCGGAGATTTCATCTTATCTTATCAAATCCGAAAGATTTGTCTTTCCAGTAATACGTGGATGGCTACTGGTGATTTACACTTCATACTTTGATAGCTGAAAGACTTCTGGAACCAGGGGAACCAGTTAAACAAATAGTGCCTGGCACTGGCAGGTATCCAACTGTAAAAGCAACGTAGGAGTCACTGCAAAGTTCTGTTAATAGTCTCTAAGGACATCATCACGAATTACGAGTTGAAAGCTGCAACATTCATTCAGGATATCTACTTTTCTACTAATGCCATTTTGTCTCTTGTTAGCATCTTACACTTTCTGTTCCATGGGGTGGTCTCTACAGAGCGGAAAAAAACAAAGAAGTTACAGGTTTAGTATACTATGGCGCCCATTTGTGCTTGTTACAAACATGTTGTACAGAGAAATATTGCTTTATAGGTGATTGTCGCCGGATTTTTCAGGTGGGATTTAAAACCAATTAGTTTTGATTTGGATATCAGGAGCGGGGACCCCATCGATTATGTCCTGGACCCAGTAGTATTGACCATCCATTTCCGTGTGTGAGAGCGGAGATGACTTTAATCCACCCCACCTGCCTTTGAGTGCATCTATTCACACAAATCTTATGCAGTTACACGAGTCTTTTTATCTCTGGGCCTCTTGCAAGTGCTAGCAGCCGAGTTGTGAAGAAAAGGAAGTTAAGCGATTTGGATAGGAAACTCATTGGCTGATAGGACATTGCTGACAACTGGCAAGGGTGAGACAACAAGTTTGCAGATCCTCAGTAAATTTCACTCTCGATCAAATCAGGAGAGTACCAAACTTGGAATGGGACTTTGAGAAGGTCCCGACCATTCAGCCGGATGCAAAGTTTCCCACCCTATGAATCTGAGGTGGTGCTGAAAATAAGGGGTGATATCACATTAGCTAGAAACAGGACTTTGTTTGTGCTAAATGCTGTATTTGTTCTTCTGAGTGGTATAAATCACTGGCTCAGAAGGTGCAGTTGAAGTAACTTAATGAGAAGCCCAGATAAATGAGATTTCTTGGAATCATATCACTCAGATACGGTCCTCTTGCCCATGTCATCCATGTTGATCATGTTGCCTATCCGTACCAATTCTATTTGTCCATCTTAGGTCTGTATTCCTCAATACTTGTTCTGTCCAAGCAGCTTGTCCAAATGATTTGTTTAAGCTTTGTAACTGAAACTGCCTCTATTGCTCCCTCCAGAATAAGATTCAGTTTTATTTTCACTGACATGTTATGGCATTTGTTGTTTTGTTTCAGCAGTATAGTGCAAGATGTGAACAGTCACTACAGTCACAATAACTGAAGAGATCCTGCACAGTGAGTGTAGGAAGTTAGAGAAGAGGCTGAAGAGCAGGACCTCCAAAGTAGTCATCTCTGGATTACTCCCGGTGTCACGGCAGGGCAGGGCAGGTCAGGAATAGAATGATGAGTGGAACAGATTAATGAGTGGCTGAGGAACTAGTTCAGGGGGCAGGGCTTCAGTTTCTTGAATAACTGGAACCTTTTCTGGGGCAAGGGTAACCTGTAAAAGATGGATAGGTTGCAACTAAACTGGAAGGGAACCAATATCCTATCTGGGAGGTTCACTAGTGCTACTTGGGAAGTTTGAAACTACTTTAGCCGGGTGTGGGAAGCAGAGCACCAGGTCAGAAAGTGGAGGGATGGAGAGGAAGGCAAGTAAAAATGGACAGGAGCATAGTAATAGATAAGATGGAATGGATAGTGTGAAATGTGTGTATTTTAATGCTAGGATTAAAATTTATGGATAAAGGGAATGAACTTTTAGCATTGATCAGTAACTGGAACTGTGGTGTTGTGGCCATTACAGACACTCAGTTGAGAGAATGGGTGCTTAATATCCCAAGGTTTCAATGGTTTAGGAAAGATAGAGAGGGATATAAAAGAGGAGGAGGAGCTGCATGACTAATCAGGAACAGTATCATAGCTGAACTCAGAGGGGACATAATGGAGGGCTCGTATAAATGGGTAGAATTTAAAAAATAGGAGTCACTCTGATGGGATTGTACTAGGCTCACAATAGTCACTGGGATATTGAGGAACAGATATACAGGCAGGTTGACATGCAGGAAGAAAGTCGAGGCTTTGGGGAGAGTGCAGAAGTGGTTTACCAGGATGTTGCCTGGATTCGAGGGCATGTGCTATCACAAGAGTTTGGACAAACTTGTGTTGTTTTCTCTGGCATGGCAGAGGATGAGCTGAGATCTGACAGAGAGTTACAAGATTGAGGGGGCATAGATGGAGTAGACGGACAATAACTTTTTCCCAGGGTTGAAATGTCTAATAACAGAAGTTGTGCATTTTAGGTGAAAGGGGGATATGAGGGACAATGTAGATATGAGGGGCAATTTCTATTACACAGAGAATGGTGGGTGCCTGGGATGTTCTGCCTGTGTTGTGGTAGAGGCAGAAGCATTAGAGATTGCTGAGAGACATTTAGAAAGGCACATGAACGTGAGGAACATGGAAGGATATGGACATTGTGCAGGCAGGAGACAATAGTTCAGTTAGCCACTTGCTTCATTAATTTAATTGGTTCATCTCTGAATTGTGAGCCAAATGGTCTGCTCCATGGTTCTACCATTCTGTGTTCTTTAGTCTGTAAAGATAAATAGATAGATGAATAGTGCAAAAAGGAAATCATAAAGTACAGTTCATAGATTCATGGACCATTCATAGATCAATGGTGGTGGGAAAGAAGCTGTTCCTAAATCATTGAATATGAGTCTTCAAGCTCCTGTACCTCCATGATGTTAGTAATGAGAAGATGGAATGTCCCAGATGGTGAGGGTCCTTAATAATGGATGTCTCTTTCGTCAAGCATTGCCTTTTGAAGATATACTCATTGGTGGGAGAGCTGAGCCTGTGATGGATCTGGATGAGTCTACAACCCTCCACACCTTTTTCCAGTCATGCGTTTTGGAAACTCTACACTAGCAGGTGATAAGACAATCAGACAATGCAACATAGGAGCAGAATTTAGACATTTGGCTCATCAAGTCTGCTCTGCCATTCCATCATGGCTGATCCTTTTTTCCCCCTGCCCCGGCCTTCTCCCAATAACCTTTGACACCATGGCCAATCAAGAACCTATCAATCTCCACCTTAAATACAACCAAAGACCTGACCTCCACAGCTGCCTGTGGTAACAAATTCCACAAATTCATCACCTCTGGCTAAAGAAATTTTTTGAAGATCTCTGTTTTAAATGGACACCCCTCCATCCTGAGGCAGTGCCCTCTTGTCCTAGACTCCCCCACCATGGGAAACATCCTTTCCACATCTACTTTGTCTAGGACTTTCAACTTTCAAAAGGTTTTAATGCGATCAGCCCTTAACCATTCTAAACTCCAGTAAGTACAGGCCCAGAGCCTTCCAATGTTTCTCGTATGATAACCCATTTTTTCCTGGAATCATCCATGTGAATCTCCTCTGAACCCTTTCCAATGCCAACACATCTTTTCTTAAATAACAGCCCAAAACTGTCCCCATTTAGAAAATAGTCTGCACATAATTTCTTCTAACAAAGTACATGACTGTGCATTTTTCAACATTGTATTTCATTTGCCACTTTCTTGTCTATTTTCCGAAACCAAGTCCTTCTGCAGTCTTCCTGTTTCCTCAACACTACCTGCCCCTCGACTGATCTTCATATCATCTGCAAACTTGGCAGCAAAGTCATATATTCCATCATCTAAATCATTGACATATAGCATAAAAAGAAGCAGTTCCAACACCGACCCTTCCAGAACACCTCTAGTTACTAGCTGCCAACCAGAAAAGGATCCTTTATTTCCCCAGTTGTTGCCTCCAACCAATCAGCTAATGCTCTAGCCGTGCTAGTAACTTTCCTGTAATACCATGGGCTCTAACAAACCTGTCCATGAGAATATTGGTACCCCCTTCAGTTCACGTGCAACCCAATCCTTTTGTGCAGCTCATACCTTCCTCAGAAGAGATCCCAATGATTTAAAAACCTGAAGCCCTGACCCCTGCACCAGCTTCTCAGCTACACATTTATCTGCCAAGATATCCTGTTTCTACCCTCACTAGCACATGCCACAGGTAGCAATTGAGAAATCTCTACCCTGGAGGTCTGGCTTTCTGCCTAGCTCTCCAAGTTCTCTAATCAGGACCTCTTTGCTTTCCTTTCCTAGGTGCTTAGTATGAATATATACCAAGACATCTGGTAGCTCTCCCTCCCTCTCCAAATTGCTGTGGATGCGATCTGAGATGTCTCTGACCCTGGCACCTGGGGTGCAACATATAGAAACATAGAAAACCTAAAACACAATATAGGCTCTTCGGTCCACAAATTTGTGCCAAACATGTCCCTACCTTAGAAATTTACTAGGCTCATCTATAGCCCTCTATTTTTCTAAGCTCCATGCACCTATCTAAAAGCCTCTTAAAAGACCCTATCGTATCTGCCCCCACCACCGCTGCCGGCACTCACCACTCTCTGAGTAAAAAACTTACCCCTGACATCTCCTCTGTACCTTCTCCCCAGCACCTTAAACCTGTGTCATCTTGTGGCAACCATTTCAGCCCTGGGAAAAAGCCTCTGACTATCCACATGATCAGTGCCTCTCATCATCTTGTACACCTCTATCAGGTCACCACTCATCCTCCGTCGCTCCAAGGAGAAAAGGCAGAGTGCCCTCAACCCATTGTCATCAGGCATGCTCTCCAATCCAGGCAACATGCTTGTAAATGTCCTCTGCACCCTTTCTATTGCTTCCACATCCTTTCTGTAGTGAGGCGACAAGAACTGAGTACAGTACTCCAAGTGGGGTCTGACCAAGGTTCTAAATAGCTGCAACATATCCTGTGTCCTGTCCAGGTCCACAGAATCTAACTATTCCTCTCATATCGAGTCCCATATCACTAACACTTCCCTCTTCCCCCTCTGTTCTTTCTGCATCACAGACCCATGACCCATGCTCGGTCAGTAACCTGCTTTCCATAGCATTCCCCTGGGAAGTCATCCCCACAACTGTATCCAAAATGGTGCACTTACTATTGAAGAGAATGCTATGCACTAACTAGCTATTCACCGTCCCGTTCCTTCTCCTGACAGTCATACATCTACCCACCTCCTGCAACGTAGGGGTGACCACTCCCCTGTAACTCTGATCGGTGATCTCCTCACTTTCCTGTACAAGCTGAAGGTCTTGCAGCTGCTGCTCCAGTTCCCTAACATGGAATTCAAGGAGCTGCAGCGAGATGTACCTCTTGCAGATGTAGTTCGCCGGGAGACACAGAGTCTCCCAAGTCTCCAAGTGAACGATGTCCATTTAAACTACACTAAGTACCCCCGCCACAGCAAAAAAAGGGGAAAAACAGAGACTTACACATACAACTTACCCAGAGTCGAAGCCTCCTTTGATCCAAAGCCTGATGCTACCTGTGAGAAACCTATTTGCTGTGAGCTGCTCCCACTGCTGATTGGGCTGCCAGAACGAGACCAAACACCAGTAAAACTCTCCTTTTAAATGAGCGCTGCTGCTCTGTGAGAAACCTCCTCACTATGCACTGCTGACTGCAGCCACTCAGAATGCTCTCCTTGGTACATCTCCTGAAACTTGATAGAGTCTTTGGTGACATGCCAAATTTTAATGAAGCACAGCTGTCAACCTGCTTTCTTCATGATTGTATCAAAGTCTTGGGTCCAGGATAGAGCCTCAGAGAAGCTGATGCCCAGGAATTTAAAACTGCTCACATTTTCCACCACTGACCTCTCAATGAGGATCAGAAAGTGATTTCCAGATTCCTCTTCCTAAAGTTCATAATCACTTCTTTGATCTAACTGATACTGTGCAAGGTTATAGCTGTGGCACCACTCCGCCAAATAAACTATCTCATGCCTGTATATCTCCTCATCAGCATCTTCCAATAACCACCACTCTTTGACTGAATTATCTATTCGTCAGATTGTCCTTCATTTCTTTTTCTCTCTCCATAGAACTGTGAACTTGCGTAGCAGACTACCCGAACCTTGTAAAACAATTCTGTCTACCTATCCCATCTGTGCTCCTCATAATTTTATAAACCTCTACAAGATCAGCCCCCACCTCCTACGTTCATATGGGAATTAACCCACCCTCTCCTTTTTCCCATTATAATGACAGTCCTACATTTCAGGCAATGATTGATGAAGACACAAGAGACTGCAGTTGCTGGAATCTGGAGTAACAAGGACCCTGATCAACGGCTCGAGCAGCATTCGTGGGAGGAAAGGAATTGTCAGCACTTTGGGTGGAAACACTGCATCCAGATACTGAACATCTGGTCAATCTCTTCTGCACTCTCTCTGTGGCTATCACATCTTTCCTTCAATGTGGCAACCAGAACTGTACAGAATACAGAATACAGTGGAGTCTCTTCAAAGTTTTGTACATTAGTAATGGGACATCACAATAATTACACTCAGTGCCTCAGCTTGTAAAGGCCATGATTCAAAATTGAAGTTTATTATCACATGTACATTGACACATGCAGTGTTATTTGTGTTAACAACCAAGACATCCAAGTGTGTGCTGGGGCACCAACGTAGAATGCCCACAAAGCTTGGCAGAACAATGACACAACATCATCAAAACAACAACAAAGCCCTCCCCCCCCCCATCCACAGACAAACACAATTCTTTAACCCCAAGATAGTCCGTCTTCATCAGCATTCAGCCTCCAGCTGACCCAGGTTCAGACTCGGATATTGGGTCGTCATCTACCCCAGTGGACTCGCATCAATTCACAACTCCTCAAACTCTGAGCTCTGATTGAACCCTCAGGGCTTGATCCTCATCGTTGATCCCAGAACCCACCAATCACCAGGCTTTGATCTCTGCACTCACTGATGTCAGAAGCCTGAATACTAGGCCTCAAACTTTGGTCTTATCAATTTCTGAAGCCAACGGGTCATCGACCTCATTCTTCACGTCTGCATGGAATCCCAACTCTGGAACCCGGTGAGAACCCGCTGAGCTGGGGGTGGGGCTGGTGCTACCAGCCTTTGTCCACACTAGCCTGCTGGTCCAACATCTGGCTGGACTCTCCGGCCCAACCTGTGGGTGCCCCAAGTTCACATTTCTGGCCTTTCAATGTGCAGCAGGGACTGCTGAATCTAGCCTGTCCTCTAATTACCCCATATCTCTGTCTCTAAACTCAAACCGGATCCCTAACTTCCCTCTTTGTGCACAAAATCATCTTCATGAACCCAAAAAGAAAGAAGCAACTTCAACAGATATCACAGATTGCTGCCACCTTATGTCCCTTGGCCAGTATCTCAAATGGCAGTCTCTTCTGGCAGATTGTTCCACATAGCCACCATGCACTGTGTAAAACAAACCTGTCTCTCAGATCCCCTTTAAATCTTTCTCCTGTCACCACTTACACAGGTCCCCTGGAAAAAGATTGTATTATCTCCATATCTAAGCCTCTCATAACTTTATAAATCTCTACAAGATCACCTCTCAGCCTCCTTTG
The DNA here is from genome assembly GCF_030144855.1 of Hypanus sabinus. Classification (NCBI taxonomy): domain Eukaryota; kingdom Metazoa; phylum Chordata; class Chondrichthyes; order Myliobatiformes; family Dasyatidae; genus Hypanus; species Hypanus sabinus. The sequence continues at coordinate 73,129,303 of NC_082707.1, read as the reverse complement.
CACCTGGGAAACTGTTCCCAGCTTATCCAATCCCTCTTTCTTATTCACACCCTCTGGTCTAGACAAGATTTCAATTAATCTTTTCTGCAAATCTTAATCACATCTTTCTTGTACATTGGCAACCAGAACTAAACACAACAGTCCAAGTGTAGACAAACCAATGATTTGTCCAACTGTAACAATATGTCCCAACTCCTCTACTCAAATTCTCCATTAATGAAAACTACCATACCCATGTTTTCTTCATGCCTGTCTACCAGTGTTACCACATTTGGTGAACTTTTGTACCTGTATCTCTAGGTCTCTCTGCTCTACAACATTCTCCAAGGCCCTATCATTTACTGTGCAGGTGCAGCCACATTTTACCCAACCAAAATACAATACCTCACACTTGTCTGTGTTAAATTCTGTCAGCCATTCCCTTGCCCACTTTTCCAGTTGATCTAGATACTTTTGCAAACTTAGACAACATTCTTCGCAGAACAATATCACCAAGTTTAGTATCATTTGCAAACTTTCTAATCATGACACCTATATTCTCTTCCAAGTCACTCAAATATCTGATGAAATTTAAAGGATCCTGCATTGAATCTTGAGGCATAACACTGGAGAACAGTTACCCAATCTGAAAAACAATGCTCCACTGCCAGCTATTGCCAAGCCAATAGTGTATTCAGACAGAAGCTTCAAACACAAGCAGATCATCTCCAAGCCCTAGGCTTCTGAAGTAATGTTTTATTTTTATGAAAGTCAATCATATGAATAAGTATACGTATGCACATGCTTACTTGCAGCTGTGTTAGCGGCACATAAAATCAGAGACAAAACTTTCACAAGGAAAACATATTAAACATAAATGAGACAAAATAATACAAGAGAAGGTTCCATTTAGAACAAAATAAAACCCAAATCACATTGCCCATTGTGCACCCGGGATTGTTTACAGGATATTTTGTCCGCTTTGTCCAGTTTTCCTCTATGTTCCTTCTTGACATCTTATCAATCGCCCTTTCTGCTAATTCACAGTGGATGCAGCTACAGAACCAGCCTTGCTTGGGTTGTCCAGCACTTCGTTGGGGAACTGACTCTCAGATCCGAAACAAGATGAGAGCCAGAGTGGAATCTGAGACTTCAGTCATTTCCATCCAGGAAATTAGGATTGAAAATTATCCCATTGGCAGCATCTGAATTAGAATCCAAATTAATCATAGTGGCCCATTCTTGTCAAATTGCCAGTTGCCGGACGCATTGGAATACAACACTCACTGCCTCTAAAGGAAAAGAAAGCCTTTGCACAAAAAAAAAAATCAAGATTGATGTCATAAAATTGAATAGGAAAATGATTCAATAGATTCATTTAATAGCAGGGAATATATACTGTATACAACCTGAAATTTTTGCTCTTCACAGACATCCTTGAAAACAGAAAAGAACCCCAAATAATGAATAACAGTAAAACATTAGAACCCAAAGCTCCCTCTCCCCTCCCATGCACAAACAGCAGCAGAACATCAACCCCCTCCCCACTTATTTCAGTAGGAAGCATCTGCACCCATCACACACCAAACAAGTAATGTTACCACCTCTCTGAAAATGTGCAACTATTGAAAAGAAAAACAGAAAATATTCTAATTATGACATAAAAACTACATTTAGTCATAACTAAGCAAGGATTTGCACAAGAAAAAAACAGAACACTTCACATGAACAATCTCTTCTGATTTCTTCGACTGTTCGTTCTCTTCCATAGATGCTGCCTGATTCACTGCATTCCTCCAAACCAACCAACCCCGTCCCAGTATGGGTCCAGATCCCACTCACTGCACTCTCTTCTGTCTCTTCTACACAAAGTGTTCAATTGAACCCAATTTCTCATTACTAAGGTCAACATAAACACTAAAGTTATACCAAGCAATACACACAAAATAATGGAGGAACTCAGCAGGTCAGGCAGCATCTATGGAAAGGAGTAAATAGTCGACGTTTTGGGCCCAGATCCTTCATCAGAATATAAACCAAATCTGCTTTCGGAAGCAGTAGATTATATAAACACATTAAAGCCAGGATTGCGTCTCATGTCTCTGAATAATATCACATGCGATATAAACACAGATCAATACAGTTCAACTCTTCTTCCGAGTGCATTTTCAATCTTCTGTTCTGTTGCTCCTCCAACTAGTTCTATTATGACGAGTATTGTGGATTTGTCCTTGATCTGGTAATCGGAGAATGATTTCTCGTTTTCCAGTTGTTTGTCACTAAAAATGAGGCGTAGATCATCCACATTCTCGACACCTTAAAAAGAGAGAAATTGAGAAAAGAGCGAACCATTAAGGAACCCTGATTAATAAATAGTTAGAGATTTAAAATTAAACATACTCATGTACAGAATTGACTCCTGAAAACTGAATTCACAGTAAAGGAAACAATTCTGCCTCGATCGGCGAAGCTACATGGAATGTCTAGATGCCCATTGTCAACTTCCTCTTTAGACTATCTAACCAGTTTTCACCTCAGAAACTGACATGGTATGTTATTCAAGTACCTAATAAAGATGGCATTGAGGTTATCAGCAATTTTTTTAAGTTAACGATCTTCATCGCATTAAATTCAGCTTCCGACTCCGATATATCAACCATAATTCATTCGCCTTTCAAACCAATAACGCACACTTGATAGATCTTTCCCATTTTGGTTTCAGCAACCTCGTTTGCTGCTGCAATACCCGTGAAGGTCTGTTTAAGTGAACTGAATTTAGTTTCACTTGCTTTACGGAGCTCTGGCTGAAGGGTTGGGCTGTTCGATGTTTTGTAAACCGGATTAGGGGAACGAGGTTAGGAAGTCAATGTCAGAAGGGGGCATAATGTCGGGATATCTCTGGGAGAGGTGGGCATAAAACAGGGCAAACTTTCCTGGGGGCCGTATTTTTAACAAAACGACAAGAAGTGAGTCCAAATAAAATGTTAGACACGGGGAAAAGGGATAATTCGGAGAAAAATTGCACCAGCAAGGAACTTAAAGGAATTAACCGCCTCCTTTTCGAGGGAGTGGTCAGAGGGTTTACATTGCAGCGCACTTGTTTGGCGTAACTCACAATCGTAGTTCATGATCTACACAAACCTCACTGTTGTGCAGGTGCATCGGATAGGAACAACTGCGGAAGAATGAGCCGCGATTCCATTGACTACAGATTGACATTTGTTAAGCGACCGGACGAAATCACAGGTAAAATATACATCACATCATGAGTAAAATAAGGACATACCCCCCTCCCCCCACCCCAACGCCGAGTTTGGATGGGCAAACTCTCTCTAGTGCTCGTTCACAAGTTGTTGCTGTCCCAGATTACGGTGCAGCTCGGAGCGGAAAGCGTACGGGCGTTTCTAGGTGGGTCTTTGGCTGGGTCAAAGTCCCAGAATGGAAAGGGATCTCCAGCTTTGGCAGGACCTGGTTAGGTCGGCTTGGATAGTGAGGGGTCGGTGTGTTGAGCGAGCTCTTAAAATCCAAAGTGTTTTGTGACATACTTGAACTATTTTTTGTTAAAAATCGTTACCACAATTCCCCACTCCTATCGACCGGCGATAATCTTTCAATCATTTGTATGTTAAGAACCCATTTAAACTTGCCTTAAATATTCAAAGATTTTGAAGCCGCTACGCTTCGGTGAAGAGAATTCAAAAGACTGAGAAAAAAATCTATCTTTTTTTCTGTCTTTATCGGGCAACGCTTATTTTTAAATGGCAACCTCCACGCCCACACCAGTTCTCGATTCTCCCACAAGAGAATCCCTTCCACATCCTGTCAAGGTTTTTCAGGATTTTTTTATATTTAAAGTCCCTCTCACATGCTCCTCTAAACTCAGTACAGACAAACCACCGACTGTTCAACTTGTCTTCAAAAGACTAAGCTCCGGGAATTAGTTCAATATACTGTACATTCCCTGAGTTGCTTCCAATGCACTTCAAGTCTTCTGAGTTTTGTTTCCCCTGTTAAATCCGAATCAGTTCATTATCATTGTCTTAGTGAAAGTTGATGTTTTCGCAGATCATGTTGTTCATGAACTTGAAGCCGCTGCGGTACCTTAGTGGTGAGAGCGAGTTATTACAGTTTAAGGCGTCGAACTTCCGAGTTCATTTCGGGCTCCCCCTGGAAAGAGTTTGCACATTCTCCCAATAACCGCGTGGTAGCCAATAGGTCAAAAAACCCATTAATGGTTTACGTACTCGGTCAAGTATTAGGCTAACTATTGTTTACTGTTATCATTTCTAATTTGTGTGTGTTTTATTTTTGGTACTTGTACTTGTCCTTCTGTGGATTAGCAATCAAACATGGATGATTTATGTTGAGTTACTCATCCCTCTTGTGTCTGTGGTACCCTACCATGCTACATCTGGTGTTCTTTGTTTCTGAATGTAAAATGGAAAGCCTGTTGGGTTTGAGATGTCAGTTATGGTTTGTAACAAAGTTCAAAAATCTGTCCCTTTGGGTTGGGTTTGGCTTCCTAACTATATGCCTCAGCCCAGAAAAGGCCCGGTCCTATATCCTACATCACAGACCTATGATGCAGTATTTGCCAGGAAAGTCTGCTATATTTGATGGGAATTCAGCAATGTTGCTAAGATGTCAATGTTCTACGAATATACTTTCAGGTAGGAATACATCATATAACAGCTCTGACATTCCAACCTCATGTCCCAACCATCAATACAATCCCCTCTTCCAGTGATGCAGACTTGACCTGCAGGGTTTTGGCACACTGAATGACAAGAGGACACAAACCAAATAAGATCCTGGAAGGGAAGAGGGTCCCTAGATTATTATCAGGGGAGTTGTGTTCCGGTGAAGAGTGGGAAATTGAGATCTAGTCAGCATATATAGAGAAAGATATTCTGATTTCTTTGCCTAATTATGGAAGAAATAATTTGACAAACCAGTCACTATTAATAATTTGAATGGATTTTCAAATCATAATAACCTTAATCAAATGTTTCTTGATTCTAATGTTTAAAAAATATAAACACTAAACTTAAGATGATACTATTACATTACCTTTGTTTAAAACCCTTGGATACTTCAGGGAGAACACAAAAATTAGATGTTTGGAATGTGCTGCAATGGATGTGATAGAAACAGAATATAGAACCATTTCAGAAGTATTTAAACAGACTCATGAACTGGAAGAGTTTGGCAGAACACAGATCCTATGCAAGCAGATGCAATGAGTTTAACTTGGCTTCATGCTTGATGCAGTCAAGATGTACCTATAAGCCTTTTCCTGTTAAGTACTTTTCTATGTTCTATAACAAAAAACAACCCAGAGCTCCTTCAAATCACCCCAGGACACACTCCAGTTAAAATGAAAATATATGTTTTGTAACCATTGGTAAATCTGTTCATTTCTTCACTCACAGTTCTGGTAGTCTCTAACAATCAGCTCAAATTTATTGAACCATTTTACTTTATCTAAGCAAATACTTTTAATGAAAGCACTGTTCAAGAAGTTGTGGTTGGTGTATACTTAAATCCTTAAAAAATTTCTGTAGTAATTCCAACAAAATGTTCTATTGCAGGCGATGATAACCCGAATGTTTACAGAGTGGAAATGTCCTGTGGACACGCTGTGGATCCCATTTCACTCACGGAATGGTGTCGGATCCGTATCAGCGAGGTGGATATCACAAACAATCCTTTCTGTTATATCTCATGCTCAATCCACTTTATAAATGGGAATGCTTTACAATATTTGTTCAATTTCTATTCCAGGGTCATTTCAAATTTCACTGCCCTGCATTAAAGATGACACAGATGAAGTATGTGGAAAGGAATGGTCCTACATGGAGGTGTGCAGACACGCATTGCTCTCTGTTGAGGAACGACAGGATTTTGAAGAGAAGCTTGCCACTCTCGCCGCTTCAAGTTACTGTGAATACAAACAGGTAAAGAGGACTGGTAGAACATCGAACATAGAATAGTACAGCACATTACAGGCCCTTCAGCCCACAATGTTGTGCTGTCCCTCAAACCCTGCCTCCCATATAACCCCCCACCTTAAATTCATCCATATACCTGTCTAGTAGTCTCTTAAACTTCACTAGTGTATCCGCCTCCACCACAGACTCAGGCAGTGCATTCCATGAACCAACCACTCTCTGAGTGAAAAACCTTCCTCTAATATCCCCCTTGAACTTCCCTCCCCTTACCTTAAAGCCATGTCCTCTTGTCCTGAGCAGTGGTACCCTGGGGAAGAGGTGCTGGCTGTCCATTCTGTCTATTCCTCTTGGTACCTAACTAACTGCTAATAAATAGGGGTCATTACGGTATTTGTGAAAGCTGAGAAGCTTGGGATGGTGTGAAAGTCTGAAGAAATGAGATAATTTTCAGGGAGGTTGACAGGCAATGTTTTAAAAAGGACCACTATACAACAGAAATTTCAACATAATAAGCCAAGATTCTCACAAGGGTTTCGCAGAGACTATAACAATGAACAGGTTAACTGACCATTTTTCTGCGAAAGAGAACTGAGGGATTACCTGATCAAAGGGGTTAAAATTATAAGGAGATTTGACATGATCAGTCTAGAGGAGAAATATTCACTTGTGGAAGAATACAACTTTAGATACTGTAATACAGAACTTTCTTGAAGAAATCCCATCAGTAATTCAGGAGAGACTAGAGAAAAATACATAGTAACTGAGATCAATTTCAAAGGAGGTGAGGAAGGTGAATGAGTGCATAAAGAAGTAAAGATACACAGAGGGGCTGACATGAAATAAACTGACAAGCTTTATATGTGAAAATGAAAGAAAAAAGTCTTACTGGGGTGGCACGATAGTGTAGTGGTTCGCACAACACTTTCCAGCACAGGTGACTTGGGTTCAATTGAGAGCTAGGTAATGTTACAGATCTAGAAGATTGTAAGGCTAACAGGTAGGAGCTTAAGAAGGAAATTAGGAGAGCCAGATGGAGCCATGAGAAGGCCTTGGCAAGCAGGATTAAGGAAAACCCTAATGCACTCTACAAGTTTGTGAAGAGCAAGAAGATAAGACGTGAAAGAATAGGACATATCAAATGTGACAGTGGGAAAGTGTGTATGGAACCAGAGGAAATAGCTGGGGTACTTAATAAATAGTTTACTTCAGTATTCACTATGGAAAAGGAGCTTGGTGATTGTAGTGACGACTTGCAGCAAACTTAAACGCTTGAGCATGTAGATATTAAGAAAGAGGATGTGCTAGAGCTTTTGGAAAGCATCAAGTTGGATAGGTCGCTGGGACCAGATGAGATGTAACCCAGGCTACTGTGGGAGGTGAGAGAGGATATTGCTGAGCCTCTGGTGATGTTCTTTGCATCATCAATGTGGATGGGAGAGGTTCCGAAGGATTGGAGGTTTACAGATGTTGTTCCTTTTTTCAAGAAAGGGAGCAGAGATAGCCCAGGAAAATATAGACCAGTGAGTCTTACTTCAATGGTTGGTAAGTTGATGGAGAAGATCCACAGTGGCAGGATTTATGAACATTTGGAGAGGTATAATAGGATTAGGAATAGTCAACATGGTTTTGTCAAGGGCTGGTCCTGCCTTATGAGCCTGATTGCATTTTTTGAGGATGTGACTAAATACATTGATGAAGGTAGAGCAGTAGATGTAGTGTATATGGATTTTAGCAAGACATTTGATAAGGTATCCCATGGAAGGCTTATAGAGATAGTAAGGAGGCATGGGATCCAAGGGGACATTGCTTTGTGGATCCAGAACTGGTTTGCCCAAAGAAGGCAAAGAGTGGTTGTAGATGGGTCATATTCTGCATGGAGGTGGGTGACCAGTGGTGTGTCACAGGGATCTGTTTTGAGACCCTTACTCCTCCTGGTTAAGAAGGCATACAGTACATTGTCCTTCATCAATCATGGGATTGAGTTCAAGAGCTGAAAGGTAATGTTGCAGCTATATAGGACCCTGGTCAGACTCCATTTGGAGTACTGTGTTCAATTCTGTTCGCCTCTCTACAGAAAGAATGTGGAAGCCATAGAAAGGGTGCAGAGATTTACAATGATGTTGCCTGGATTGGGGAGCATGCCTTATGAGAATAGGTTGAGTGAACTCGGACTTTTCTCCTTGGAGCAACGGAGGATGAGGGGTGACCTGATAGAGGGGTATAAGATGATGATAGGCTTTGATCGTGTGGATAGTCAGAGGCTTTTTTCCCAGGGCTGAAATGGTTGTCGCAGGAGGACACAGGTTTAAGGTGCTCGGGAGTAGGTACAGAGCAGATGTCAGGGGGATGTTTTTTACTCAGAGAGTAGTGAGTGCATGGAATAGGCTGCTGGCAACAGTGATGGAGGCGGATACAATAGGGTCTTTCAAGAGACTTTTAGATAGGTACAAGGAGCTTAGAAAAATAGAGGACTATGGGTAAGCCTCAGAATTTCTAAGGTAGGGACATATTCGGCACAATTTTGTGGGCCAAAGGGCCTGTATAGTGCTGTAGGTTTCTATGTTTCTATCTCTGTGTCTCAGGCTGAGACCCTTCTTCTGGATTAGAAAGAGAGGGGGAAGATACCAAAATAAAAACATGGGGAGAGTGGAAGGAGGTCTAGCTTGAAGAAGATAGATGAATTCAGATGGGTGGAAAAGGTAAAGAGCTGTAGAAGAAGGACTTGCCCATCAAACACACTATCATGGACTGGATTTCACGTGTCCCTTGAGCTTGGCCATTAAGGTGATCTACTCTTGACTGAACCAGCAGTTTATAAGCCCCTGGCTTTAGCCATTCGGGGTGAGAGAGTTAAGGAACATTGGCAAAGTCAACGTTGCATCCAGCCGGAGCCGACCATGCTCCTTGCGGAAGCAAGCCAGGTCCTTTCCTGCAGCGGAGTGCCAGCAATGCCAGAGTGGGTCTGGATAAGCTCAAAACGCCAGGGGTGAGTTAAGAGCTACCGCAGCTTGGAACGAACTTGGGTATGGTGTTTCATGTCCTGTGTCTGCGTCTGTCCTTTGAAGAAAAAGAGTCCCAGCTCGATGCCTGACATGAAGACGGAGTCCTGGCTCGGTGTTTCATGTCCAAGTGTCCAAGTCCTGGCTGTGGCGATCCAATTTCCCGGTGTCCAAGTCCTGGCCGCGGCGATCCAAGTTCCCGGTGTCCAAGTCCTGGCCGCGGCGATCCAAGTTCCCGGTGTCCAAGTCCTGGCCACGGCGATCCAAGTTCCAAGTGTCCAAGTCCTGGCCGCGGCGATCCAAGTTCCCGGTGTCCAGGTCTTTGGCTGCGGCGATCCAAGTTCCTGGTGTCCAAGTCCTGGCCGCGGCGATCCAAGTTCCCGGTGTCCAAGTCCTGGCCACGGCGATCCAAGTTCCCGGTGTCCAGGTCCAAGGTCCGCATTCCTCCCGGTTCCAAGTCCAAGGTTCGTGTTCCTCTTTGCCCTCCTTGATCTTCCAGTTTTCTGTGTAGAGAGTATTAAACTCTATTTTATTGAACCTAAGAAAGACATGTTTATGCCCTGCTTTTGGGTCCTCCTCAAGCACCCTTGCTTCCACCTTGTAACACACACGGATAAATGGTTTATGGACTGTTGTTCAAAACTATGCGGATCCAAACTATGCGGAAGGTCCTCTACCTTGCAGAGGTGTATCCAACATCATCACTAACCTCATCAATTCTGGAAAACTCAAAGTTCCCTTATCCGGCACTGTTCATTTCTAGCTCCCACCCAAAATCCGCAAATCTGAGTGTACAAATAGACCTACGTCTCTGCCAGCTCCTGACCCAAAGAACTTGTGTCCGCACACCTCGATTCCATTCTGTCCAACTTGATTTAGACCCATTCCAGCTATATCCGCAACACTTCACATGCTCTTGCTCTCTTCAACAGCTTTCTATTCCCTTGCTTCAACCACCTTATTTTCACCATGGACATATATACAATCTACCCCCATCAAGAAGCCTTAAATCTTTCTGCAAAAAAGACCCAACCAGTTTCCCTCTACCACCACTGTCAAACCTAAACAATTTCTTCTTTGACTCCATCCAATATTTCCAAACTCAGGGGGTAGCTATGTTGCTTCGGTGCCTTTGGTTGCTTAGTGAATTCAGTCCTTTTCAGGTCCAGCTTAGTTGCCAGCCATTTTGCCGCTACACCGAGCTAGGATGCGAACTGTGTCATTTTCATGTTTGGCTGAGATTTGCTGGCCAATTGTCGCTACACCGAGCCGCCACGAATAAGGAACTGTCTTCATGTGTTTCTCTGTGTCAAAATACATTTTGTCTGTTATTGTTTGTTTTTGTTGTCTCATGTCCAGCTGAGTGGGTCCGGCCATTTTGCTGCTGCTCCAAGTCAGGATGTGAGTGGTTTGTCGTTGTTTGTTTTGTTGAGTTTGTGTCCCAGTCCCAGTCAAGGCTTCATGTCCAGCCTCTGTGTTCCAGTCAAGTCAAGTTCAGTCCAGGTCCTAGCTCCAAGTTCCAAGTCTCGTCCAAGTCCTGGTTCCATCTCAAATCTAGTCCAAGTCCTGGTTCCGAGTTCCTAGTCAAATCCAAGTTCCATCTCCGAGTCCCAAGTTGTGTCCAAGTGCATCTCCATGCCTGTGTCCTGCACTTGGGTCCACTCAATCCACTCCATGCAACAGTGTGCTCATTCCAGAACCCATGCTGAGCTCATCAATTTCATCAACTTTGCCTCCAATTTCCAGCCTGCCCTTAAATTCACTTGGTCCATTGCTGAGCCTTACCTGGTAATGCTCCCCAACTCTTCCTGTGATATTTTGATGACTGCATTGGTGCTGCTTCTGGCATCCTTGCTGAGCTCGTCAATCTCATTAACTTTGCCCCAACTTCCCGCCTGCCCTTAAATTCACTTGGTCCTTTTCTAACACCTCTCTCCTCCCTTGATCTCTTTTTCTCCATTCCTGAATGGAAGATATCTACCCACAACCTTTATAAACCTACCATTTTCCACAGCTATCTTGACTATCTCTCTTCTCATCCTGTCTCCTGTAGAAATGCTGTTCTCTTTTCTCAGTTCCTTCATTTCTACTGTATTTGTTCCAGGATGAGGCTTTCCTTTCCTGGACATCAGAGATATCCTCCTTCTTCAAAGAACAGGGCCTCCCTTTCTCCACAATTGATGCTGCCCTCACATGCATCTCTTCCACTTCCAGAAACCCACTTCTGAACAGGAGTAGAATTTCTCTTGGCCTCACCTATTATTCTCCACAACTTCCACCATTTTCAGTACTACCCCAACACATATTTACCTCCAACCCCAGTCTCTGCTTTCCACAGGGATCGCCCCCTCTTTGATTCACGTGTCCATTCATCCCTTCCCTCTGACTTCCCTCCTGGCACCTATCCTGGCATGCGACAAAAATGTGATGCAACCTCCTCCTCATTCACCACCTCGCTTAGCTCCATTCAGGGCCCCAAGCAGTCTGACTATGTGAGACAACAATTCACCTGCATCTATTGTACTCGGCGATCCCAATGTGGCTCATTGATGAGATCCGATAAAAATTGGGGGACCACTTTGCTGTGCACCTCTTCTCCACTGCCAAAGACAGAATTTCCCCTTGGCCGAACACTTTAATTCCTATTCCCTTTCATTTTCTGATATGTGGCCCATGACCTCCTCTTTTGCCATGATGAGGCTACTCTCAGGGCAGGGGAGTAACAACTCGTGTTCTGTCTGGGTAGTCTCCAACCTGATGGCATGAACATCGATTTCTCCTTCCAGTAAATCTTTTCCTTTAACCTTATCAAAGGGCATAAGACATGGGAGCAGAATTCAGTCCTTCGAGTCTGCTCTGCCATTCCATCATGGCTGAATCTGGATTCCACTCAACCACATCCACCTGCCTCCTCACCAAATCCTTTGATCCTCTGACTGATCAGATGATGATCAACTTCCACCTTAAATATACACACGGACGGCTAAAAAAGATCCTCCTTAACTCGGTCCCAAAGGGTCACCCCTCAATTTTGAGGCTATGCCCTCCTGTTCTGGATATCCCCACCCTAGGAAACATCCTCTCCACATCCACCCTTTCTAGTCCCTTCAACATTTGGTAGGTTTCAATGAGATTTCCTTGCATTCTTCTAAATTCCAGTGAGTACAGGCCCAAAGCTGCCAAATACTCCTCTTCTTCTATTCCCCACTCCAACCACTCCTCTCCTGCCTGTCACTTCCTCCTGGTGCCCACTCCTACCTCCCTTTCTCTCATGATCCATTCTCCTCTCCCATCAGATTCCTTCTTCTACAGGCACTTTACCTTTGCCACACACCTGGCTTCACCTATCACCTTCTAGCTAATCCTCCTTCCCCTCTCCCACCTTAATATTCTGGTGACTTTCCCTTCCTTTCCAGTCCTGAAAAAGTGCACAATCTCTTGTGTTTAAGCTTTATATGTAGATTATACACACCCAGGTATTGGCTTGCTTTTAAACTTAAGTCTGTAGCATGATTCCACCAATAGTTCTACACAGATTTATCAGCATTTTTTTTAAATCTCAGACTTACCGATTATCAATCCCTCAGTCATGTTCGAACAATGAATTCTGCATGAATGCTCTCAGAAGGAGCTTGTGGAATTCACAGTATGTAGATTAGAAAAATAGTTCTCTGACCTTGCATCAAGTTAGAGAAGGTACAGGATCCATGAACTTTTCAGTGGAAATTGTTGGTAAGAATGAAGATATTGCATAACTTCAGTTATTTGCATGTTACCCTCACTGCCAGTGGCATAGGCAGCAATCTACAGATTACTACCCTAGAGGTCCTGTTTTTCAGCTTCCTACTTAGCTCCTGAAATTCTCTCTTCAGGTCCTCTTCCCTTTTCCTATCTATCTTATTGGTGCCAATCTGCATCATGATGGCTTACCCTGCCCCTTTAGAATGTCATGGACTCAATCTGAAATGGTTCTGACCCTGGCACCATCTGAGGCAACATACCATTTAGGTGTCTCTATCGTGTTCACAGAATCTAGTGTCTACTCATCTAACTATCGAATCCCCTATCAATTCTGCAGTCCTCTTCTCCTCCATTCTCTTCTGAGCCACAGCTTCAGACTCTCCTTACTTTACACCATCCTTGTTTTATATTGAGAAGATCAGCAAAGACGATGAACCAAGAACAGGAAAGATTTAGAGAGCTATGGGCCAAACTCAAGCAAATGAGCATTACTGTCTGGTGGGGGGGGGGGGTAGGGTGGTTTTGGGCTGCTACTACACAGGATTGAAAGAAACTGCACAAAGTTGTGAACTTTGCTTCACCATGAGCACCAGCCTCTGTAGCATCTTGGATATCTGAAATGAGCGATGACTCAAAAAGGTGGCATTCATCATGAAGGACTTTCATCACCCAGTACATGCCCCCATCTCATTGCTTCCTTCAGGGAGATACAGAAGCCTGAGGGCACACACTCAATGATTCAGAATCAGCTTCTTGCCCTCTACCATCTGATTTCTGATTGGACATTGAACCCATGAACTCTCCCTCACTACTTTTTTATTTTAATTTTTACACTTCATACTTTGTTTAACTACTTAATATACATATTTTTTGTAATTCATGGTTTTCACTCTGTTCTTATTTATTGCATTTAGCGCTGCTACAAAGACTACAAATTCCACAACATATGCCAATGATATTAAAACTGATTCTGATTCTGAAATGAGATCAGTTTAGATGGACGGCTCGGTTTGCACAGAGCAGTTGGACCAAAGGGCCAGCTTTGAATCTATGACTCAAAGATGTGATTCCACTGTAAACCAATGTAAGGGGAAAAACAGTCTTGCTCGGTGGTATAAACCCATTTCACCAAAAAATTGATCATCAGTTCTTGATCTACAGATGTTGTCAGGGAAAAGTACGGAAGAAATCTGGCAAGTGTTCAGGGGATATTTGTGTGGAATCCTGCATCGGTATGTTTTAATGAGACAGGGAAGTTATGGTAGGGTATAGGAACCATGGTGTACAAAGGATGTAATAAATCTAGACAAGAAGAAAAGAAAAGCTCACAAAAGGTTTGGAGAGCTAGGTAATATTAGAGATCTAGAAGATTATAAGGCTAATAGGAAAGAGCTTAAGAAGGAAATTATGAGAGCCAGAGGGGGCCATGAGAAGGCCTTGGCAGGCAGGATTAAGGAAAACCCCAAGGCATTCTACAAGTATGTAAAGAGCAAGAGGATAAGACATGACAGAATAGGACCTATCAAGTGTGGCAGTGGGAAAGTGTGTATGGAACCGAAGGTAATAGCTGAGGTACTTAATGAATACTTCACTTCAGTAATCACTATGGAAAAAGATCTTGGTGATTGTAGTGATGACTTGCAGCAGAATGAAAAACTTGAGCATGTAGATATTAAGTAAAAGGATGTGCTGGAGCTTTTGGAAACCATCAAGTTGGATAAATCGCAGGGACTGGATGAGATGTACCCCAGGCTACTGTGGAAGGTGAGAGAGGAGATTGCTGAGCCTCTGGTGATGATCTTTGCATCATCAATGAGGACGGGAAAGATTCCAGAGGATTGGAGGGTTGCAGATGTTGTTCCTTTATTCAAGAAAGGGAGTAGAGATAGCCCAGGAAATTATAGTGGGTCTTACTTCAATGGTTGGTATGTTGATGGACAAGATCCTGAGAGGCAGGATTTATGAACACTTGAAGAGGTATAATAGGATTAGGAATAGTCAGCATGGCTTTGTCAAAGGCAGGTCATGCCTTATGAGCCTGATTGCATTTTTTGAGGATGTGACTAAACACAGTGATGAAGGAAGAGCAGTAGATGTAGTGCATATGGATTTCAGCAAGGCATTTGGTAAGGTACCCCTTGCCAGGCTTATCAAGAAAGTAAGGAGGTATGTGATCGAAGGGGACATTGCTTTGTGGATCCAGAACTGGCTTGCCCACAGAAGGCAAAGAGTGGTTATAGATGGGTCATGTTCTGCATGGGGGTCGATCACCAGTGGAGTGCCTCAGGTATCAATTCATGGAACCCTTACTCATTGCGATTTTTATAAATAACCTGGATGAGGATGGTTTAGTAAGTTTGCTGATGACACAAAGATTGCAGGTGTTGTGGATAGTGTGGAAAGCTGTCAGAAGTTACAGCGGGATATTGATAGGATGCAAAACTGGGCTGAGAAGTGGCACATGGAGATCAGCCCAGATAAGTGTGAAGTGGTTTATTTTGCTAGGTCAAATGTAATGGCAGAATACAGTATTAATGGTAACACTCTTGGCAGTGTGGAGGATCAGAGGGATCTTGGGGTCTGAGTCCATAGGACGCTTAAAGCAGCTGTGCAGGTTGACTCTGTGGTTAAGAAGGTGTACGGTGTATTGACCTTCATCAATAGTGGGATTAAGTTTAGGAACTGAGAAGTAATATTGCAGCTATATAGGACCCTGGTCAGACTCCATGGAGTACTGTGCTCAGTTCTGGTTGCCGCAATACAGGAAGGATGTGGAAGCCATAGAAAGGGTGCAGAGGAGATTTACAAGGATGTTGCCTGGATTGGGGAGCATGCCTTATGAGAATAAGTTGGGAAACTCGGCCTTTTCTCCTTTGAGCGAAGGAGGATGAGAGGTGACTTGATAGAGGTATATAAGATGATGAGAGGCATTCATCGTGTGGATAGTCAGAGGCTTTTTCCTACGGCTGAAATGCTTGCCACAAGAGGACACTGGTTTAAGGTGCTGGGGAGTAGGTACAGAGGAGATGTCAGGGGTAAGATTTAACTCTGAGAGTGGTGAGTGCATGGAATGGGCTACCGGCAATAGTGGTGGAGGCGGATACGATAGGGTCTTTTAAGAGACCTTTGGTTAGGTACATGGAGCTTAGAAAAATAGAGGGCTATGGGTAAGCCTTGTATTTTCTGAGGTAGGGATGTGTTTAGCATACCTTTGTGGGCTGAACGGCCTGTATTGTGGTGTAGGATTTCTATGTTTCTATATTTATCAGTTGAATATCACTCCAGAAATCTCTCAGTGTATTTGGTACTTAGCAACTTGCTTAAATATAACACCAACGGTGGGGTATATTGTTACTGCGATAATCATTTCATATCTAAATAGCAGCAAACTTTCAATTTCTGCGGAACATAAAAATTTATCAATACAGGAGATGCTATAACATTAATTTTGAAGAAGCACATTTAAAAGCTAAGATTACATTATTTTAAACAGTGGATTATCAGAGTGTATGTTCATTATTAATTTCATCATCTGTCTTTGTTAAGTGTCCTAGGTGTAGGAGTTATGTGGGACGGAAAGATGAGACGAACATATCAGTGACTTGTTCAATCTGCACAGCCAACGATGGAACCCCATTTGAATTTTGCTGACAATGTATGAAGAAGTGGAAAGGCCCAGCTCCACGCTCTGATAAATGTGATAATGAAGGATGCATTAATATCCAGCTGGAAACCTTGAAGAATTGTGACACAAAATCTTTACCTTACAGCAATATTCAGAATTGTCCTATAATCCGTGCTTGTCCGACTTGTGGTTTGCTTATAGAACATAAAGAAATGTGCAAATATGTCATTTGCATCAGATGCCATGTGGAATTTTGCTTTGCCTGTCTTAGCACAAAGGCAATTTGCAGTGAATCATCTGAGTATTCTTTTCATTGTGCTATACCTGTAGCCCCAAGGCAAACAATTATTCCAGTGTGGAATCGTACTCAAGTTCAGACCTCCAATTCCACTTCAGATTCCGATTCAATTGGCGGTCCAAATCCCACCCCAAGTCCCCCTCCAAGTCCTACTCTAAATCATATTCTGACTGCTATACAAAATCCCACTCAAAGTCCTGTTCAGAATCCTTCTTTAGATTCTAATTGCACAATTCTATAAGTAAACAATCTAGATCAGAGATTGCTGAAAGTACAAAAAATGCAGAACAATTAGTTAAACTTCGTTAGAGTATATTATGTAATTTGTTTGACCCTTCGTTTTCTTGTGACAGATTGTATCAGTCATTGTTCCCATGGTAATGTGATCTGAGAATCCTCAAGTAGAATAAATAATCGTCATTTCATCTTCCATAAATCATCCAGCGCGGATTTAAAGTGGACTAATGCATTATGTGTATATACAGTTTAAGTGCACGATAATTATGTCTCCTCATTTTTCTGCAACATTCTGTGTATAATGTGAGGAAAACATAACTGATCATCTTTGTATTTGCAGTGTTCTTCTGCAAGTTCTTCCCTGGCATTGAATTGGTTGGCCTTCTTGCTTTATTAAGATTAAAAGTATTGAAATGCG
Source organism: Hypanus sabinus (assembly GCF_030144855.1). Taxonomy (NCBI): domain Eukaryota; kingdom Metazoa; phylum Chordata; class Chondrichthyes; order Myliobatiformes; family Dasyatidae; genus Hypanus; species Hypanus sabinus. The sequence continues at coordinate 73,112,055 of NC_082707.1, read as the reverse complement.
AAATGTATCAATATTCAAATATCCCAAAAGAGGCTGATGCATTAAGTAGTGCATCATCCTGAGTTGTAATGTCATTAAAATATATTCAACTATTTTATGATCCTTTGTAAAATAAAATTTATGTTGAGCAGAGTTGTGCAAAAAGCAATTTGGCGTGAATATTTTTAAATGAATGGGGGGAGGGTTCCAGTGACGTCATCATCGAGAATGGCAGCTTGTCACTAGCTCCTCTGGAAAAATGCATATTAAGCAATGTTTACACATCAAATATAGTATTTTTTGAAAGTATTTGAACTGATAAGAGGGGCAAGAATGGGGAAAAAGAATGGAAATAAAAAACGCGACACTGCGGAGCCTGCAGCCGAGAGGAGTGCAACGAGCAGCTCTCCTACCCGATCACGTGCTAGCGAGGTGGACGCCAGGCCTCGTTCAGGCAAAGCGGCAAATAGATCAGAATTTTGAAAGAGATAAGGGAGTTCCAGAATGATATAAAACAGCAGCTACATGATATTAAGTCAGAGCTCGCCATCATCAATAAAAAAATAGCTGTGGCAGAAACTCGAATTGAGAAGGTGGAAGATTGCATTCAAAACGTGAAATGGATACCAAGTAAGACAATAAAAATATTAAATCAACAAGAAGGTAAACTGCTTGACCTGGAGGGAAGATCACAGTGGAAAAATATCAGAATCTACAATGTTCCCGAAGGAGCGGGGGGGCTTGTCTATGACAGAGTTTGTCAAAAACTTGCAGAGGGACAAGCTAGACTTTGAGTGTTCTATAAAGATGGGATCCAACTGTATCAGACATGAAGGTCAGAGGGTTGCCCGTCAGCATGATCAAACCGAGGGAAAGCCTGGCAGAAGAATTATCCTGCTCTGCTTGGGAAATAGTGCAAGAATCGAGAAGGCAGGAGACGGGAGGAGGCCGAGAGAAGTAAATCAGAAAGAAACTGGGAGTTTCCAAAGACAGTCCTCACCCCCTCCAGAAGACCCATAAGGTTTTGCTAACTTTAAAAATGTTGAGAAGCTAAACGGAAGCAAAAGTAGACGGTGATATACCTATCTCGAGAAATACTTTTATAATGTGGATTTTATATTACTCAGTTATTTTTCTTTATTTGCTCACTTACTCCTTTTTCCCCACCAAAATGAAAATATATTTATGTGTGCATATATGTGTATGTATATGATGTATATGTATATATGTGTGTGTGCATGTATGTATGTATATTTGTATATAGAAGGAGTACACAGCATGTATATAGGAGTACACCACAGGGTCATCTACCAGAGACCTCAGCCTTCGTCATCAGCAGGGTCATCTACCAGAGACCTCAGACACATTCGTTGCCATTTTTGTTATTATTTGAGATTCTTGGTTCTTATTTGTTCAGAGATTAGATTGATTAAGTTTTATTCTGCTAATTTCAATGATACATTGACAGATATATACAGATGGCTAAGGACAAAGTAAAATTCATTTCTTTTAATGTCAATGGGCTATTGAATCCAATCAAGCATAATAGAACTTTATCCAAAATGAAAAAAGAACAAGCCCATGTAGTATATTTACAGGAAACTAATTTAAGTGATAATGAGCATAGAAAACTAAAAAGAATGGGCTTCACTAATTTGTTTTTCTCATATAAATCAGAACAGAGGAGAGGAGTTGCTATTCTTATCTCGAGTAAGCTAAATTTTGAAAAAGTATTCGAAATGGGAGATAAGGAGGGCAGATATATTCTGGTAAGGGGGAATATAGACAGAAATTCAGTTACTCTATTGAATACATACACACCTCAGGAAGTGATATTGGATTCTTCCAGAAAATTACTGATAATATGGTAGCAGAAACAGAAGGTCTCCTGATATGTGGGGAGACTTAAATTTACAATTACAACCAAACTTGGACTTGTCCAATAGAAAAACCTATGAAACAAAATCCCTGCATAAGAAAGTTAACACACTTTTTGAGGATTTTGGTTTAATTGATATATGGAGGGAACTTTTCGCCGACAGAAGGGATTACAGTCATTATTCTGCTCCCCATTCTGTATATACAAGAACATACTATTTCATAACATTTGGAAAAGACAAAGACAAAATAAACACCTGTGGAATTGTGACAATAGATGTAAGTGACCATACATCTATATATTTATCTGTTGATTTTGACCTACAACCAAAGAATACTATTTGGAAACTAAATTCAAGTCTAATCAATGATCCGTACTTTAAAGAACAAATTTAAAAAGAAATTGGCTTCTACTTAGAATTTAATGGTAATGATGAAGTTTCACCTCCCATTTTATGGGATACTCTGAAGGCTGTCTTAAGAGGGAAAATTATAGCAATATCTTCATATAAGAAAAATAAGGAATAAAACATTAGAGGAATTACAAAATAGGCTGAAGGAACTAGAGAGAAAACACAAATTGAATTTGGCACAGGATACATTAGGGGAAATTAAAAGAATTAGGAATTAAGTTAATAGTTTGGCTACGCAAGAAATCAGGAAACTAATGTTTCTGGAACAGAGACGTTATGAAAGTGGATCAAAGTCTATGAAAATATGGGTGTGTAAACTGATAAAAAAAAGTCTAGCAGAAAATACAATTAATAGAATTAGGGACTCAAGAATGAAAATCATAAAAAAGTAAGCTAAGTGAAATTCAAGAAGCTTTTGAAGTGTTTTACAAAACTCTATATTCCAAAGTTCCAGGGGGAAGCATAACCCAAATTGACACCTTCTTGAATTCTATAGAGTTACCCACTTTAAGCGAAGAACAAAATAGGATGATGACTGCTGACATAACTGAAGTTGAATTAAATGCTGCAATTCATAGGCTTAAATTAAGCAAGTCACCAGGATCAGATGGGTATACAGCAGAGTGGTACAAAGAATTTAAAAAATGAGTTAATTCCCGTTTTACTCCCCACACTGAACTGGGCTCTAAAAAAGGCACAAATGCCACCCAGTTGGAAGGAAGCGATAATCTCAGCTATACCAAAAGAAGGCAAGGATAAAATGGAACGAGGGTTATTTAGACCAATATCTGTTCTTAATGTACCTTATAGATTATTTACTTCCATCATGGCCAAATGATTAGAGGAGTTTCTACCCATACTGATACGTAATGATCAGACAGGTTTTATACAACAACGCCAAACACAAGACAATATACAAAGGAAACTTCACATTATGGATCATATACAAAAAAATAAAATCGAAACAATAGTGATAAGCGTGGATGCTGAAAAGGCATTTGATTTGGTTAATTGGAATTTTCTTTACAGAGTTTTACATAGGCTTGGTATCCAAGACACAATTATTAAAACTTTACAGATACTATATGACAAACCCTACTGCTAGGATTAAAATCAATGGATATTTATATCAATAGTCTTACCCTAGAAAGGGGCACGAGACTAGGTTATGCATGGTCACCGCTACTCTTCGATTATATCTGGAACCATTAGCTCAATACATCAGACAAAATGAAGCTATCAGGGGAATTAACATTAAAGGGACAGAGCATAAATTGGCTTGTTACACAGATGACATTTTGATCTATCTAGAGCAACCGACATACTCTTTACCAAAATTAATGCAATCCTTTAAGCAATATGGTCAATTATCAGGATACAAGATCAGCATAGATAAAACCCAATTACTTTCATATTACTATAGCCCACCAAGAGAAATTGAAAGTAGATATCCATGGCAAACAAAGTCTTTTAAATATTTGGGCATCATTATGCCAAAAGATTTGGCAAAATTATCAAGATTATCAGCCTTTATATAAAAAAAAATAAGAAAAATGTGGCAAAATGGAACCTGATTCCTTTTTTCAGTCTCAGTTCAAGGATTGTGTCTATTAAAATGAATATACTTCCCAGACTGTTACACCTCTTTCAGACCCTACGAATGGAGATTAATCAAAATCAATTCAATGAATGGAACAAAATGTTATCAAGGTATATTTGGTAGGGTAAAAGGCCTAGAGTTTGTCTCAAAACTTTTCAATTTGCAAAGGAAAAGAGGGGATGGGGCTTACCTTCTCTTAGAGATTATTATTTTGCAGCACAGTTGAGAGCTATGATATGTTGGTGCAACCCATCATATGACGCTCAATGGAAAAACATTGAGGAGCAGGTACTTCCCATCCCCATACAAGCAATTTTGGCTGATAACAACCTGCAAAGATACATAAATACTATTGATAACCCATGGGTGAAATTGACTCTTAAAATATGGAAAATTAATATAAAAGAATATAATCTGGAGGGAGATATTGCTATTCTTAAATGGTGTGCATATGATTCAGATTTTACACCAGATAAATTGGATGCTAGAATTAAGGACTGGACAGCTAAAGGAATTACAGTTCTTTGCAACATAATGATAGAAGGAACACTGTTCAGTTTTGAAATGTTTAAATAGAAACACTTATTAGAAAAAACAAGTTTTTTATCGGTGTTTACAGATGCGACAATATGTTAATAAGATGCTTAAAATTGTAACCAAGGCAAGTACATGCTTGATAGAGGTATTTGGAAAAGCATATAATTCAGATAACAGTAGTAGAATCATTTCTAGCATGTATCAGGGGTTGTCAAATCTTAAAACACATTCGACTTCATACATTAAAACAAAATGGGAGAAGGAAGGAGGGATAATTATATCTGAGGAAGAATGGACAATAATATGGAGGTATCGTTGGAAGTGTACCAGTTCATAGAAATGGAGGGAGTTTGGATGGAAAAACTTGAGAAGATCTTTTATTACACCCTCTCAGAAATCCCATTATGATAGTAACCTCCCTGTTTGCTGGGGAAATTGTGGAAATCAAATTGCAAATCATTATTATATTTTTTGGGACTGCCCTGTTATCAAAGACTATTAGAGGGTGATACACAATGTCCTACAAGACATTTTTAAATGTGAAATACCTTTAGAGAGTGAGACCATTATTTTGTATATATTCCTCAAGAATGGTTGAAAAGAGATAAATATTTACTGAAGATACTGTTGGTGGCTGGTAAAGAGACTATTACTAGGAAATGATTATCACATGAGAGCCCACCTTTAAATGCATGGATGGAAATTGCAATGGACATTTACAAAATGGAGAAGATAACAGCATCTGTTAATCATAAGCTGGAACAATTTGATTCATACTCAGAAAAATGGTTTAACTACATAATGCCTCATAGGCTTGATATTAGTCTCACAAATCAATGAATCTGTTGTACAAAGAAGATCACTCCCTACTTTTACATTGTTTTTTCCTTTTGCTTGTTTTTTCTTTCCACTCTTTTCTATAAGTGTAGACCTCAGATAAATAATTTGTAGAGATTTGTGATATATATGATATATATGTACAATGTCTGAAATACATCTCATGGAAATGTTTGTTTGTTGATGAACTTCAATTAAAAAAAACAAATTACAAAAAAAAAATGAATAAATGGAAACAGGAACAGAAGTAAAAACAAAATGCAGCCCAAACCCTCTGGCATGTCACCCACTCACATCCGTCAGATGTTCAATCCATAATAAAGTACTTGCAATGAGTCTTTATAATTTAAATTATGCAACGTTCAGAAAAATGTCGGTTACTCACTGAGAAACACACCATCATAGGAGACGGAGAGCTTATCCTTCAGAGATGTATATAGTCTTGAGACAAAGGTGAAGAAGTGAAAGGAAAATTCTAACAGACACCTGAAGAGCAACTTCAGGAGGTGGGTGTATGAAACCTGTTGCCAGAGAAATTACTTGATGAATGAGTTGTGTGAAATAGCCTGTTCCTATGCTGAAATACTCTATCCATCTATGATTGTTGCCCTCCACAGTAGTTTAAAAATGTACTGTTTGCATTTAAGTATGCTGCTCATATATTTAGTAATTCTATATACTAAAATCACCTTACAATAATACAATTAACAGATAATAATGATATTAGATAGTTTATAGTTATAACATTGCTAAAGCCCATATCTCTGCTAAGATATATCTAAGAGCAGTTTCTAATATTTACATCATTTTAATCAGAGGAAAACCTAATGTTAACCTGCTACCAATATAGTGGTATGGTTAACATTTGTAATGATAGCATTCCCACTTCCTTCTGCTGTACTGCTCACGTCAACTTTCTTTTATCTCTGTCTCCAGTCACTGCACCAGAACTTTTGCCGGCCATCTGACACGTACACCAGCTGTGTTCTGCAGAGACCAGAAGGCCGGCAGATCGGCCTACAAGATGTATGTGTAAACTTGCTGAGAAACATTGGGTGTGGTGCATTGCCAATTTTTTTAACTTGACTTCTCTTGTTCACAGCTTGCTCTTGTAGTTCCACTGAGTCGGCTGACATCTAATGCACAGACATCAGACAGGGTGAATGGGGGATCCAGAGAGACAAGGTATCAGAGCTCAACAAACCCAGACAGAGTCTATACACTGCAATTGTGATAAGCTGTCTTTACTCCTGCATTCATATCATTTCTCGATAAAGCCCAACAGTTGTCTACCTAAGTGGAGTTTAGGGGGACGATGGCATCTAACGCTGACTCCTTTGGTTGCATCTTCAGAAACGGCTCTATTTCTGTCTTTGATATCTCTTTTTTTTTTCATTTTCAAGGTTCTTTTAAAAGATCCTGACCTGGAGTTATATACTGACTCTGGTTCTTTGTGGAGAAGGACCCATCCTCAGGGCCTCATGACCAGCTGTTTTTCGATATGCCAAGGATGTGGACTGGAAGACTAGAGCACCTTCAGTGTGGCAGATTTCCGTAGCTCTGGATGCGGGCAGACGCAAGGCCGGTGCCGCTGCCTGATGCATCATGGGAGAGGGAAGATCAAAAGTAGTGAGCTGGCTGCTGGCTGTCTGGCCAGAGACCTGAGTTATTTGGCACAGAGCTCAGAAAATGCAACACAACTGGCTTTTAACACCATAAATCAGCGAGTTGCTTTGTTGTGCCTCTCCTCTCACTGTGAAACAGGGACATCTATTTTTCCCATATGAGGGAGAGAGATAGTCTGCAGTATGTTGAATTACCAGGTGAACGAGTCATCTTTGGGGTATTGCAAGTCTGTGTCTTACTGACGCTTTGCTGCATGCTTGAGTGCTTGGTGAAGTGTACCGATGCTTTGTGCTGGTGGGGTGGGGGGGTGAGATCATTGATTTGCTGCTTATGCATGGGGGTGAGAGTTGGGGGGACTTTGGGGTTCTAACATTTCACTGTCATTCACTCTTTGTGGTACTCTTTTTGTGGATGTTTGCAAAGAAAAAGAATTCCAGGATGCGTATTGTATATATTTCTCTGACATTAAATGTACCTATTGAAACCTATTACTTACTTGTTTCACCTGCACTTTGACTTTGATTGTCTTTAATGTGAGAACCCCGGGATCCTTTGAACATCAACATTATTCAATCTCTCAACATTTCAAACACTCTACTTTTCTGTATTGTGCCACATTCCTGAGCCCTCAGTCAGTTTGTCTTCATCCTTTTCATCCTCCTTCAGATTCTTCATCCAACCCAGTTTTGTCTTGTCAGCAAGAAATACAACATCTGACCCTCTCCATCAAAATGTTGATGCAGCACCAGAATCGTTGAATGCCAAGTGCTGATCCCTGCTGTAGCCGATCAGACACAGCCTGATGACCTGGGAGGGACATTCATTCCTACTCTTCGGTTTCAGTCCAATTACCAGTCCCGAGTTCATGTCAGAATAGTACACCTAATTCCAACCAACTTGACAAGGTCTTCAAAGGGAATATTGAAAGCCTTCAAAAAATCAAAACATGATGCCTGCTGGATCTCCATTATCAATTCTCTAGTCAGATACTCGAAAACTCTACTATAATCATCAAATATGACAACTTATTCATAAATCTTCTCAATCCTATCATTTTACTCTGTTATGTTATTGCATCTATCATTGTAGGTCCCAGCATTTTCCTTGCTCATCAGGCTGTCAGATTGATATCGAATGTGTTCCCAAGTTGAAACATGTTTGACCACAGGAGCAGTGCAGTAATACACGAGGATTGCTTAAGGGGCATAAAGCTTCTCAACCAGCCATTGAACTAGGGTACATTTTTATAATGATGTACCTCAATCTCTTGATAGCCCAGTCAAATCCACCATCAAACTGTGGCTTCTCTCTTGCTCCTTCATAAAATAGTGTGATCACATTTCCAAACCTCTAATCTCCAACCTACGTCTGTGAGAATTTTAAATTCTCTCTTTGCTGGGTGTGTGATAAGGCTCTCCCTCACTGGTCACTCCTTGATAACTACTGCTCTCTGACTCACCCAGACCCACCACCATTGCTACAAATGCCCCACACCCCCACTATACCCCTCACCTCTCACCTATCAGCTTGTGCTCCCCCCACCTCTCATTCTGGTTTCAGTTTCCTTCCTTTCCAGTCCTGAATTTGAATACATTGACAGTTTACTCCCTCCCTCCAATGCTGATTTCCTTCAGCACTATGTGTGCGTTCAAGATTTCATACATTTGCAGAATCTCTTGTGCTTATACCAAGGACCCAGCCTCGACCAGAAGACCACAAGTTAAAGGAGCAGAAATGGGCCATTCAGCCCATCAAGTCAGCTTCACAATTCCATCATGGCTGATCCCACTCAACCCCATACACCTTCCTCCTCATCATAACCTCTGATGTTCTGACCAATCAGGAAACCATCAACTTTGGCTCTAACTATTCCCATGGACATGGCCTCCTTAGCTGTCTGTGGCAGAGAATTCCACAGGTTCACTATTAACTGACTAAAAAATTCCTCCTTACCTCTGCTGTAGAATGTCACCCCTCAATTTTAAGGCTGTGCCCTCTACTTCTGGACACCACATCATAGGAAATGGCCTCTCCACATCCACCTTATCCAGTCCTTTCAACATTCGGTAGAATTCAATGAGATCCCCCCCCCCTCCACATTCTTCTAACTTCCAGTGAGTACAGGCACAAAGCTGCCAAATACTCTTCAGATGTTAACCCCTTCATTACTGGAATCATCCTAGTGCATCTCCTTTGAATGGTCTCCACTGACAACACATCCTTTCCGAGGTATGGGGCCCAAAACTGTGACAATACTCCAAGTGTGGCCTGACTAATGTCTTAGAAAGCTTCAGTCTTATCTACTTTTTATATTTTATTCCCCTTGAAGTGAATGCCAACATTGCATTTGCCTTCTTTACCACAGATTCAACCTGTAAATTAACCTGCACAAGGAGTCCCAACTCCCTTTGCAACTCTGTTTGAAATTTCTCCCCATTTAGGTACTAGTCTGCACTTTTGTTCCTTTTACCAAAATGCACTATCATACATTTCCAAACACTGTATTCCATCACTCACTATTATTTTTCCCATTCTTCCAGCTTGTCTCAGTGTTGCAAGGGGGGGGGGGGGCAATGATAGCAGACCCAAATGCAAGGCACAGACACTGATGTTCTTGGATGTGGCTTGGACAAGGTACTCCAGCATAGGATGGAGGATCTCCAGCACAGGGCTGGGCGAGGCTCCAGAACTGAATGAGGACACGAAGCTCAGACTTGGACAGGGCTGGAACATGACACCTGGGCTAGGTCTTGGAGAACAGAGCCTTCGACTCAAGCACAGAGCATTAGACCCCCTCCTTGAGAACAGGACTTAGAGCCAAGGCTCCACACAGAGTCAGGGCCCCTCCTTGGTAACAGACCCTAGGGCCTGGACTCTTCTTTAACATGGACACTAAACACAGAGACACAAAGAGACAGCTCCAAACTCAACAATAGATAGTTCCTTATCTTGGCTTGGCAAGGCTCCAGTCTCATTCCAGCAGTTGAACTTGACAGCAATACAGGCAAGGTAGCAGGCAAAGCTAAGAACTGAAGATTACAGACAAACGTTAATGCCAAAGTAACTGCCAGGGATTCAGGAGGGAGTGAGAAAGAGAAAACAGTCCAGTAGGGAATTCCTGGTTTGCTGAGGTATTTCTGTGCCAGCCCAAAATGAGAATCAGGTGCTTCAATTAAGGCACCCAGCCAAAGAAGGAGAAAAAAGACAGAAAACCCAGAATACGGTATCAACGGACCGGTCCATGAACCGGAATGTGGACTTCACAGCCTGGACCATGACACTCAATCACACACATTGCTTCCTCAGCACTTCTTCACACTGTACCTATCTTCACATCATCTGCAAACTTTGCAACAAGCCATCAATTCCATTATCCAAATCACTGACAAATGTGAAAAGTAACAGACCCAACACTGAACTCTGAGAAACACTTCCAGTCACTGGCAGCCAACAAGAACAGGCCCCCTTTATTCCCAATCACTGTTTCCTACCAACCAGTCATTCCACTATCCATGCCAGTATCTTTCCTGTAATGTTATAGAATTTTATCTTGTTAAGCAGCCTCATATGTGGCACTTTATCAAATGTCTTCTGAAAATCTAAGTAAATGACATCCACTACCTCTCCTTTGTCCACCATGCTTTTTATTTCCTCAAAGAACTCTAACATATGTCAGGCAAGATTTCCCTTTACAGAAACGTTGGCTTAGGCTTAGTCTATCATTAGTCTCCAAGTACCCCAAAAGCTCATCCTTAATAGTTGAGTCCAACAATTTCCCAACCACCAATGTTAGGCTAACTAGCCTATAATTTCTTTTCTTTGGCCTTCCTCCCCTTCTAATGTGTGGAGTAACAATTGCAATTTTTCTGTCCTCTGGAACCATGTCAGAATTGAGTGATTCTTGAAAGATCATAACCAATGTATCTGCTATCTCTTCAGCAACCACTTTCAGAACTCTGGGATGTAGTCTATATGGTCCAGGTGAATTATCCACCTTAAGGCCTTACAGCTTGCCTGGCACATTTTCCTTTGTAATAACAATGCACCCACTCCTGTTCCTGATACTCACGGACCTCTGTCACACTGCTAGTGTCTTCCACAGTAAAGACTGATGCAAAGTACTTATTAAGTTTATCCAGATTTCTTTGTCCCTCATTACTACCTCCCAAGCATCATTTTCCAGTGGTCCAATATCAACTCTCACCTCCCTTTATTCTTTAAATAACTGAAAAAAAATATTCAGTGTCCTGCCTTATAATATTGGCTAGCTTGTCCTAATATTTCCTCTTTTCCCTTCTTATGGCTTTTTAGTTGGCTTTTGTTGGATTTTTAAAAAACTTACCAATCATCCAACTTCCCACCCGCTTCAGCTACATTATATGCCCTTTCCCTGGCTTTTTTGCGGTCCTTAACTTCCCTTGTCAGCCACAGTTGTCTTGTCTACTCTGCCCATTTGAGAACTTCACTTCTGTAGGACGTATCTTGCCTGCGCCTTGTGAACTATTCCCAGAAACTACAGCATCTCTGCTCTGCCGTCATCCCTGCCTGTATCCCCTCCAATCCATCTGGTCAAGCTCCTCTCTCAGGCCTCTGCAATTCCTTTAATTTCATTGCAATGCTGACACAACGGACTTATGCTTCCCCCTCTGAAATTGCAGTATGAATGCATTCATATTATGATCCCTGTCTCCTCAGAGTTCCAATACCTTCAGCTTCCTAATAAAATCTGGAATATTACACAACACCCAACCTAAGATAGACTTTCTCTGAGTAGGCTCAATCACAAGCTGCTCTAAAGAGCCAACTCGTAGGCATTCAACAAATTCCCTCTCTTGCGATACAACACCAACCTAATTTTCCCAATCCCCTTGCATATTGAAGTCCCCCCCTTATAATCATGTCATTACCCTTATTCCATGCCCTTTCCTGGTCTTTTTGCAATCTCACTCTGGCTACAATTTAGAGTCCTATAAATGACTCCCATAATTTTGTTTTACCCTTGCAGTTTCTACACTCTACGCACAAGGATTCGACATTCTCTGACTCTATGTCACCTCTTTCTAAAGATGTAGTTCCATCTCTTACCAGCAGAGCCACACCACTACCTATGCCTTCCTGCCTGTCCTTTCAATAGAAAGTATATCCTTTAAGATTAAACTAACAGATATGATCTTCTTTGAATCAGTGATGCCCACACCATCAGCTTGTAGCATAGATGAGAAGAAAGAGAAGTGTATCCAATTGTCCATCATTACATTGTTTACTGTAAACACTCAGCCTTATGATGGCAATGAATAAAGAATTCTGTTCTTGTCATTTACTACAATCCCCAGAGCGGACAACTGCACAGCCAGAGCTAATCCTATTTCTGGCTCACCATATATGTAGATACCACAGAGAGTGTCTGAGGAGACAGAAATGATGCAGGTTTAATTTAACTTATAATTTAAGAGATAAATATGAAACATTTTTGAAAATTTGGAGCCCTTATTTACAAAAGACAGGATTAAATATATAGATGCTTTTAAGATGAAACAATTGGTTATTAGGGGAAAGAAATAAATATACATATTAAAATTATTACGAACTCCATGGAGCATGTGGAGATCTTCCAACCACCAGGCATTCTTTCTTTCTTTCTTTCTTTCTTTCTTTTTTTTTCTCTATGGGGCAGTTAGGGGGGAGGGGTTAAGGGGAGGGGGTATGGGTTATATACATTGTTTTTTCATACTTTGTAATCATTTAAAAATGCAATAAAAAATTATTAAAAAAAAAAAGAAAGAAATGATGCAGGTTTAAATTAAGTTCTGGAAAAAAGGATTCCAATTACATCTGAGCCTATGAGGTACAGATATAAATACAGTTCAATTCTAATTAATGGCAAACTGTTACAAAGAATTGTTCAGTACATATGGATAAGGGAGCCTCGCCTCTTTTGCATTTGTCGCAACAGGGATTAACATCTGGGTAAATGCGAGATAACTTAATTTTAGATATATGGGCACTGTGTATGACCTTAAACTGTAACAGACAGTGGTGGACACATAAAGAGGTTGAGTTAACTAATTTGAGGACTTCATCCCATACCTCATCTGTCATTGAAAAATTTAAATCTTGCTCCCATTCAGTTTTAATTTTGTCAAGAGAGGCTCGCCTCAGATCTGCCAGCTTGTCACAGATAAAAGATATTAGACCTTTGCGCAGTGGATTCATACAGAGAAACAAGTCAAAGACATTTGTGTTGGGCGTCTCAGGGTATCAGATGGTGGATAAAATGTCTCATTTGCAAATATCTATAGAAATGAGTGTTGCATGGATTAAACTTTGCAGACAGTTGTTCAAATGATGCAAAACAGTTGTCTAAAAAAAGATTTTTAAAGTGTCTGTTGCCCTTTCTGTACCAGTGTTGAATCATGTACAGAAGGCTGGAAGAGATGATTATGTAGAATAGGACTTGAAAGAGAGAAGGCATGGAGACCACTATGCATTCTGAACTGAGCCCACACTCTCAGGGAGTGCCTGATGACAGGATTAGCAGTTGGTTTAGACAAGAAGTGCGGCGATGGAAACATTCTTAGTAGAGTTCTGCTCCATTGTCACCCATATTGGGCAGTCGAATTTATTATAAAAATGAGACCAAAAGATGAGACAATGAATGTTAGCTGCCCAGTAGTATAGGTGGAAATTGGGCAAATTCTAGATTTTTGAAGATGAACTTTATTCAGTCGGGGAAGGATGATACGACTGAGTCTAGCGAGTCAAAGAAGGCTTTAGGAATGAAAATTGGTATGGATTGAAAAAGGTATAAAAATTTAAGAAGGATGTTCATTTTGACAACGTTGATTCGGCCCATCAGGGACATGTACTGACCACTGTACTAAGCTCTGTTTTGTATGATTTAACAAATAAAGTTTTCTCCAAAAAGACACTTATATTTCCTTGTTACTGTGACACCAAGGTAAGTAAATTGGTTATTCACAACCGTAAAAGGGAGGTTATGAAACTCTAACATTTGTGCTTCTCCATTTATTGGAAATAGTTTGCTCTCGTGTAGGTTAAGTTTGCCCTAGTTTGGAAAAATACTGGAAAGATGTTTTCCAAACTCTATCCCAAATACTTAATTATAATTTGGAACCCAACCCTTTGATTGCTCTTTTCGGCACCTCCGGAGAGGGGGACGTGCACCTAAGCCGGACTAAACGTCACACATTGACTTTTGCTTCTCTGTTGGCCAGACGTGCAGTTTTGCTCAGGTGGAGAGATGCTGCCCCGCCCACTCATGCTCAGTGGCTCAGAGACATTATGTCCAGTCTACACCATGAGAAGATCCACTATTCAATTCTCAATTTCGACATGAAGTTCCAAAAGGTGTGGGGACGCTTTCTTGAATATTTTCAAGATTCCCAGCCAGACTAAACACTTGGAGCGCCAGAGATTTTCTCTTGTTGGTGCTACAATGAGGCTGAATTATTCAGTGATGGTTATAAGAGATGTACTGTATGGTAATGTGTATTCACAAGGCCAGACGCGTGGCATTCAAAAGTCAGTTTCAAGCATTTTGTGCCTACTATAAATGCCTCTGTTGATTCACAAGCAACAGCAATTGAAAGATCTAATACAGAAGTGAACTGTGACAGTGTCGACAGCATCAGAGACAACCCGGGCTACACAGAGCATAAACGTTCAAGCCAACAGAGCATGAGACCCACAGCGCACAACATGAATCATGCACCAATCATGCAATCAGCGTCAAATGCGTGCTTTTCAACTGAAAAACACAATGCTAATCCACAATGTCCACTGCTATTCGCATCACATAGACAGACAATGCCAAAAGATACACCGTTATTAAAGTCAAATAAGGCAAACAACAGATGCAGGGCTTTACCAGGAGCTGGGTAAATTGTACTCTGACCATGCAATACCTCAATTAATTTGGCTACTGAATTTAAAACAAAAATCAATAGAATCACCACTTGGAAGTCTAAGCAAAACCAGTATGCTTAATAGCAGAAAATGTAATATTTTAGGATTTTCAGGAAATGTAAGGACTATGGGGTATCCACCACAAAATAATAATTATATTCAGCATTAGTCCAGGCCCAAATTTTTTTTTAAATCAACTGCACTCACCATTGATGTTTTCAGAGAAGCACAATTTATCTGCTGTCGTGATTGGTGGTGAAAGCATCTTTGATTTTCTGGATGTCAAGTGCCTTAGTCCTCTAGCTGTTTATGGCCAACAGGGCCCAGTTGCTGTTCTGAGCATCGCCGCTGCTGTTCCTCAGATAGTTTTTGAGGCGTCTGAGACAAGAGAAACTCCGTTCACATGAGGCAGATGTCACAGGCAGGGTCAGTGATATGCAGATTAGTTTGTATAAATCTATAATGCATCACGGTAGGGTCTCATTAGAGCTACAAATTCCATTGTCATTCACTGTCCGTCCTTGCTTTTGTTTTGTTTCCAGCAGACGCCGAACCTGAATTAACTCTGCAGTCAGGTTCACTTCAGTCACTCCATAGTATTGGGCCTTTGGCCAAAGACAATTCTTGTCCAGGGAGAGCTTGTGTTTGGTACTCAATGCTGAGACTCCAGTCAGAACACCCCCAGTCTCAATTGAGAAACGTCTTTTCACTTCAGTCAGAAGTCTGTCTATAACTAGATAGAAAAGGTGCTTGCGAAGGACATCAGAGGATGTGACATGTGTGCGTTCGGTTACAAAGTCATGTAGGCGGCGGGGTGGCTGGGCCTGTCTCCTTTCACGTGGTCTGCTCTGTATATCGGCCTTGACGCACAGGTCCCTAGTCCGTGCCTGAATTTCACTCCATGATTCCTCTCCTCATTTTGCTGAGAGCATCGATAACAGACTGAGCCAAGTCCACAGCGGATGAAAGCTCCAAACTTGGAGATTGTAGCTGGTCTGACATGAACTTGGTGACTCGGAATAAATCCTCAGAGTGAGAAGTAAAGCAAACTGCTTGTCAATCAGTCCATTCACAGCTCTGGCCTTCGTTTTCCTCCATGCATTTGGTTGACCCATAATATCCTGTAATGTATCTAGAATGGCAGGGAGTGATTTCCTTATAGCCCACAAAGCTGTGTACTACCATGCCCAGCATGTATCTGACAATTTCCTCAACTCCACGGGCTGTGCAGTTGATTCCAGTTCTCTCTGTTTCTTCCTGAAGAGATCGTGGGCAACAGAGTTTGAAAATAAGTTGTAAAGCAGCTGCACAGTTTCAAAAAACTCACCCGCTTGTTGTACATTGCTCACAACATCCACTAAAACAAGGTTAAGTCTGTGAGCATGGCAGCGTATATATAATGCCTGCGGGACCTCTTTCCTGAACCTCTCTTGTACTTCATTATTGCACCCGGACATCACTGCCGCCCCATCATAACACTGACCTATAACACGTTCTTATCAATAACACACTGGGCGAGTTCAATGCTTCTAAGAAGCGACTCTGCGTCCAACCCTTCTGCTGGAGCGAAGTGCAAGAATCCTTCAAGCATTGTTTTGTTATTCAAATACTGCACTACCACTGATATTTGCTCCTTTTTACTCAAGTCTTTACTTTCATCCACCATGATGACAAGATGTCCAGCCTCCTTGATTTCTGCACTTGTTTGACGTCTGACCATATCTGCCATAATACCCATAATTTCATTTTGGATATCATGATGGGTGTTTTTTGCATTTCTAGGATTTTCCTCTATTTTTTTAGCTACAGTCTTATCAAAATGCCCAATTTTCACTGAGCAACTCAACAAAGTCTCCCCTACAGCCAGATCCATCATCCTCCCGGTGTCCTCACTGGGCAATGTCTTAGCACACAGTATAGCGTAGAGACTCAACCATTGCTCTCATACACTCATGATTTTCTTGGACAATCTTTTCATGTCCTTTACCAAGCATATTTCCCAATCTTGAACCATCTTGTTTTCTCAATCTGAATTCGGCCCATGCCTCCATAGCAAACTCATGAGCTGCACTTACATGGTGGGTTTTGAAAGCTGCTGTAGCTTTCCGCCAGTTGTGGTAACCGGTGACAGTGAAGGTAGACTCAGAATGGAACCCATGTCCTCTGCACAGGAAGTGCCTGCATGCGAAACAGAACGTAGTGTCTTTCCTGATCGAATATTCCAGCCAGGAATACCGGTCAAACCAGCCACGAATAAAACTCCTTTGCTGATTGCCAAACTTTTGCGAACGGTACTTATTCAATGCTGGCCGATGGGGTCCTTCCTCAGGCTGCTGGCTAACATCGCTAACAATATTCCCACTAACACTAAGAGCAGCTTCATCCACGTTCTCTTCCGAATCCCGCTCCATTTCTTGTTCCTTTACTTCACCCTCACACTCCTTTGATGAACTGTTGTCGTCCTCATCCCCACTTACTTCTCTCTGAGTGTCACTTTCAATTAAGACAGGCTCGGGCTGAGACACCACTGATTCCTCTGGATGAGGTCGTTTTCTCGCTAAAAATCAATCCATTTTTCACACCGGCCAAATTAATGCTCATGCCAGGCTCATGCTAGCTTTAAAAGCAGAATGTGGGTGTGTGGCATCCGTTGATCTCGATCTGTGCCTGGATCCTGCACAATGTGTGTATATTATCAATCTCTCGTGTGAGTGACATCACCACCTTAAGTGATCTTAGATCAGCTTTACTGATCTGAGGACAGCAATGGCAAGACATTGACAACGAACGAAGCAGAAATGTAGAGTGGATCTGACCTTAGACCTCCACAGAGTTTATAACTTTATTGCTGTGTGGGTGCTATGGTAATTGGGGGCATTGTTTCACTAGATCAGCTGGAGAAACAAGCTGTATTCAAAACTATACAGGGAAAGCAGCTGCAATTTGTATGTCAAAGTTCAGTTAATTTCTTGGTGGTGCTGTGGTGGTGCTATTGTAATTTCTGCTGGTGCTATAGCAACAGCAAGCACCACCTCAGCACCGCCACTGAGACTAAAGGTCTATTCTCTCTCCCTTTCCTCAGTACCTAAATCCCTGACCTCCAGCACTTTCCGGTAAAATTCTTCCGACTCAAATTTGTTATCACACTAGAGCCCATGTATTAGAAAAATACACCTTCTCTATTCCAATGCGGCTCTGTCGGGACAAAGGTTCTGTTTAACCCTTTTTGCCAATGCATTGATGGCTTGGAGTTGGGGACTGGGAGGGGTGGGGCGATAATCAAAGCATGACTGTACTGTGGGTGCATCTCTTTCATGAATGTGAATTGTACATTTGATATATTTGTTACACACTGCACAATTCTCATATATACTATGTTCTCTTTATTTAAAAAAAACAACAAAAATATTGTTGGAAAAATTGCTATTGCGACAAATCATAGATATCATTTTAACACTACACAATTCCTGAACTCATCTTTGGGTCTGGAATTGGAGCACTCCTTTCAAAGTGAGTTCAGGGAATAACTTAAATTCTACACTGTACAGTGAACTGTGAGAATAGGATTAATTAAACAGAATAAATCAATACTTAGAACACAGCTATGAGGAGATGTTGGAGGGTGCCTTCCCAATTATTTTCAAAACTGTAATTAGTTCACCTGCAAAGTACTAATTGTTCTTGTCAATGCCACAGAGATTCTCAAGGATTAGTTTAAGTGATGGTTCCTTCAAGTTCAAAGTATTGTCAAAATATGTATACTGTATGTCAACATACTCTGCCCTGAGATTCATTGACTTATGGGCCTTCACAGTAGAAACAATGAAATACATTAGAATCAATGAAAAGTTATACAAATCCAAAGACAGACAAATACCAATCTGCAAAAGACAAACTGTGCAAATACAAAAATACAAATAATAATAATCCAAATAAATATGTAATAAATAATATTGAAAACATGAGTTGTAGTTTCCTTTAAAGTGAGTCCATAGGTTGTACATTGAGTTCAGTGTTCAGCTGAGTGAAGTTATCCATGCTGGTTCAAGATTTTGATTGTTGAAGTGCAATAACTGTTCCTCAGCCTGGTCATGTTGTATCTCAGGCTCCTGTATCTCCTTCCCAATACCAGCAGTGACAAATGTGTGTGGTCTGAATGGTAGGAATTTGTGATGACATGTTGAATCTCCACAAAACTTATAAGGAAGTAGAGGTCCATGAGAAAAGGCACAACCATAGCTTCTTTAAGAAAGTAGTTACATGCTGCACCCAAGACAAATCCTCTGAAATGATAACACTGAGCAATTTAAAGCTGCAAACTTGATCCACCTCTGATCTCCTGATGAGGACTGGCTCATGGTCTTCTGCTTTTCTCCTCCTGAAGTCAATCAGTTCTTTGGTTTTGCTGACACTGAGTGAGGGGCAGGTGTTGTGGCACCAATCAATCAGATTGTCAATCTCCTTCCTATATACAAATTTGTCACCACCTTTGATCCACCCACTAACAGTGGTGTGTCAGCAAACTTGAATATGGCATTGGAACTGTACTTAGGCTCACAGTCATAAGTATAAAGTGAGTGAAGTAGTGGGCTAAGCACACTGCCTTGTGGTGCATCTCTACTCACGGTAATTGTTGGTGCTAGTCCAAACCAAATGGGCTCTACAAGCAAGGAAATTGAGGATCCAGTTGTACAAGGAGATATAGAGGCTTAGGACTTGAAGCTCAGTGATTAGTTCTGAGGAGATGATAGAGTTGAACCCAGAGCTGTAGTCAATGAAGCACATCCTGATGTATGCGTGTTCACTGTCCAGATGTTCTAGGGCTGAGTCGCCAATGAAATGGAACCTGCTGTTCATCTGCGCAAAGGTAGACAAGTTGGAGTTGATTTAATTCACTGCTCAGGCAGGAGTTATATTTTATGATTGCCCTCTCAAAGCACTTCATCACAGTGGATTAACGATAAGTACTGATGAATGATATTCATCATATAAACATTGCAAAATGTTCAACTGACTTACTCTTCGACAGAATGAACAAAAGAATTGACATCTGACAGTTCCTCTCAAAAGTTTATTACAAAGCAATCTGTCTCTTTACACACAGCTACCTTGACTATTGGGTGGCAGTGTGGAGATATGTCTCTACCAAAGGAAGTGTAAAGTGCTCCTTCCCACTGCCAGCCTGCAAGTCACCCTTCGGCAAAGTGTTGCACCTGCTTAGCTCCCTATCAGAGTAATGTGAGGCCATGGGAGCAGATGATGGATGGTTGTATGAGCAGCTAGTGCACATCATATGACCTGGTTATGTGACCATCGATGCCAGGCAGACAATTTCTGAAGAGTACTGATATTGGCTGGGGTCACCCACCTTGTAAAGACACTACCCTGAAGAAGGAAATGGCAAACCACTTCTGTAGAAAAGAATTGCCAAGAACAATGATGGTCAAAGACCACGATCGCCTACATAATAAGACACAACACGTTATGATGATGATGTTGACCTTGACTAATCCTCTCATCAGGGTCCCTGCCCACAAAGCACTCAAAAGATTTTATGTCCTATCCGAGACAGATTTCTACAGATACCCTCACTATTGGGAGGTTATAATGTGTCCATCTACTCTTCAAGGACTAACTTATCTCCCCATCTTGTCCTGACAGTGTAGACCAGCTGCCAATACCTACTGCTTCAGTGTGAGATACCCACTCCCGAACAGAAAGAGGTACTTCCAACAGACAACTTATTTTAATATTAGTTTATTTTTAATGATACACGTTTAAGTTTAGTCAAACAGTTCTTAAGCCACATTTCTTCCAGAGAATTTATGATTCATGAAAGATTTCCGAATTCCAGAAGATTTATAAGCTATGAAAGATATTCAAATACAGGTGTAATTCTTGTGAACTAAAGGAACATAGCAGCGAGTTGCAGACAAACAACTCATCCATCATGAAAACAAAGACTGAGGAATGAAATCTAGTTCTTCTTTCTGTCACCGATTGTTCTGACATTCTCCTCGTCATTCCTAACAATCTCCAGTGCTTTCTGATATTTATATAATTTTCTACTAGGTAACATCATCTGCATATGGTATTTTCCAGATACCTTTGCCAGGTTGAAGTAATTTATACCGATGGTCTCAAAGCTTCTGAGGACAACGGTGCAAATAACTTAGCGAAGTTGTCTTGCTGAATGCAAACCTATTAATCTAGCCCCATCGTCCACCTCATTTGGTGAATACACACAAGAGGACTCATGGTCTCTACACATCTCCGAGCTGCCAACATCATCCCCACTGCCTGTGCTCTGTAACAATACTGTTTGTAAGGTTGTACTTTTCACTTCAAACTGATTGCTGCTTGCAATTTCCATGAAGAGGTTCTTGTTTGGAAAAAGGTGAACAAGGAATATTTTGTTCAAATTTTAACTTTGTCACTAACAACTTCAACCCTTTAGATAAGTCATATTGCTGTACTAGAAAAATAGGTTTGACAATAAGCTTCCCAAACTTCAGAAAGTGAATATCCGTCACACTTATTCCCCTATAGCAGTTTGGGGCTCAATTGTTATACATTGGAATGTTTTAATGTCTTGTGTTTGGCCAGTGCAGGCATGAAGTCTCATGATCACCTCACCTTGCAATTCATATCCCTTAGCAACCAGCCCAGGTGATTTTCTAACTTAAAAACTTGCAATTTTCAGAAAACTGGTTCTTGTTTACAGCAAGAAGTTGAGCAAGGTATGTTTGTTGCCAGTTGTTTTAACTTTGTCAGACACAACTCTGACTCTTTGGGAAAGTCATGCTGCTGTACAAGAAAGATGAGGTTGGCAATAAGCCTGTCATGACCCAGCATTAAATATCCATCACACTGTCATGCATTATTTAACAATTCTGCTTTCCAGCTCCAGAGACCTGAGCTGCATCCAGACATCAGGAGCTGTCTGCTCTCTCTGTGATGTGTGGCTTTCCCAAAGAGTGGGCAATGAGGGAGAGCCTCACGAACACCCAGCAAAGAGAGAATTTTAAATTCTCACAGAGGTTGACTGGAGATTGGAGGTTTGGAAATGTGATCACACTATTTTATAAAGGAGCAAGAGAGAAGCCAGAGTTTGATGGTAGACTTGGCTAGGCTATCAAGGGATTGATGTACATCATTATACAAATGTCCCCCAATTCAATGGCTGCTTGAGAAGCTTTAAGCCCCTTAACCAATCTTAGTATATTACAGCAGTGCTCCTGCGGTCAAACATGTATCAACTCAGGAAAACATTTGTTAGTCTACTTGAGTAAAATTACTTGTTGTGTTGTGTTTGAGTTATATGTATTGTGTTGTGCATCTTGGTCTGGAGGAACATTGTTTCGTTTGGCGATATGCACATATATGATTGAAATGAAAATAGACTTGAACTTGAACTTCAACTTCTACTCTTCCTGAACTGCATTTCCACATCAGAAGAGGATAGACCAAGCAGACTGTTGAAGGGAGCATATTCTCATGTTGCTACAATGTGGGTTGGTTTGGCCCTAAGTGTCATCCTCTACTGGTGGACATCCTGGCCTGTGATGTTATGATCTCTGACTATTCACATCCAGCAAGAGTAATCACAAAGCCTCATAATGCCCTTTCCTCATGGGGAATTTGTCCATGGATCTCCTGTGTTGCAGCATCTGATTGAGCTGGAGTCCCAGGACCCCAGCCTTCTCCCGGCTCGGTGCTGTTGCTCTCAGGCCCTTCAGATGCTTTGCCACCTGGGTGGGGCCACACTGTAGACCAGTGGGCTTCAAGGCAAAAGGACATGGATGTGTTCAGCTGGGATTTCCATAGGCTCAGACAGTGACATTATCCAATTCCAGACTTGGGGATGAGTTAAATCAGTGTTCAGACAGACATTATGACCAGAGTCCAGATATCTGCAGGTATTGCATGGCTACTCTCATCGGTCTCTCAGTCTTGTCGACACACTGATTCCCATTGGTGCTTGAATGATGGGGTGACACTCTTGGCCACATCAGCCGGAGTCAGTCAATCCAGCAGCTGACTCCCTCAGCTGCTCTGACCTCTACCCTCATGAGTGGATGATCCACACGGAGTCTGTCCGAAATCCCTTCTGAACTCAGGAGCATTTTGGCTGAGTGATCTGCTCACACCCCGAGACAATCATCATTCTGCTTCAACCTCAGGCAGACAAGATGGAGGCTCCAGTCTGTGGTTCTTGCTTGGTGAGAAGACAAGCTCCATTGTAAGCTGGTCCTTTGCTCGCTCCTCTCTTGTAAGCTTCTCTTCATTCATCAGATAGTGTAGCATTTTCCACCCGGCTGTTTGTCCCCATGGATTTATTATTGTCACATGTACCTAGACACAATGAATAACTGGTCTTGATTACTGTTCATACGGATCAAATCATTACACAGTGAATTGAGGGAGAACAAGGGAAAAGAATAACAATGCAGAATAAACTATTAAATCTACAGAGAAAGTGCAGAGTAGGAAAATGATAAAGTATAAGATCATAACAACATAGATTGTGTAACCATGATTCCATCTTGTAAAAGTGGTACATGGAAGAGTCTGGTCACAGCGGGGTAGAAGCTGTCCATGAGCCTGGTAATACATGCTTTCAAGCTTTTCTAAGTTTTGCCTGATGGAGGAGGGGAGAAGAGAAAATGTCCAGGGTGGGTGGGGCCTTTGATTATTCTGCCTGCTTTAGTGAGGCAGTGAGAAGTGTAGACAGAGTTCACAGAGGAGACTCTGGTTTCCATGATATGCGGAGCTGTGTTGACAACTCTGCAGATTCTTGTGTTCATGTACAGAGCAGTTGCCATACGAGGCAGCTTTGCATCCAAATAGAATCCTTTCTATGATACGTCAGTAAAATTTGGGAACAGACAGAATCTAAGGTGGAGGTTCCAGTCTGTGGTTCTTGCCCGGAGTGAAGTTGTCGGAGGAAGCCAGAGCAACAGTGGGAAAGCCACACATCACAGAGAGAGCAGACAGCTCCTGATGTCTGGATGCAGTTCAGGGCCCTGGAGCTGGAAAGCAGAATTGTTAAATAATGCATGACAGTGTGATGGATATTTATTGCTAGGACATGAGAGGCTTATTGCCAACCTCATCTTTCTTGTACAGCAGCATGACTTTCCCAAAGAGTCAGATTTGTTTGTGACAAAGTTAATTGAAATGATAACAAACATACCTTGCTCAACTTCTTGTTGTGAACAAGAACCAGTTTACCATTCTCAATGAAAATTGCTAGCAGAACTCATTTTATGTTAGAAAGACATCTGGTTTTGTTACTAATGGATATGTTTGGCAAAGTGAGGTGCTCATGAGACTTCATGCCTGCATTGGCCAAACACAAGACATTAAAACATTCCAGTGTAAAACTATTGGGCCCCAAACTGCTATGTGTGAAGAAGTGTGAGGGATATTCACTTTCTAAGGTCTGAAAAGCTTATTGCCAACCTTAGTTTTCTAGTACAGCAGCGTGACTTTTCCAAAGGGTTGAAGTTGTTTCTCACAAAGTTAAAATTCTAACAAAATATTCCTTGCTCAGCTTCTGCTTCTAAACAAGAACAGATCTTCATCTCTTCATGGAAATTGCAAGCAGCAATCAGTTTGAAGTGAAAAGTACGGTGTTACAAGCAGTATTGTTACAGAGCACAGATGGGGGGGTTGCGCTGGCTGCTCAGGATTGGATTTGCAAAGTATAGAGACCATGAGTTCTCTTGTCTGCATTCACCAGTCGAGGTAGACAATGGGGCTGTCATGGTCCAGTCTGTGGATTCCTCATTCCAGTTGTTTCCTTTTTCCCGTGTTCCTTTGGGTGCCTTGATTAAGGCACCTGATCTTCATTTCGTACAAGCAACATAAAAGCTCTGGGTTAAGCGGTTATTGCTGGACCATCACCAGCAGCACGTCACCGGAAAACAGTCACCGGAAGCCAGTCATCTCACTGTAGCCAGTGTGGCTATGCTCATCCCGGAACCACCGAGAATCGTGGACTCTCGTTGCTTTGATGCCTGTGGCTGCTTAGCAAATTCAGTCATTTTCACGTCCAGTTGAGCTGCTGGCTGCTTTTGCCGCTGATCGGAGTAAGGTACAAATTCTGTCATTTTCATGGCTGGCTGAAACTTGCTGGTCATTTGCTGCCACTCCAGGCAAACATATGAATGGACTGTTATTGTGTGGTTTTGTCTCCTCATTGTCCAAGTAGGTCTGGCCATTTGCCGCTATTCCAAGTTGGATATTCTGTCTCCTAATTGTCCAAATCCTTCCAGCTGAGTAGGTCCGGCCGTTTGCCGCTACTGCGAGTTGGGTATTCTGTATTTTCATTGTCTAAGTCAAGTCCAAGTCTAAGCTAATCGTCTGAGTTCTGAGTCCAAGTCAAGTTCCAAGTTCCAAGTCCAAGTCAAGGTCCAAGTTCCGAGTCAAGGTCCAGGTCCCGAGTCCAATCCGGGTCCGAGTCCAGGTTCCTAGTCCAAGTCGAGTCCAAGGCAGGTGCAAGTCCAGGTTCCTTGTCCAAGTCCTAGTCCAGGTTTTACTGGTTTGTTATCCAACATTTACATCCATGTTGACCTTTTGTCCTCACTCCCTGGCCTTCCTAGTAACTATTAATAAACCCAGTTCTGTTTATACTACCTCTGTGTCTGTGTCATGCACATGGGTTCGCTCCCA
This sequence comes from Hypanus sabinus, assembly GCF_030144855.1. Taxonomy (NCBI): domain Eukaryota; kingdom Metazoa; phylum Chordata; class Chondrichthyes; order Myliobatiformes; family Dasyatidae; genus Hypanus; species Hypanus sabinus. Next base: position 73,086,582 of record NC_082707.1, on the reverse strand, counting down.
ATGCCCCCATTTGTAACAGGGGCTAGATTAATAGGTTTGCATTCAGCAAGACAACTTCAGCTAAGTTATTTGCACCGTTGTCCTCAGAAGCTTTGAGACCATCTGTATAAATTACTTCAACCTAGCAAAGGTATCTGGAACATATCATATGCAGATGATGTTATCTTGTAGAAAATGCCCTTAAGCAATCCTAGTATATTACAGCACTGCTCCTGTGGTCAAATATGTACCATCTCAGGAACATACTCAATACCAATCTGACAGCTTGATGAACAAGGAAAATGCTGGGACTTATAATGAAAGGTGTAATAACATATCACAACAAAATAATAGGATTGAGAAGATTTATGAATAAGGTGTCATATTTGATGATTTTAGCTGAGTTTTTGAGCATGTGTCAGGGACGGGGCCGGATGGACTTCAACACAGGATGCAGACACTGAAGTACTAGGGGAGGACAGGATGGGGATGCCATGGCATGTAAGGTTTAATGCAGGCGGGGGGGATCCCAGAGTTCAGACGAGGGAGGCAGGCGGGGGGATCCCAGAGTTCAGACGAGGGAGGCAGGCGGGGGGATCCCAGAGTTCAGACGAGGGAGGCAGGCGGGAGGATCCCAGAGTTCAGACGAGGGAGGCAGGCGGGGGGATCCCAGAGTTCAGATGAGCGGAGGCAGGCATGAGGATCCCAGAGTTCAGATGAGCGGAGGCAGGCAGATTCCACGGTTCGGGGCAGGCAGGCAGATTCCTCAGGGCGGGCTGTAGGGATCCCAGGCAGGGCTGCCTCCCAGGTGGGAAAACAGAGGCCTGGGCCAGTCACGGACAACTGGCCAGGTGTGGGACACAATCCATGGGACACGAGGGGAGGCAAGGGTAGGAGTCCCTAGGGTGGGCCACATGGATCCCAGGCAGGGCTGCCTCCCAGGCGGAAACCCTGGGTCAGTCGCAGATACCTGGGCAGTTGCGGGGTGCAATCCTTAGGGAGCAATAGGTGGAAGGGGCAGAACCCCCACCGGGCAGCAGCAGTCCAGCCAGAACCACCCGACAGAAGCAACAGGTAGGAAGGGGCAGAACCCCCACCGGGCAAAGGCAGTCCGGCCAGAACAACCTGACAGGGGCAACGGGTAGGAAGTTGGGTCCAGGGTAAGCTGCAAAACTACAGTGATCCACCGGGTACTGATCCATCAGAAGCTGTCTGCTCTCTCTGTGATGTGTGGCTTTCCCACTGTTGCTTTGGCTTCCTCCCACAACTTCACTCCGGGCAAGAACCACAGACTGGAACCTCCACCTTAGATTCTGTCTGCTCCCACGATCTGATCGTACGCTGCCATCGGGCAGGAGGTACAGGAGCCTGAAGACCCCACCCTAACCTCAACTCTAACTCTATCTCAAGTCCAGAATCTTGAGTGACGAGATCAAGAAGCACAAAAGGGATGATTTTCCCATTACCCACACAATCACAATCTAACATTAACCTGGTTAAACACAGCTTCTTCCACACTGCCACTGGGTTTCTGAGCTGACCTGAAGAACCCTACCTTAGGCAAGATATTTTTTCTTGCTCAATCTTGACCTTTCCCAAATTTTACTGAAGTATCATAGAAAGGATTCTATTTGGACGCAAAGCCGCCTCGTATGACAACTGCTCTGTACATGAACACAAGAATCTGCAGAGTTGTCAACACAGCTCAGCATATCATGGAAACCAGAGTCTCCTCTGTGAACTCTGTCTACACTTCTCACTGCCTCACTAAAGCAGGCAGAATAATCAAAGGCCCCACCCACCCTGGACATTTTCTCTTCTCCCCCCTCCATCAGGCAAAACTTACAAAAGCTTGAAAGCATGTATTACCAGGCTCAAGGACTGCTTCTACCCCGCTGTGACCAGACTCTTCCATGTACCACTTTTACAAGATGGAATCATGGTTACACAATCTATGTTGTTATGATCTTGCACTTTATCATTTCCCTACTCTCCACTTTCTCTGTAGATTTAATAGTTTATTCTGCATTGTTATTCTTTTCCCTTGCTCTACCTCAATTCACTGTGTAATGATTTGATCTGTATGAACAGTAATCAAGACCAGTTATTCATTGTGTCAGGTACATGTGACAATACTAAATCCATGGGGTCAAACAGCCGGGTGGAAAATGCTACACTATCTGATGAATGAAGAGGAGCTTACAAGAGAAGAGTGAGCAAAGGACCAGCTTACAATGGAGCTTGTCTTCTCTCCAGGCAAGAACCACAGACTGGAGCCTCCATCTTGTCTGCCTGAGGTCGAAGCAGAATGATGATTGTCTCGGGGTGTGAGCAGATCACTCAGCCAAAATGCTCCTGAGTTCAGAAGGGATTTCGGACAGACTCCGTGTGGATCATCCACTCATGAGGGTAGAGGTCAGAGCAGCTGAGGGAGCCAGCTGCTGGATTGACTGACTCCGGCTGATGTGGCCCAAAGTGTCACCCCATTGTTCAAGCACCCATAGGAAGAAGTGTGTCGATAAGACGGAGAGAACCAGGAGAGAAGCCCTGCTTTACCTGCAGATGTCCAGACTCTGGTCATACTATCTGTCTGAAGACACACAGATTTAACTCAGCCCCAAGTCTGGAATTGGATAATGTCCATTGTACCTTCACTCTCTGAGCCTATGGAAATCCCAGGTGAACACATCCATGTCCATTGGCCTTGAAGCCCACTGGTCCTCAGGGTGGCCCCACCCAGGTGGCAAAGCATCTGAAGGGCCTGAGAGCAACAGCACCGAGCCGGGAGAAGGCTGGGGTCCTGGGACTCCAGCTCAATCAGATGCTGTAACACAGGAGATCCATGGACACCTTCCCCACGAGGAAAGGGCATTATGAGGCTTTGTGATTACTCTTGCTGGATGTGAATAGTCAGAGAACATAACATCACATGCTGGGATGTCCACCAACAGAATATCACACTTGAGGCCAAACCAACCCACATTATAGCAACATGAGAATAGGCTCTCTTCAACAGTCTGCTGGCTCCGTCCTTTCTAGTGTTAGATTTCTGATGTGGAAATGCAGTTCAGGAAGTGTACAAGGTAATGTTCAAATTCAAGTTTATTTTAATTTCAATCATATATGTGCATATCACCAAATGAAACAATGTTCCTGCAGACCAAGATGCACAACACAATACGTATAATTCAAACACAACACAAAAAGTAATGTTACACGAATAAACAAACAAATGTTTTCAGGAGTTGATATATGTTTGACTGCAGGGGCAGTACTGTAAAATACAAGGATTGCTTAAGGGGCTTAAAGCTTTTCAAACAGCCATTAAATTGAGGAACATTTTTATAATGTTGTACTTCAATTCCTTGATAGCCCAGCCAAATCCACCATCAAACTCTGGCTTCTCTTTTGCTCCTTTATAAAATAGTGTAATCACATTTCCAAACCTCTAAGCTCCAATCTACGTCTGTGAGAATTTAAAATTCTCTCTTTGCTGGGTGTTTGTGAGGCTCTCCCTCACTGCCCACTCTGGAATACCTGCTGCTCTCTGACTCATCAAACTCTGGAAAAAAGTACAGTAGACATTTTGGGTTGAAATCTTTTGGTAGGACTGTTCACCTTTCTCTTACCAGCTTGTGCTCCCCCCATCTTCAAATTCTGGTTTCTGTCCCGTTCCATTCCTGTTCTGATGAAGGGCCTCAGCCCAGTGCATCAACTGTTTACTCCCTCCAGAGAGGCTAATTTCCTTCAGCATTTTGTGTGTTCAAAGTTTCAAGCATCTGCAGAATCTCTTGTGTTTATACACAGAGCCCAGCTTGCAGCAGAGATGGGAAGATAAATTGAAATACATCTGAGTGTCAGTCATTACATTGTTTTCTGTAATCACAGCCTTGTGATGGCAATGAATAAAGAATTCTATTCTTGTCATTTACCACAATCCCCAGATGGGACATCTGTACAGCTTTTCAAAAGTTTATCCCAAAGCATATTTTCTCTTTACTCACAGCCATGTTGTAAGTTAGGTGGCAGGATGGAGGTATGTCTCTACCAAAGGGGATGTAAGGTGCTCCTTCCCTCCACTAGCCTGCAAGTCACACTTGGGCAAGGTGTAGTACCCTATCAAGGTCATGTGAAGCCATGGGTGCGGATGGTGGATGGTCGTCTGAGCAGCTGGGACATCATACGACCTAGTTATATGATCATTGCTGCCAGGCAGATAATTTCTGAAGAATATTGATATTGGCTGGGGACACCTACTTTGTATAGACATTGGAAGAATAGCAAGCTACTTCTGTAGAAAATTTTGCCAAGAGCAACGATGGTCAAAGACCGTGATCGCCCATGTTATACGATACAACACATTGTGATGATGATGGTGATGATCTCGACCATTCCTCTCATCTGATCCTCTGCCCACAAAGCACTAAACTCAAAAGAAGATTTTAAGCCCTATCTCAGGTCGATCTCTACAGGTACCCTCACTATAATGTGTCCATTTACTATTCAAGGACTAATTTGCTTTTCTGTCTAGTCCCTGCGGTGTAGTCTAGCTGCCAATACCTACTGTTTAAGTGTGAGATACCCACTCCCTACCAGGGAGAGATACTTCTAACAGACAATGCATTTCAAAATCAGTTTATTTTATTTTTAATAACACTAATATTTTTAATGAAATTAACCAAATAGTTCTTAGCCTACATTCCTCACAGAGAATTTATGGTTCATGAAAGATTTCCAATTTCCAAAAGATTTATAAGGTGTAAAGGATATCCAAATACAGGTGTAATTCTTATGAACTAAAGGAACATAGCAGCGAGCTGCAGACAAACAAGTCATCCATCATGAAAACAAAGGCTGAGGAATGAAATCTAGATCTTCTTTCTGTCACCCATCGTTCTGACATTCTGCTTGACATTCCTAAAAATCCCCAGTGGTTGCTAATATTTACATTACTTTCAACTAGATAACGTCATCTGCATATAATGGTATCCAGATACCTTTGCTGAGTTGAAGTAATTTATACAGATGGACTCAAAGCTTCTGAGAACAATGGTGCAAATAAAATAGCTAGGGTTGCCTAGCATAATGTAGGCTAATTAATGTCCCATTGTCCACCTTGGTTAGCGAATGCAGATAAGAAGACTCATGGTCTCTACACTTTGCCAACCACATCTCTGAGCAGCCAGCACCACCTCCACCGTCTGTGCTCTGTAACAATGATATTAATGTTTTGAGTATTTCACTTTGCAAACCACATTACTTAGCAACCAACCCAGATATCTTTCCAACTTAGAACGGATTTTGCTTACAATTTATATTGAGAACAGAAAACTAGCTCTTGTTCACAAGAGATTGTGCAAAGAATGTCTGTTGTCAGTTGAATTAACTTTGTCACAAACAACTCTGACTCTTTGGGAAAGTATACTATTGTACTAGAAAGCTGAGGTTAGCAATAAGCCTCTCATGCCCTGGAAAGTAAATACGCATCACACTGTCGTGCATTAGTTAGAACTTCTGCTTTCCTGCTCCAGAGACCTGAGTTGTATAGACATCAGGAGCTGTCTGCTCTCTCTGATGTGTGTGTTTACCACTGCTGCTTTGGCTTCCTCCCACAGCTTCACTCCGGGCAAGAAACACAGAGAGGATCCTCCACCTTGTCTGCTTGAGTTCTGAGCAGAATGATGATTGTCTCGGGATGTGAGTAGATCACTCAGTGAAAACGCTCCTGAGTTCAGAAGGGATTTCGGACTGACTCTGTGTGGATCATCCACTCATGAGGGTGGAGCTCAGAGCAGCTGAGGGAGCCAAATGTTAGATTGACTGACTCCAACTGATGTGACCAAGAGTGTCACCCTGTCATTCAAGCACCAATGGGAAGCAATGTGGCGAGAGGCAGAGAGAACCAGGAGAGGAGCTCTGCTTTACCTGCAGATGTCCAGACTCTGGTCATACTATCTGTCTGAAGACACACTGATTTAACTCAGCCCCAAGTCTGGAATTGGATAATGTCCATTGTACCTTCACCCTCTGAGCCTACGGAAATCCCAGGTGAACACATCCATGTCCATTGGCCTTGAAGCCCACTGGTCCTCAGGGTGGGCCCACCCAGGTGGCAAAGCATCTGAAGGGCCTGAGAGCAACAGCACCGAGCCGGGAGAAGGCTGGGGTCCTGGGACTCCGGCTCAATCAGATGCTGTAACACAGGAGATCCATGGACACATTCCCCATGAGGAAGGGGCATTATGAGGCTTTGTGATTACTCTTGCTGGATGTGAATAGTCAGAGGCCATAACATCACAGGCCAGGATGTCCACCAGCAGAGGATGACACTTGGGGCCAAACCAACCCACATTGTAGCAACATGAGAATATGCTCTCATCATCAGTCTGGTGCCTCCATCCTTTCCAGTGTTAGATTTCTATTGTGGAAATACAGTTCAGGAAGAGTACAAGCTAATGTTCAAGTTTATTTTCATTTCAATTGTATAGGTGCCTGTCGTCAAACAGAACAATGTTCCTTCAACCATGAACGTATAACTCAAACACAACACAAAAATTAATATTACCACAAATAGACTACAAATAATAAGGTGCATTTATGACACGATAAAAGGTAAACAGTGTAACAATACAAAAGACATTCAGCCCATCAGAGTTTTGAGCACAGGCTGGTCTTGAAGTCCATTATAGTCTGAATGCCCAGTCACATTCACCTTGTGTTTCTGATGTTACAGAAATGGCCATATATCCTCTGTGAATAATCACATTTTGCTTTCCTGATGGTGTGGATATCACAGTTCTTATTGTCCTGAGTGCCATCTTATCGCCTGAACTGAAGGCGGTATCCTGATGTCTCCACAGTGGACAAACCTCTACTGTCAACCATGGCTTCTGATTTGCCCTCACAGAGATACGTTTAATAACATTGGCATCCTCAGTACAATTCTATATATTACCAGTCGCAGATCAATGTTAATGTGATGGTCATAGGTAACCGTCTCCTGAACATGTTCCAGACCGTGTTTTCAAATGAGTCTGCAGGTATTTGTGACCACAACAAAATCCCACAGGAAAGAATAATTGTGGAGCCCAAGAGGAGACCATTCTGCTCACAGTGATGCTGTTAGGTTGCAGGTTTGAATTTTCCGGGTCCTGATCCAATCGGTGCTAATCCCTTGAAACGCTGGTGAACAGGAAGATCCAGGACCAAATTTCTCACTTGGGGCCCGGGCAAATCTCATCATTGCCATCCGAGAGTCAAGGAAATCTGAAGCCCAGAACAAGGCATTTTAGAGCATTGTGTCGACACCAGCCTCCAGAGCAGTGAATAGTGCATCTACCTCTGGTCTCCAAGTGACCAGACTTTGAAACCTTTCAAGATGCTACATTGTGATGTGTCCCACTGGTGTCACAGTGTGATGTCAGGGCTTGACTTCTACATGAGTGGGCACAACTTGGCATCTCCATATTTAGTAAAGGCCCTTTTCATTGGCTGGGTTACAATGATGTGATAAGAGTGAAAGGCACAACTAGTTTCCATGGTGACACTGGGTCTGTGAACTCAGGAATGGTAGAGATGGGATTGTTCATTTATCTTGCCCCCTTGTTCAATAAAGTGAAATATTGCAGGGAGAAACACATATCAATCATGAAAATGACACTCCCAGCAGTCTGCTAGTAAACACAGTGATGTTACTGTTGAACTCATGTGAACACCACCCCTCTCCCTGCTGATTCCTATAATGTATTCTCACATTTCTGAGAGCATCCTTTTCCAATTCCTGCTATCTTGCCTCGAACACTCCCACTGTTCCACTAACCTTGCAAAGGTCATACCAGTCCTGGTGATCATTTGTTAACATTGACTTTTCCATCGGCACTGCCTCAAAACAGTGTCCCAGGCCATAGCCATACATACCACACCTATCCATATACCTATCCAAGCTTCTCTTAAATGATACAATTGAACCCACATCTGTCATTATGACTGGCAGTGGTGCCACAACAAAACAAACCAACATCAGAACAAGCACCTTCCTCCTTCCCACCAACCAGGCTCTCACACATACAGACAGGACTTGAACACAAGACAGGCCATCTCTCGGTCTCCATCCTCCAGGCCCCAGTCAGGACTCACACACACAGACAGGACTCTAACACAAGATAGGCCATCTCTCGGTCTCCATCCTCCAGGCCCCAGTCAGGACTCACACACACAGACAGGACTCTAACACAAGACAGGCCATCTCCATCTCTCAGTCTCCATCCTCCAGTCCCCGGTCCAGACTCACACACACAGACAGGACTCGAACACAAGACAGGCCATCTCTCGGTCTCCATCCTCCAGTCCCCGGTCAGGACACACACACACAGACAGGACTCTAACACAAGACAGGCCATCTCTGGGTCTCCATCCTCCAGTCCCCAGTCAGGACACACAGATATTCAGGCCTCTGACATCCAGACCTGTAGAACCAGGTACCTTAACTGTGGGACTCACCAACTTCTGTTTTCAACCTTCAGGACTCATCTTTCAGTATTGACCCCAGGACTGGACAATCATGAGACTAGAACTCTGGACTTGCAGGGCTACTGACACCAGAACCTGCTGTCCTGGGGACGGAGGTGTCATTTGATCCTGGGTCTCACTGACATAAGTGGGCATATCAAACTTGATCATGACCCATGAGGATTGCATGTCTTCATACTCAGTGCCTGCCAACTCAACGTCTGTCCTTCAAGATCACTGACCTTCAACCGTGGACACTCTGACCTGGACTCCTGTCCCAAATACTTCAATAACTGCCTCAACCTCTAATACACCATCCCTGTCCCTACACTCTAACCTGTCCCCCAACTCCATGTGCTGTCCCCAAAACCATCCCTTCTAACCTAAACAAGTAAGTCTAAGCCTAAATCTCGATGGTTCACATGTCCTCTCACAACATTGTGGCACAGTAAACACATTACTGCATTCTCATTGGCTGAGCAGCCATTTCATTAATCATGTGTCATCTTATGTACTGCATTCTCATAGGCTCAGCCCTACCACCAGCATTCTCATTCACCAGGCCACAAGAACAACCTCTCACTCACTGTCAACAAGAGTAAGAAGCCGATTATTGACTCCCAGAGGAGGAAAGCAGAGCTCCATGAACCAGTTCTCATTGGGGGATCGGAGGTGCAGAGAGTTAGAAACTTTAACATACTCAGTGTTACAATTCCAGAAAATGTGACCCGGGACCAGCACAAAAGTGTAATTACAAAGAAAGCATGACAGCACCACTGCTTCCTTAGAAGTTTGCAAAGATTCAGGATGACATTGTAAACTTTGACAAACATATAGATGTGTGATGGAGATTATATTGACTGGCTGCATCACAGACTGGTATGGGAACACCAAGCCCTTGATTGGAAAATCATACAATAAGTATTGGAATAATGACCAGTCCATCAAAATAAAGATCTCAGTGAGTGCATCTACGTGGAGCACTGTTGCGGGAAAGCAGTATCTCTCAAGGACCTCCAATGTCCAGGCCACACACTGTTCTCAATACTGCCATCAGAATGAAGATGCAGGAGTCAGGACACACACGTCTGAGTTCAGGAGCAGTTATTACTCATCAACCTCAGGCTCTTGAACCAGTGTGGATAACTTCACTCATCTTCACTTGCCCATCACTGAAATGTTCCCACGACCTATGGACCCACTTTAATGGACTCTTCATCTCATCTTCTCAGTAGTTATTTCTCTTTTATTTATTAATCTAAGTTATTTTTCTTGCACAAATGAATTGAATCATTTGATGGTGTACAAATCCTCACAAATAGTACAAGTCAGAATTTATTTATCCTTCCAAGAATATTTGCTTCTGAATATTAACTGAGTCTATCAATTCAAAGGGGATCTAAACAATTCACAGTTATCTGCCTAACCATTCTGGCCAAAATACAAGTCACCCATTACATGGAATGAACCCAAAATCTTGCTTGTGGAATTGACTTGAACTGACTTGACTTGGAATTGAATTGACTCTGATCCTCTGCACCCAAGGGCCTTGTGGCAGAATGAACTGACAGACCCAACGTGCTGAAACTGTCACTAAATCCAGTAATTCCATCCTTGGTCAAAATTGCTTCCATATAAATGCAGATAATTCCATTAGGCACTCTTGATATTTACTAGTATAATCCATATTTCTCTGAGTACGGCAATTTTCAAAATAACCTGTATGGAAATTGTATCATTGATTGCTGAGTTTTCTGTAATGCCTAATAGAATTAAAATGTAATAGCAGCATGCGGTGGTAATCATACTCAAGATTAAATGACATATATGGATTAGCAGTTGATGCCCAATTTCTCAACATAAATGATGTTTGCAATATCTAATCTGGCAGAGCAGCTGGGAATGAGCTGGGTGAGGCTGCAGGAGTTAGATAAGTGGGTGACTGTCAGGGAAGGGAAGAGCTCAGCTTGAGAGCAACCCTGTGACCATCCCCCTCAGTAATCGTTATCTGGTTTTGGATGCTGTTGAGGGGGTGACCTGACAGAGGACGACCACAGTGATCGGATCTCTGGCACTGAACCTGGTTCTGTGGTGCAGAAGGGACAGAAGAGGATGAGGAATGCTGTAGTTATAGGGGATTCTGTAGTGAGAGGAACAGACAGAAGGTTCTGTCGGCCTGATAGAGATACATGCATGGTGTGTTCCCTCCCAGGTGCCAGGGTAGAGGATGTCACAGATTGGGAACAGAGTATTCTGAAGGGAGAGGGTGAACAGCCAGAACTCATGGAACACTTTGCTACCAATGACACAGGTAGAAAAAGGGAGGAGGTCCTGAAGAGACAATTCAGGGAGTTGGGTAGGAAGCTGAAAAACAGGGTAGTAATCTTGGGATTGATGCCCGTGTCAGGTGCTAACGAGTGCAAGAATAGCATGATCAGGCATATTGTTGCGTGATTGGTCTGGGGGGCAGGGCTTCCAGTTCCAGGATCACTGGGGCATCTTCTGGGGGAGATATGAATTGTACAACAAAGACGAGTTACACCTGAACCCAAAGGAGTCCAATATCCCAGCAAGCAGGTTTAATAATTCTGTTCGGGAGGGTTTAAACTAATTTGGCAGAGGGATAGGAACTGGAGTGATAGCGCTGAGAAAGGGGAAAACAGAAATAAACCAAAGGTAGCATGCAGCAGAGATGACAGAAAGGACAGATAGGAGATGAGGCATAATCACAGCCAGAGGGATGAGTTACAGGGCAATAGAGGCATGGTGAAGTAACTAATACTGGATGGAAAGTGGTGTGTTTGAATGCATGCAGCATAAGAAATAAAATGGACTATCTTGAAATTCAGATACAGATTGGCAAGTCTGACGTTGTGGCCATTTCTGAAACTTGGCTAAAGGATGGCTGCCATTGGGAGTTGATTGATAGGCCACCATCGGTCTCGTGAGACCATGGATTTGTGCCTTGGAGGTTCTTTCAGTGCGCAAGCCTGGGCAGGGTTGTATAGGAGACCGGCAGTTGCCCAAGCTGCAAGTCTTCCCTCTCCACGCCACTGATGTTGTCCAAGGGAAGGGCACAGAAATAAAGTATGTGCAGTGAAAATTATAACTGAGAAGGTGCTCAAGAAGCTGAATGGTCTGAGGGTGGATAAATCACCTGGACCTGATGGAATGCACCCTTGAGCTCTGAAGGAAGCAGCTGGAGAGATTGTGGAGGCAATAACAATGATCTTTCAAGAATCAATAGATTCTGGCATTGTACCAGATGACTAGAAAATTGCAAATATTACACTGCTATCAATAGTTGGGAAGTTGTTGGAGTCAATTGTTAGAGATGAGATTAATTATATCTGGAGGCAAGATAGGGCAAAGGCAGTATGGTTTCCTGAAAAGTAAATCCTGCCTGAATAACCTACTGAGATTTGTTTTGAGTATTTGGGTAGACAAAGGAGATGCAGTAGATGTGGGGTATTTCAATTTTCAAAAGGTCTTTCACAAGGTGCCGCACATGAATCTGCTTAGCAAGGTAACAGCCCATGGAATTACTGGGAAGTTACCAGTATAGGTGGAGCATTGACTGATCGGCAAAAAACAGAGTAGGAATAAAGGGATCGTATTCTGGCTGGCTGCCCGTGACGAGTGGAGTCCCACAGAGGTCGGTGTTGAGACCGCCGCTTTTTACTATGTATGTCAATGATTTGGTCTGTGGGATTAATGGATTTGTGGCTAAATTTGCCGATGATACAAAGATAGGTGAAAGAGTGGGTTGTGTTGAGGAAACAGAGAGCCTGCAGAGTGACTTAGATAGTTTAGAGGAATGGGCAAAGAAGTGGCAAATGAAATAAGATGTTGTGAAATGTATGTTCATTCACTTTTGTGAAAGAAATAAATGGGCAGACTATTATTTAGATGGGGAGAGAATTCAAAATGCAGAGATGCAAAGGGACTTGGGAGTCCTTGTGTCGGATGTCCTAAAGGTTAACCTCCAGTTTGAGTCGGTGGTGAAGAAGGCAAATGTAATGTTGGCATTCTTTTCTGGAGATATATTAAATAAGAGCAGGGATACAATGTTGAGGGTCTATAAGGCACTAGTGAGAACAAACGGAGTATTGTGTGCAGTTTTAGGTTCCTTATTTTAGAAAGGATTTACTGATATTGGAGAAGGTTCAGAGAAGATTCACAAGAATGATTCCAGGCATGAAAGGGTTACCATGTGAGGAACATCTGGCATCTCCTGGGCTATATTCCCTGGAATTGAGGAGAATGGGGGAGGGGGGATATCATTGAAACATTCTGAGTATCAAAAGGTCTGAACAGATTAGATATGGCAAACTTATTTCCCATGGTAGGGGAGTCTAGGACAAGAGGGCACGACTTCAGGATTGAAGGACGTCCACTTAGAACAGAGATGTGGAGAAATTACTTTAGTTAGAGGGTGGTAAATCTGTGTAATTTGTTGCCACAAATGGCTATGGAGGCCAAATCATTGGGTATATTTAAGGCAGAGATAGATAGGTTCTTGATTACCCAGGGCATCGAAGGTTATGGGGTGAAAGCAGGGGAGTGGAGATGACTGGATGAATTGGATCAGCCCATAATTGAATGGTAGAGCGGACTCAATAGGCTGAATGGCCCATTTCTGTTCCTATATCTTATAGTCTTCTGGTCTTTTAGCATATTTTAGAAAGCTGTTGAAGGAAAAGATACTGCTGCCAGATTGTTGTCGTTGTTCCTTTCTACACCTTGTGGCAGATTGGGTGGTATTTTTTGCTCTTTTTGTGGCATCTGGCTGTTTTTTTTATGAGGCTAACCTGCTAGCTGAAAGCTCAATGCAGCTCAGGTGGAAAGTGTTGAAAGATCTGGCCAGATCTGAACTCAGGACTATTCACCTTGAAGGCCAGTGCTGATACAACTACACCATTGGTCCAGCAATGCAACAGTTAAGTTTGTTGCCTCACAACTGAAGGGACCTGGCTTTGATCCTGACATCAGGTTACTGTGTGGGTGGATGCTCATCCTGTGAACACATAGTATTACGTACCAGCAGCAATAGATAATGCATGGAGTCTGGTTTTGATGTTAAAACCACTATCATTATTAGTAACTGCTTATGATATAGTAACTTAAACAAGATAAACAAAAGTTAACAGTGTTATGTATGTATGTATGTATATATATATATGTAAATATAATTCCCAAACTATCAAGCTTGGGGGAACAAGGCTTAGAGTCTTGTGATGATAAAGTAGGAACATTCAGTTTTTCCATGGAATAAATGATGGGAGAGAGAAATTTGTTATCCAAGGTAAATGTAGAGAGAAAGCGATTACGTTGAATTCCACAGGTCATTAAAGACCTTGTCCATTGAGTAGTTCCAAAGTTCACTTAGATATATCACAAAAGTGACCTGTCACAGGAATATTGTCTCCGAGTGGAACCACACAACATACCCAGGCAAGGGTTAACCCAGGTGGTCCCACAGGACATTCCTAAATCCACTCCTTTTGGATTATACAAAGTGACAGACACACATTCTGGAGCAATCTTGCCCCGGCAGTTCGTAGTTCCAAGTCTCTCTCCCGTTCCAATAGATAATTCCAACATTCTGTGGAAGAATAGACATTCCAATAGATAATTAAACATTCTGATAGGTTAATTAGAAAACAGAACATAGAATGGTACAACAGAAAAACAGCTGTACTAAACTAATTACATTAGTAATAATATGTCCAACAAAACTAACGTTTGTGCCGACACAGTGTCCATGATCTTCCATTTCCTGCACATTCATGTGTCTCTCTAACAGGCTGTTGAACACACCTATTGTGTTTGCCTCCACCATCACAATCGACAGCATATTGCAGGCATCCACCAATCTTGTACTGCAAATGCGCTTTGAAATTAACCCCACTCTTCTTAAATACACACCCTCTGCTATTAAACATTTCAACCCTGGGGAAAGTTACTGACTGTCTATTCTGCCTACGTCCCTCATAATATTATGAGCATCAATCAGGTTTCCCCTCGGCATCCATCGCTCCAGAGAAAAGAGTCCAAGTTTGTCCAACCTCTCCTGAGAGCACATGCTCTCTGATCCAGGCAGCATCCTGATAAATCTCCTCTGCACCCTTTTCAAAATATTGACTTCCTTCCTATATTGGGGCACTCGGAACTGAATGAAATATTCCTGATGTGGAGTTTTATAAAGCTGCAGCATTACATCTTGACACTTGAACTCAGTTCCTGAACGGATAAAGGCAAGATTCCATAGGCCTTCTTTACCACCCTATCAACATGCATCCCCATTTTCAAGGGTTTATGGACTTGAACTGAGATCCATCTGCAAATAACACTGTGAAGCATCTTGCGATTAACAGACTACTGTCCCTTTACATTCAATCTGCCGAAGTTCAACCATTCACATTTTGCTGGGTTATACTCTATCTGCCATTTTCCAGCCCATATCTGCAATTGATTTATATAATGCTGTATCTATAGATAGTCTTCTATGTTGTTTGCAACACCAACATTCATATCATCTTACTAATACACCCATCTGTATCACAATGTTGGTAGTTTATTGATATGATGTCACAAACAGCAGCGGTCCAAGTACAGATCACTGTGGAACTCAACTAGTCACAGACATCCAGCTGGAATAATGCCCTTCAATCACCACCCTCTGTCCTCTACAGGTGTTATGATCCCAGCCCCCTCCTTTGTGAGAATCGCAAGAGCACCCGTCGAAGGGGGGGGGGGGTCAGTAGACCCAGTAGGAGAGAGAGAGAGAGAGAAATGTGCCAAATTGCACGTCCCACCCGGGATACAGAATAAGACGACAGCGACTATTGTCTCATGGAGACCACGTGAAAAGCCCTCAGGCAAGGTGGGCTGGTTGAGAGAGAGATTGCATCATCCCAAACTGATTGACACCTGCGACTTCGTGAGGAAATATAAAGGAGAGTCTCAGGGGGACAGCCCCCTCAGATGCACCAAGAAGATACGAGCGAGTGATCCCGCAGCAGCGGGAAGCCATTCTGAAGGAAGCCACGTGCGTTAGATTCCGGGATTGGAATTTGTGGCTGGAATCACAGAAAACCGCTTTTAACTATCATCGGGGAGAGGAAACCAACTCTCCCCCAATTTCATGGAAGCCTCATCAAGACTCGGCAAGTTCTTCCTCTTCTCCCCAATCTCTCTCTCTCGGTCGCCCCACATGAAACCCAGCGATTTTCAAAGGGCTGAGGCCTGCAGCCTTCTGAGTGACTTTTATATTCCCAACGGACAATCTATTAACCCCTAGACAACAGTAGAGCTCACTTCTTAATGATGATTATTACTATACCTGCGCTTTAGATTGAGTGTTGACGATGTGCACTATCTGAATGTATGTATTAACCTTACTTTTGTGTCCCTTTATAAATAAAAACGTTTGAAAATAGTGACATCAGACTTCAACGGACCTCTCTGTCTTTGCTGGTATGTTATCCAGTTACGGGATACATAACACAGGCAAGAAAATTCTGCATTTATACAGGCGATTAACCATGGATGTCATGCATCTTAATCTTGGGACTTGGGAGTCCTCATGCAGGATTCGATAAAGGTTAATTTGCAGATTGACTCAGTAATGAGGGAGGCAAATGCAATGTTAGTATCAATTTTGAGAGGACTAGAAAATAAAAGCAAGGATGTAATGTTGAGGCCTTATAAAGCACTGGTGAGGCCTCACTTGGAGTATGATGAGCAATTTTGGGCTCCTTATCTAAGAATGGATGTGCAGACGTTGGAGAGATTTCAAGGAAGTTCACAAAAATGATTCTGGAATTAAAAGGCTTGTCAAATGAGAAGTGTTTGATGGCACTGGGCTTCGGCTCACTGGAATTCAGAACAATGGTTGATGTCCTCGTTGAAACCTCTCACATGTTTAAAGGTCTTGATACATTGGATTTGGAGAGGTTGTTTCCAATGGTGGGAGAGTCTAAGACCAGAGAACACAGCCTCAGAATAGAGAGGAGTCCTTTTGCAATGGAGATGAGAAGGAATTTCTTTAACCAGAGAGAGGTGAATCTGTGAAATTCATTGCCACAGGTGTGGTCAAGTCACATAGTATACTTAAGACAGAGGTTGATCGAGGAGACGCTCATGGAGTGAGTACTGTTTTAGATTCGCTCCATAACCTTTACTTTTTTTTTATCCTTTGATCACCCTTATTCAACTTATTTTTACCTACACCAAAAGATTCTTGCTACTTTCTTGGACTTATCATTAAGAGCTTATTGTGAATTTTTGAAGATATGCACTCAGAAATGGCTCTTAGATCTAAAGGACAAGAACATGGGCGGAATCCGAATGGTAATGGAAAGAAGCAAGATCATCCGCAACGCACTGAATTAACTTATGAATTGTTATTGGAGGTTTTAGATCAAAAATTTGAAGAACAACGACAAGTTTTTAAACAAGATATAAAGGCTTTTCAAGATTATATGGAAAAGACGGATTCAGTAATTAACCAGCAGCAAGTTCTAATCGCATCTCTACAAGAAGACGCTCGGAAACAAGATTTGATAATTGAAAAATTGCAAAAGGACTTACTTTTGACCATCAAACAGGTGGAAACACTTAAAGCCAAGAGTGTCGACTTTGAGAATCAGTCCAGAAGACAGAACCTCCGTATTCTTGGTCTTCCAGAAGGTATTGAACAAGGTGACCCCATGACGTACTTTGCTCAACTTTTGAAGGATGCATTCCCGTTTGTATTTCCAGATAGTCCTCCGTTACTCGATCACACTCATAGAATTATGCATCGATCATTGAGTGTTTCAGCTAAACCCTCAGTTGTAATTGTCCGATTTCACTACGTACATGTTAAAGAGCAACTTACTTGTGTGGCTCGGCGTGTAGGAATGGCCAAATTTCAGGATCACAATTTTCGTTTAGTAGAAGATTTTAAAAAGTCCTGAAGTAATGAAGGCAAGGCTTCTTTTTAAACCGCTGATGTCTGAATGTTATGATAAAAATCTAAAGCCTGCGCTTTTATACCTTCTGAAGCCCAGAATCTCGCCGCCGAATGCTTCATGACGGGTTTTCATTTCTACTTCTAACGCGAGAAGCTTTCTGAAGGAGAACTTCCCTACTGCTATGGACACACATTTCTACTAAATGAGTGATTTTGATTGTGCAAGATGGTTACTGATTTCCAAAACCAGATTTTGTTTCTGGCTATTGGTGTAGGTTTACTCTATACTTTATACTCTTGTTAAAGTTTTTTTTTCGACATATTAATCTTTTGGTTTTACCTACTTTAACCATTATACTATATCATTGGCTAGTATTATTCTCTTGAAGGTGTATTTTAAACCTTTCGAAGGTGAGTATCTTTTTACTAAGATGGCGGTTTTTTAAAAAAAAATATTTTTGATGTTTTTTTAAGATGTCGCTTTTTTTTCTCTCAATTTCTACCTATAATGCATCGTTTATCACAGCTTAAAGACGTTTTGGTTTGTTTGTGTTTTAACTCGATTTATAAGTTTTTAGTGATTATATGTTTGTTTTTTTTACTACCAATTATATTAAGAAGTTTGGTTTTAGTATAGTGATTATAATTTTTTTAGAGTTTGGGTGGATTTTTTTTATATATATCCTTTATATACGGAGTTGTCTTCTGTTGATATGGGGGTAGAGTTAGTTTCATCTTTCCCTTTTCCCAGCCTATTTTTGGCTGTGTTTTTTTTTCTTTCTCTTCTTGGGTGGGAGGTGAGTGGTCTTTTTTCTAACTTTATATTTCTTTTATCAGTTTTTTTCAGTTTTTTCATTTGGGCTGATTTTGAACTACAAATATGTCCACGATGTCATCACTTCTGGGTCCGCTCTTTATTTTTGTTCCTCTTCTGGGAGCATGAGTTTATAATTTGGTTAACCCTTTTTATACCGAAGGGTTGATTTTAGAAATATGGCTCAGACCATTAATTTTGTCTCTTGGAATACTAATGGTTTAAACCATTCAATTAAACAAAAAAAGATTTTTAAAGTATTCCAAAGACTTAATGCACATATTATTTTTGTTCAAGAAACTCATGTGCTTTTTTTGGGGTTTTGGAGGGATCAACAATACCATTCAAATTCGAATGCCAAAGTAAAGGGAGTTTCAATTTTTATTGACTACTCTATTGCATTTGTCCAACATGATATTTTTTCAGATCTGAATGGTAGATTTTTGTTAATTACGGGCTTACTTTTTAATAAAATGTTGCTATGATTAATGTTTATGCTCCAAATATGGATTGTCGTGATTTTTTAAGTCCTTATTTACTTATAAAGACCCTACTGACTGTGCATCCTATAGACCAATATCCTTATTGAATGTAGATTCCAACATTTTTTCCAAGTTACTTGCATCCAGGTTGGAGAAGGTATTACCCCAGATTATCTCAGAAGATCAAACCAGTTTTATTAAAAATCGCTATTCTTTTTTCAATGTCAGGAGGTTATTGAATATTGTGTATACTCCTTCACATAACATCTCAGAATGTGTTATTTCATTAGATGTGGAGAAAGCATTTGACAGACTTGAATGGCCATACTTATATAATGTGTTGGAGGAGTTTAATTTTAGTCCAACATTCATTTCCTGGATTAAACTGATATATCATATCCCAGTAGCCTCAGTGCTTATGAACAATCAAAGATCTCCATTTTTTTTGTTTATTTTGGGGCACTAGACAAGGCTGTCCTCTTAGTCCACTATTATTTGATATTGCTTTAGAACCCTTGGCAATCGCTATGAGAGAATCATAGGATATTCTTGGTATTAATCGTGGGACAGATATTCATAAGTTATCTTTGTATGCAGATGATTTATTATTATTTATTTCTAATCCTGAGAAATCTATTCCTGTAGTTTTATCATTGTTGGCTCAATTCAGTGATTTTTCTGGGTATAAGTTAAATCTTAATAAGAGTGAATTGTTTCCTTTAAATAGACAGTTCCCAATTTATGGAAACTTACCTTTTAAATTAGTTAATGACTCTTTTATTTACTTAGGGATTAAATCACAAAAAACTATAAAGACATATTTAGGGTTAATTTTGTACCCTTAATTGATCAGATTAAATGCTTGTTTACTAAGTGGTCACCATTATCTTTATCTCTGATAGGTCAGATTTACACTATTAATATGGTTACTTTACCCAAGTTTTTATATATTTTCAAGTGGTACCAATTTTTATTCCAAAATCTTTTTTTACTAATGTTGATTCAAAAATTTCCTCATATATACGGCAGAATAAAAATCCCAGGTTAGGTAAATTATACTTACAGAAGGCAAGGAAGGAAGGTGGATTAGCATTGCCTAATTTATGATTTTATTATTGGGCAGTTAATATCAGATATTTGATATGTTGGTTGAAAGATTGGGATGGATCTTTTAGCCCTTATTGGGTGAACCTGGAAATTAAATCGGTACCAGGATTTGCACTGGGTTCTATTTTAGGGACTTCTCTTCCTTTTGCTCTTTCTAAATTGCCAAAATGAATTGACAACCCGATAGTTAAACATACTTTACGTATATCGTTTCAATTTCGGAAATTTTTTGGGTTGAATTCAGTTCGTTTTAAATATTCCTATTGTATCCAATTGTTTTTTTTTACCCTTCAATTATAGACCAAGCTTATTCGGCTTTGAAGACTAAAGGATTACTACAATTTTCTGATTTATTTTTGGATAATTGTTTTATGTCTTTTGAATAATTATCTAATAAATATAATTTACCTAGATTTCATTTTTTAGACATTTACAGATTAAGAATTTTTTAAATACTGTACTTCCTACTTTTCCAAATTTTGTGTCTTCAGGCATTTTGGAGAATTTGTTTGAACTAAACCCTTTTCAGAAAGGGCTTATATCAAAACCTTATAATATAATTATGAAGATACGTTCAGAGCCCCTTTATAAGACAACAAATGATTGGGAAAGAGAGCTTAACCTTACTATCCCTATTGAGAATTGGGATAATATTTTTCAATTAATTAATACATCATCTATATGTGCCAAACATTCATTAATACAGTTTAAGGGTGTGCACAGGGCTCATATGTCCAAGGATAAATTGGCTCATTTTTATTCCTATATAAATCCTATTTGTGATAGACGTCAATCTGAAATAGCGTCTTTAACTCATATGTTCTGGTCATGTCCGCTTTTGAAAAAATACTGGAAAGATATCTTTGATATTATCTCTGTGCTATTGAACATTGATTTACAACCCCATCCTATTACCGTATTCTTTGGTTTAACAATGATGGACTCATTTCATTTATCTTCTTCCGCTTGTCGAATGATTGCATTTCTTACACTAATGGCTAGAAGATCTATTTTGTTGAATTGGAAAGAAATTAATCCTCCTACTGTATTTCATTGTTTTTCTCAAACTATGTTATGTTTAAATTTAAAAAAAAATAGAAGTGATGTATTTGACACTTCTACTAAATTTGAACAGATATGACCATTTATTCAATATTTTCATATGATGTAATAGGACCCTGTTCCAAGCCTATTTGATGTTCCAGTTTTGATTTCATATATGTCGAGAGGATCAGAGTTGACGATACTGATGATTTTGTATTTTTGTGAGATATTAAAAAAACAGCCTTTTTTTCTTTTTTTTTGTTTTTTTCTCTATTAGTTATTAGATTTCTAGATTTGTTTTTTTTGCATAATT
The DNA here is from genome assembly GCF_030144855.1 of Hypanus sabinus. NCBI lineage: Eukaryota > Metazoa > Chordata > Chondrichthyes > Myliobatiformes > Dasyatidae > Hypanus > Hypanus sabinus. Next base: position 73,065,376 of record NC_082707.1, on the reverse strand, counting down.
TTTTTCTTTTTTCTTTTTTTATTCTATATTATGATACATCTAGGTTTACCTTGTTTATTTGTATATTGTATAATTTATGATGTGGGAATACATATTTATACTGTAATCATTGTTTTTGTATTCTTTAATAGTTAGTTGAAATATGTACATTTGTAATCCCATTATCTATGTACCAATTTTATTTTGTTGTTATTAATAATAATAATAAAAAGATGGAAAAAGACAGAGGTTGATAGATTTTTGATTACTCAGGGCCTGATGGGATGCAGGGAGAAGGAAAGTGGACAATCAATGCTGAAATGGTGGAGCAGGCTTACTGGGCCAGGTAGCAAAGACATACTGGGTAGGTTAATTGGATCTTGTAAAAAATTGTCCCAATTAGGGTTTAATTGGGGTGGTTGGTGGTTGATGGGCACCGCAGCTCAATGGACTGGAAGTGTCTATTCCACACTTTATCTCTAAATAAATTAATATGTGTGGTCTAGGTCCAATGTAGCATAATACACAAGGCCAAAAGATGAAGAAATGGCTCAATGTACTCTGATTAAATTAACCAGAGCCTGTGTACTGTACAGTATAAATGATCATCTGCCAACAGAAATCACAAACTTTGTGAACAGACTAGCATCTGCTGAATTTTATTGTAAAGGTAGAAATTCTAATTTTGAAAGCCTTTGTCAATTTTCAATCTGGTTTTTGCAAAATAGAGATTGCAGAAGATCCAATTTGACAAATGTTGGCAACCAAAAATGCAGTTACATGATAGTTAATTGGGTGACAGATTCATACAGCACAGACACACATCCTTCAGCCCACAAAGTCAATGTCACAAGAACCGAATTACACTGTAACACAGTGAAAATGCTGGAGGAACACAGCAGATCAGGCAGCGTCCATGGAAATGAATAAAAAGTTTGTCTGAGACCATTCATCAGAACTGGAAAGGAAGGGAGAAGAAGCCAGAGTAAGAAGGCATGAGGGGTGGGGCAGTGGAAGGGGTACAAGCTAGAAAGTGATGGGCGAGGCCAGTTGGGTGGAGAAGGGGGTGAAGTAAGAAGCTGTCAGGTGATAGGTGAGAAAGGTAAAGGGTTGGAGAAAAAGGAATTTGTTAGGAGAGGATAAGTGTCAGGCTGGAGATTTGTAGAGAGGGACAAATCCAAGGGAATCACAGAGAGTGGGTGGAGGTAGAGGCAAAGTTGTGTTTGGTGTATGGTCCTGTGTTTGTGTCTCGTGTATGGTCCTGTGTTTGTGTCTGGTGTATGGAGGCTGGGGAGAATGATGTGCTGGAGGAGGAGTCTCATAGGGTGGTAGGAGAGGGCAAGAGGGCCTCTGCCCCTGTTAAGGTGACAGGATGGTGAGATAAGGGCAGATGTTCAGAAAATGAAGAAGATGTGAATGATTTCTCCTGCACTGGTAATTTTGCCACTCCCCCTTCCCTTTTCTTCAATTCACGACTCCAGCCTCCCTCTTCCATCTTCTCCTAGCATTCTCCTAGTGTCCATCCTTCTTCTGATTTTCCCATGGTTTCCTCTCCTCTCCTATTGCATTCCTTCTTCTTCATTCCTTTATTTTTCACACTTATCACCTCCCAGCTTCTTATTTCATCCATATCCCCCCCCCCACCCACCTGGTTTCATTTATCACCCTCTCGCTTGTTCTCCTTCCCTTCTCCCTACCTTCTTATTCTGGTTTCTTCACCCACACTTCCCCATCCTGATGAAGGGCCTCAGCCCAAAACATCAACTGTTTATTCATTTCCATTGATGCTGCCTGACCTGAGTTTCTCCAGCATTGACTGTGTGTTTCTCTGGATGTTCAGCATCTGCAGAATCTCATGTGTTCCCTTCTATACTAATCCCTTTTATCAGCGTTTGGTTCACAAACTTCAGGAATTCAAATGCTTATCTATTTCTTAACATGAAAACAATCTGATCCCCAGCAGTCAGGTGGATCAATCCTTTGATTTATTTTTGTTTGGGGAAGAGGAGAATGTACTTCCTCCCCTCCCACTGTGGCAAAGATATTGGCAAAAATACCTGGCTCTCAAACCAAGGACAAGGAAGTGTTTGCATAGATTAGCAGTGGAGGGCCCCAGGAGGGTAGGGGTGAGTAAATAATGCAAAGCACAGAATGACACTAAGGTTGATGAGCGAAGAGCTTGTAAGCAAAGTAGATATAGAATGGGAAAACAAATTGAGCTGAGGCAGAGCTGAGAAGTCACTGGGGTGGATTCACTAAGTTAAATTGTTAAGGCATTTCCAGGAGGCTTAATATTGAGGCAGTTTAAAGTAAACAACTTGAATGGGTGGGGAGACCAGATTTCCTCTTTCTGAGTGTGCTTACAGTAAATAGAAAGTGAACCTTTATCATACTTAGGAAAACACAATCGGACCATTTACCTTCTGATGGGATTGGTCAAACATTCACATTTCATTGCATTTGTTTGGCACAGCCTGCATTTGAAAGTTGTGAAGGATCTGCTGAAATCTTTCGACATATTAGCTGAGACTCAGGAACTAGAAATGGAACCAGCCAAAACCCATCATGACCTCAATGGACAGTACACTGAAATTTGTACAGATGAATAGAATTGTAGATTCACAGAAAACTACAGCGCAGAAACAGGCCCTTTGGCCCATCTAGTCTGTGCCAAGCCATTTAAGATGCCTTGTCCCATTGACCTGCACTGAAAACACAGCCCTCCATACCCAGATCATCTATGTACCAATCCAAACTTCTTTTAAATATTGAAGTTAAGCTTGCACATACCACTTGCACAGTTAGTTCGTTCCACCCTCTCAAGACCCGCTGAGTGAAGTTTCCCATCATGTTCCCCTGAAACTTTCACCTTTCACCATTAACACATGACCTCGAGTTGAAGTCCCACCCAACCTCATTGAAAGAAGCCTGGTTACATTTACCCTATCTACACAGCACATAATTTTGTATAACTCTATCAAATCCCTCTGTCTTCTACATTCCTGACCTATTCAATCTTTCCTTATTACTCAAGTCCTTCAGAACTGGAAACATAAATTTCCACCATGCTATTTTAACATTATACACATCTTTCCTGTATGAAGGTGACCAAAACTGCACACAATACTCCCATCACAAACAAGAGAAAATCTGCAGATGCTGGAATAGGTTAGACCTAACCAGTTCCCCTCCACCACAACTCTCGTCCGCCTAGCAGAACTTGTCCTCACCCTAAATGATTTTCCTTTGGCTCCTCCCACTTACTTCAAACAAAAGGGGTAGCCGTGGGCCTGGCTGTTTGTCAGCTACATGGAACCGTCTATGTTCCAAGCCTACACCGGTGACCCTCCGGCACTTTTCATACGCTACATTGACAACCGTATTGATGCTGTTTCCTGCACTCGTGTTGAACTTGTTGATTCATCCACTTTGCTTCTAACTTCCACCTTGCCCTCAAATTCATCTGGTCCATTTCCGACACTTCCCTTCCCTTCCTCAATCTCACTGTCTCTATCTCCAGAGACAGCTAATCCACTGATGTCTATTACAAACCCATGGTCTCTTGCAGCTACCTGGACTACACCTCATCCCACACTGCTACTTGTAAAAGCATCATTCCCTTTTCTCAAGTCCTCTATCTCTGCCACATCTGCTCTCAAGATGAGGCTTTTCATTCTAGAACAAAGAAGAAGTCCTCCTTTTTCAAAGAAAAGGGCTTCCCATCCTCCACCATCAACGCTGCCCTTAATCACATCTCTTCCATTTCATGTACGTCTGCTCTTACCCTACCTTCCCAACACCCTATCAGGGACAGGGTTCCTCTTGTCCTCACCTACCACCTAAGCAGCGTCCACATCCAGCACATAATTCTCTGAATCCTCTGCCATCTTTAATAGGATCCCACCACCAAGCACAACTTTCCCTCCTCCCCCCACCTGCCACAGGGGTCATTCCCTACATGACTACCCTGTCCATTTGTCCCTCCCCACTGATCTCCCTCCTGGTACTTATCCTTGAAAGCGGAACAAGTGCTACACCTACCCCTACACCTCCTTCCTCATTACCATTCAGGGCCCTAATATATCTTTCCAGGTGAGGTGACACTTCACCTGTGAGTCTGTTGGGGTCATATACTGTGTTCAGTGCTTCCGGTGTGGACTGCTGTATATTAGTGAGACACGATGTAGATTGGGAAACCCCTTCACCGAGCATCTATGCTCCATTTGTCAGAATAAGAGGGTTTTTTCAGTGGTCACCCATTTTAATTCCACTTCCCATTCCCATTCTGATACATCCATCCATGGCCTCCTCTGCTGTTGGGATAAGGCCACACTTAAGTTAAAGAAACAACACCTTAAATTCTGTTTGGGTAGCCTTCAACTTGATGGCATGAATATCGATTTCTCAAAATTCTGGTAATGACCCCCAACTCCCCCCCCTTATCCATTTCCCATCCCCTTTTTCCCCTCTCTCACCTTATTTCCCTTCCCACTCATTGTCAACCTCTGGTGCTCCTCCCCCTTTTTCTTTCTTCCATGATCTTCTGTCTCTTTTGCCAATCATCTTTCCAGCTCTTTACTTCATCCTTCCCCTCCAGGTCTCACCTGTCACCAGGTGTTTCTCTCTCCCCTCCCACCACCATTTAAATCTACACCTCTGCTGTTTTTCTCTCCAGACCTGCTGAAGGGTTTCAGCCCAAAATGTCGACTGTACTCTTTTCCTAGATGCTGCCTGGCCTGCTGAGTTCTTCCAGCATCTTGTGCGTGTTGCACACAATATTCCACATTAGGCATCACCAATGATGATAACATAACATCCCATCTCCTGTACTCAATAACACACACAAAATGTTTGAGGAACTCACCAGGCATCCCTGCTGGCCTCCTTTAGTCAATACTTTGATTTATGAAGACCTATGTGCCAAAAGCTTTCTTTATGACCCAGTCGATCTGTGACACCACTATCAATGATTTATGGACCCCTATTCCCAAATCCCTTTGTTCTACAGCACTCATCAGTGACCCATTGTTCACTGTGTTAGACCTTCCCTGGTTGATCCCACTGAAGTGCAACACCTTGCACTTGGCTGCATTAAATTCCATCTGCAGTTTTCAATCCAGATTTCCAGCTGATCTGGATCCAGCTGCAAGCTGTGATCATCTTCCTCACTGTCCACTACACCCACTTTCTTGGTGTCATCTCCATATTTGCTGATCCAGTTTACCACATTAGCATCCAGATCATTGATATAGATGACAAACAACAGTGGACGCAGCACCGATCCCTGCAGCTCACCACTAGACTCAGGTCTCAAGTCGGAGAGTCAGCCATCTACGACCACTCTCTGGCTTCTCCCACAAAGCCTCGTTATAGCTGGAGTTTCAATAAATCATTAATCAATATCGTCTCTCCTCCAGAGGTTTCACCCTGAGGATTTCCAGTGAGTAAGTAGAAATACCAAATACTAATTCCACTTTTAATAATTTATATCTTTAGTTAGTTTCTAATAGTTTATTGTGTTTCTGTCATTTGTCCACACCTGTGTCAACCATGCCTCATTCTCTGATAGGTATCTTTATCAAGTTCCCTTTTTTTAAAAAATATTTTCATTTTCATCCATCCTAAGCTGGAGGTTTCTAACATTACATCTTTGGGTTGATGAACCTGGGTTACACCAGAAAATTTCCAGAGATGAATAGTGGAGAGCATTCTGAATGCTTGCATCACAGCCTGGTTTGGAGGGTCCAATGTGCAGAATCAAAAGGGGCTTCCAACACCATCATAGGGCAAAGCCTCTCCAACATCAAGGACATCTTCACAAGGCAGTGTCTCAATGCACCATCTATCATTAAGAGCCCTCACCATCCAGGACATGCCACCTTCTCATTACTACCATCAGGGAGGAGATCAGGAGCCTGAATACACTCACTGAATATTTTGGAACAGCTTCTTCCCATCTGCCATCGATTTCTGACCCGTCCATGAGAACTACTTTACTATTTCTCTTTTGCACAATTGATTTATTTTTTATTGCTGCCATAAAATGTCAAATTCCATGATATATGTCGGTGATAATAAATTTGACTCTGATTAAGATGAAGTTGAAACACAAAATAACAGTAAAACAAAATTTTCAAATTTCATGTCTTTACATGATTAGATGCAACTATAGATGTCTTATTTTGATCTGCTAGTGCAGCGGATTCTGGTTAATTGGGATATCGGAACCAGTACATATTGCCTGAATTAGCAGTTGCCCAGTTAAAACAGTATGAAAAAGACAGACCACCATTCGACTGAGTAAGAAATTATGCATTTAACTGAAATACAAACCAAACCAAAACTCCACTAATACCACCACAGTAATATTAAACTGTCTATGAGTTCCCGGTAATTATGGATGGAGGAATTCATCCAGTGTATACCACCACAGACCCCAACTGACAGCCAATGAACAAAATCAGTGCAGACACTTAGTGCAGATAACGGACTATCTTCAAACAACGCCATGTGTAAACTTCCCTGTTTTTTGTGTATTTGGAACACAGGTTAATTTTGATTCAATGATAATAAGGCTGATTTTCCGAAAAGACAACACTTGGCATTCTGTCAATCAATAAAACAGTTATAGTTCTTGTTTCTGACATTTTCTTTACCAAAACTGAAATGGGATTCTTGGTACGAGGATTCAAACCATTCCTGATTTCCCATCATGTGTAAGTGTGTAAAAGACACTAAAGGCCAGGGTTCACATATGGGCAATAGATATTTTTCAGACAATGTCAAGTACAAGTCAGCATTGTTAAGTGAAAAATAATGTAATAACAGAAACAGTATTGGATATACTCGGCAGGTCAGGCAGCACCTGTGAGGAGAGAAACAATTCACAGTTCAGTTCAATGGTCTTTTATCAGGAACAGAGAGAAACAGATTCAGATGCAGGAAGAGGAAGGGGAGAAAAACAAAAGGGAAGGTATATGATTGGAAAGAGGAAAGAAGTAAATTGAGGAATGATCTAGTTAACAGACACAAATGTAGAATAATCTGAAATTATCAAAGAAACTCAAATTATTTACATTTAGAAAGCTGTTATTTGACATCTTGCAAGGTGTGTTGTTCCTTTAGTTCACCGTGCATCTGATGAAGGAATGTAGGAGCCCATGAACAGATCAAAGTACAACAGGGATGGAGAAGTAACTTGACAAATCATTGGAAGCTACATGCCACATTTGTGGTTCAATGGTTCAATGATTCCAATAAATATCAGAGAATATAAGCAGAATACAACCCTGCAATTCCTACTCTCCACTGGCATCCACAAAACAAAAGAAAACTCCATGAACAAATGATAGAAAATACGTAAGATCCCCAAAGCCCCCTCTCCGCACCCCCATGTACAAGCAGCAGCAAAATCAACAACCCTCCCCCATTTATATCAGCAAAAAGCATCAGCCCCACCACCGAACAAGCACAGCAAAGCCTCAGAGACCATGATTTAGATCCAACAAAAACTAACATCCACCCCAACACTTCGACATCTCAACAAGCTCTCCCTCTTACTAACAAGCGAGAGAGTAATATCGCTTCAGCCGCAGTGAGAGGGAGACTCATAGTGAGAGAGAAAGTGAGATTGGGTGCTGAGGTTTCTGACAGCTGCACGGGATGTCCCGATATAGTAAAAAAAAGCTCTGAATTGCAGTAAGTGATATGTGTATCAAACAGTTAAATAAATTTACTAAAGAAATACATAAATATAGAAAAAATACTGAAGTAGTTTGGTCGAATGTCCACATTTCATTGCACTTCTTTGACATGGCCCGCACTTGAATGTTCTGAAGGCAGTTCTGAAATGTTTCAACACGTTACTTGAGACTCAGCAATTAGAGAAGGAAGACAGAATCAGCAAAAATGTGGCATGACCTTAATGACAGCACCCTGAAATCTGTACAGAGAGATGATGACATCAGTTAATACCTGCTGAGTGTTTAAGCCTGTTTCCATTTAAATGCCCAAATTTAGCATTGGTCAGTGACAAAACAAACAAGAGAGGTGTTGTTTAAATGAGAGAGTTCAGGACTGCAGTGATATAAATCATGGTGTGATTCGCCTGCTGTAAGTTTGTGTAGACCTGATGGTCCAAGTGTCTCCTTAATTAAATAGCATCCTGTTTCCACAATAAACTCAAAGACAAGAAAGAAAGCTCTAATAGTCTGATAAGCATAAGAGATTCTGCAGATCTAGAAATCCAGAGTAACATGCACAAAATGCTAATGGAATTTCACAGGTCAGGAAGCATCAATAGAGAGGAATAAAGAATCAATATTTCATGCTGAGACCCTTCATCCAACCTTCATAGACCCTTAATCTAATAGTATGAATTAATCTTTATATTTGCAGAAGTGGTGTTGACAAAGTGCTGGAGATTTGTAATCATACCTAGAGTAGCTGGTAATGGTTTCTTTATGGAGGGGGTCAGCACAGAGTCACATGCAATTACAGATAGGGCAAATTACATTAACTAATTACATTACAAATTACAGTAATGAATTTGGTAATGACAATTAACCATTGGGCTCACCGTTGGAATGTGCGATAACAAGAACAGACAAGTTCATAGCACAAGTGTACGAAGGGAAGATTCAAACTGGGCTCAGAAGAGCTGTGAGACAGCTCAGTACAGCTCCAGAATGTAGCTTTCTGCTTGTTGATGTAGATCATCTTGCATGTCATCAGATCTGTACTTAACCCAGATCAGGGAGAATATTCCAACACTTTCCTTTGCCTTTCAATTGATAGAGAGATGGTGAACAGAGAGTAAGAGGTGTCATTTGCTGACAATTCCCAATCTCTGATTTTAAAGACAAAGTATTTATCTGCTAGTACAGGTTAAGTTTCTAATTAATGTCCAATATCCCAGGTTGTTGATAGTGAGGCACACTGGTTTTTGAAGGATTTGACATGGTCAGACTCTACTTCATAACAAACCATCATTACCCAGCTCCTTGCGGAATTTGAAAGCTTGTGAGCCCCAGACTAACTGTTGTTCAGTAATTCCTGCAAAGGGGGACAGACCAATCTGTTCTGTGGGGAGTTGTAAATGAAATTGAACATTATGCTATCAACTGCAAGCATCCCCATTCCAGATCTTATAACAAAGGGCAAGGCATTGATGGAACAACTGAAAGCAAATGGAACCAGGAGAATGCTGTGAAAACCAATTTTTACTGTGATATTGTTGGAGGGATGATGGCCCAGGGCAAAGCTATTCAATTCACAATAACCACCCCCTCTTTCCTTACTGCTGGTGTGGTTGCACCATTTCATTCCAATTGTCCTTACTTTTACTGGGATAACTTGATACTGCACTTGGTGATAAGTTATAGAATTGTAAATGTGGTCATTCTCGCCTCCACTCTGGAATTCAGCTCTCTGTCTCTGCCTGGAACATTTCTGGACAGCATGTGAAAGACTTGACAGAACCACACTAAGCAATAAGTGCTGATGAAAAGCATTGTCCATGATACCTTCTTTGTTGGTGTTTGGGAGTATCTGACTTGAAAGTACTGTAGTTAGCAAGATTTGATTTGTCTTTTTATTTGTCAGCAAGACAATGCTCATTCTCGGACAATGTTCATACCTGGCACCACTCCTCAACTTTTCCAACACTACATCGATGACTGCATTGGTGCTGCCTTTCCTTCACCAATGCAGAGTACATCGGCTTTTTCAGCATTACCTCCAACTTCCAATCTGCCTTCAAATTTATCTGGTCCATTTCCGGCACCTTTCTCCCCTTTCTGTCTCTGGAGACAGGTTATCTACCGATATCTTTTATAAACCCACTGATACCCACAGCTACCTGGACTATACCTCTTCTCACCTGTAAAAATTCCATCTCCTTCACTCAATTCCTCCTTCTACATTGGATCTGCTCTCAGGATGAGACTTTTCATTCCAGAACTAATAAGATGTGCTCCTTTTTCAAAGAAAGAGGCTTTCCTTCCTTCAACATCAATGTTGCCCTCACGTACATCTCTTCCATTTTGTGCATGACTGCCTTCACTCCATCCTTCCACCACCCCACCAGGGATAGGGTTCTCCTTGTCCTCAACAATCACCCCTCTGGTCTCTATGTCCTGCACATAATTCTCCGTAACCTCCGCCATCTCCAACGGGATCCCACCACAAACTTATCTTTCCCTCCCCCTCACTTTCCACAGAGATCACTCCCTATGCAACTCCCTTATCCATTCATCCCCCACCCCCACTGATCTCCCTCTTGGTACTTCTCTTTGCAAGTGGAACAAGTACCACACCGGTCTTTACACATTTTCCCTTATTGCCATTCAGGGCCCCAAACAGTCCTTCCAGGAGAGGTGACACTTCACCTGAGCCGTCTACTGTCTCCAGAGCTCCTGGTGTGGCCTCCTGTATATCGGTGAGGCCCGACATAAATTGGAAGACCACTTCACTGAACACCTGCGCGCTGTCTGCCAGAAAAAGTGGGATGACCCATTTCAATTTTACTTCCCATTCCCATTCTGACATGATAGTCCATGGTTACCTATACTGCAGCAGTGAAGCCACACTCAGGTTGGAGGACAACACCTTATATTCTGTCTAGGTAGCCTCCAACCTGATGGCATGAGCAGTGACATTCTGAACTTCCGGTAATTGCCCTCCCCCTTCACAATTCTCTCCTCCTTGTTTTCCCTCTCTAACCCAATCTCCTCACCTGCCCATCACCTCTCTCTGGTGCTCCTTCCACGGTTTTCTACCCTTTCCTATTATATTTCCCTTTCTCCAACTCTTTAACTATTTCATCAAACATCTTCCAATCTCTTTACTTTACCCCTCCCTTTTCCTGGTTTCAGATTTCAGCTACCACCTTGTACATCTTCTCCCCTCCCCACCCCCAGCTTCTTGCTCTGACCTCATCTCTTTTACCACTCCTGATGAAGGGTCTCAGCCCAATATGTTGACTGTTTACTCTTTTTTTTATAGGTGCTGCCTGGCCTGCTGAGTTCCTCCAGTAATTTGTATGCATTGCTTCGATTTCCAGAATCTGCATATTTTCCTGTTTTTTATGAAAAAGCATTTGGACTCGGTTTCAGTCATTCTACAAAATGAGTTTGAGTGGCATTTCAAAGATACTGAACTGAAACCTGCAGATGTCCAGCTAAGACTTCCACTGAGAAATGATGATTCCTGTGAGAATGACATACGGAACAATGAAATACAACAACCAACAAGCCACATTGTGTTTGTGTGTGGTAAAGACAGGAGGGTCAGCATTGTGAGGTTGTGACTGACTGAAACAACTTCAACTTGATTGGAGATCCATCCACCATTTGAGCCTAATTGGGACAACTTAAAATGCATGATGTTGTGAACGTCTATATAGTAGTTGTATTATATAGTAGACAATGTATATATACATAATTCAATGACTGAAAAACACAACGTTACTGTCACGGTCCGGTCCGTGGATTCCTCATTCCTGTTATTTCTTTCTCCCCATGTTCCAGTGGGCACCTTGATTAAGGCACCTGATCCTCATTTTGAACCAGCAGCTTAAAAGGATCCAGGGACAGCTATTCAGTGCTGGACCATCACCAGAAAACAGTCACCGGAAGCCAGTCATCTCACAGTAGCCACTGTGGCTATGCTCATACCAGGACTGTCAAGAATCATGGATTCTCGTTACTTAGGTGCCTGTGGTTGTTTAGCAAATTCAGTCATTTTCCTGTCTAGCTGAGTTGCTGGCTGTTTTTGCCGCTGCTCCGAGTAAGGTACAAATTCTGTCATTTTTGTGGCTGGCTGAGACTTACTGGCTGTTTGCTGCCACTCCGAACAAAGATATGAATGGACTGTTATTGTGTGGTTTTGTCTACTTGTTGTACAAGTCCTCTCGAGCTGAGTAGGTCTGGCTATTCACTGCTACTCCAAGTTGGGTATTCTGCCTCTTCGTTGTCCAAGTCCTTCCAGTTGAGTAGCTCTGGCCATTTGCCGCTACTTTTCGTGGTCCAAGTCCATTCCAAGTCAAGCTCGTGGTCCGAGTTCCAAATCCAAGTCAAGATCCAAGTTCCAAGTCCTGAGTCCAAGTTCAGATCCAAGACCTGAGTCCAAGTTCAGATCCAAGACCTGAGTCCAAGTTCAGATCCAAGACCTGAGTCCAAGTTCAGATCCAAGTCCTGAGTCTGAATCAAGGTTCATGTTCCAAGTCCGAGTTGACGACAAGTTCCAAGTCAAAGTCCAAGTCAAGTCCGAGTCAAGTCTGAGTCCAGATTTTATTGGTTTGTTATCCAATGTTTATGTCCATGTTGACATTTTGTCCTCGCTCCCTGGCCTTCCTAGTAACTCACAATAAACACTTCTGTTTATATTACCCCTGTGTCTGTGTCCTGCACTTGGATCTGCTCCCGACACACAACTTGTAACAGTTATATATTTGAGTTAAGGAGCATTCTACATTGAGTTGGAGTTTATAGCTAGGAAGGGAGGAGTGTTGTGTATTTAATATTTCAGTAATGTGTGAGTAATATTGTAAATACATTGTTTGATTAAGCTTTCTTTGTTTACATAATTCATCATAAGTTTCTATAAAAGTACATGAATGGCATACATCATTACGCCACCACATTATATCTAAACACAACACTAAAGAAAAACTAACTAGACAAATTATCCTGGGCTGGTTTGTCTTTTTGCCTTTGTGATATCTCTCTTTAGTCTCCCTGCCCCATAAGCTGGCTGTTCAGCCAGGTAGTCAATGTGATAAATACACAACACAACATACCGCAGGAGGCAGCAGCCTGACCAGCAGGTGGGGAGCACAGGAGCCACACACCCAGTACGTGCCGTTCAATGTTATTACATTCATCCCCAAAGGAATCCTGTGTACAAATTCTGCTGACGGTCACTATCTCCCATTGGATGATCGCCTGTTTTAGCACCGTACAGCCTGCACCAGAATTCTTTACCTTTCCTTACTGTTTAGGGAATTACATTTATTGACTGTTGGGTTAGACTGGTTGTAAATAAGGAAGTATCACTGCTTAAGCTACCGATTGTCTTTCACTGTCCCCTAACCAGAGTCCTTAGACAGAAAACAGATGCACAGACTATTCAAAACATATAATGTGTAACAATTACCTAAGGTTGCAAGCAGTAATGATAAGCAAAAATTTGGCTGCTGCTATTTTAGTTAAATAAAAAAAAGTAGCATGAGTTAAAATAACATTTAAGTTGTCAGCAGTCAAAAATTTCTAGTGTGTACAGAATTTTGGCCCATCTTCCTCAGCGGGCTTAACCCTCTGATAGTTTAACTAGTTCTGTCTATGCTGCAAAACACTCACATTTCTACTTCCCTTTTCTCATCTCACACAAGTAACAGTATTCATTTCCCGTAACCTAGGTTTCAACCCATTTACAATGACATTTATTAAGAGGGTTAATCTAGAATATTTGTGAAATACAGTACACATGCATTCTATGTATCATTAACATCATTGCTGTCTTTTCTGTGACACTGTCTAATGCCAATGGACAGTGCGAAGGAAACATTAGTTCAGGATACATTTAAATCATCATTTCATTCATCTTTCGACTCTGGTACCAGTTGTTGCATTTCAAACACTCAGATAGATGCTCTTCTTCTTGACTACTCCTGCCCAACCCCATCCCTCTCTCTCATTTTTCCTTCAGAACTCTTCCAACGTTTCTGCATCTCATTGAACACAGACCACCGCACAGTTTCCATCCACTCCTCGGCATGGTTAACACTGATACATAATGCACTCCACGGGAGACCCTCAGGGTGTCTGGCTCAGGGGCTCACATTACATTCAGACATTCAATCATCCACAATTTGAAATTCCTTTTCATATTCATTCCCACACTCACATGCACATTCTCTTCATGGGACCCACCCCACAGGTGCACTTGCAGGAGCTGAACCCTGCCCAAGGTTCTTCCCCTCCCCTCGAATTAGAATGAAGTCAAGTAAAATCAAGGTGAGTTTATTGTCATGACGTAAGTACACGAGCTACAAGGTGAGGGCACATACAAATGTAGATTAAGTGATAACATGAAATATACAGTATTATGCAAAAGTCTTAGACATATATATCATTTATTTTAAAGTTTAAACAAAGGTACAGAGCATTTGAAACTAAGTGAGGAGCTGAGAAGCAAATCGGAGATGCAATAGATTCAATTTAAAGAAGATGGCGCCTCTGAAAAATCTATCACATACTCAAGATACTATCTGTACTCATGCTAACAGAAATTATTTAGTTAGAAATTAATAGACTACATAATGTAGTTAATAGACTACATAATGTAGTTAATAGACTACATAATTAAAACAATTATACCACATGCATAATGTGCTAACACATATCTAATTAAAATTGAAAACATAATTTGCAACTGGTATATTGCCTTCTGCCAGTGAGGTGGGGACGAACCACCATACTGTGAAAAATACACAAGTTTGTTAAAAGTAAAAACTGTGGTTTCTTTTTACTGACACAAATAAAACATCAACTTCAGTGTTGCAATAATTCAATGAATATCTTACAACTATTATGTTAAGAAAAGCAACCAATTCCAACAAGCTTGATGCCTTTGCATTAGGAGTATTCTGGATTATGTGAATACAGCAGATATTAATACAAGCAAGAAACCGTCTGCAGTTATTAATGTAAATTGCAAATTGCAGTTACACTCTTGCTCTGTATCTATGGCTAAGACTTTTGTGCAGTACTGTATGTTATACGAGACTGTTAAGAAAAGAAGATAGTGCAAGAAAAAGCATCAGTCAAAATAAGCCATACTCAAGGCATACTCTTGTTTTGCTGCTACCATCAGGAAGGAGACAAAGGAGCCTTGGGTCCCAGGCTACCAGGCTCAGGGACAATTATTACCCTCAACTATCAGTTTCCTGAACCAGTGTGGATAACTTCACTCAGAGCAACACTGAACTGTTCATTGAACACACCTGAATAGTCACTTTTCAAGGACCTTAAAACCTACATTCCCAGAACTATTTATTTATTTTTTATTATTTGGGGTTTTTTTCTCTTCTTTTGTACGTTGGTTGATTGTTCATCTTTGTGTGTAGTTTTTCCTTGATTTTATTGTACTTTGTTTTACTGTAAATAACTGCAGGAAAAAGAATCTCAAGATAGTGACACATAACTACTTTGATTATAAATATACTTTGAACTTTGATTTTTACAGTGCATGGTGGTACAAGAGGTATTGCATGCTGTACCATTGTTGAGGTAGGGTTAGGGTTGTGCAATTTATTTCAAGAAGCAAATGGTCATAGGAAATTCCTGAAGTTGGTATTGTGAGACTTTGTGCTTCTGTGACCCTTTCGCAATGGTAGCGGTTGTAAAAGTGCATGTTCCATATGGTGGGGTTCTTGTTGATCGATGAGGCAGTTCCTCATGTGGATGTTTCAGTGGTGGGGAGGGTTGTCCTAACATTGGCAGGCAGTCACAATGAGCACCACGGACACAGTCTGGACACACGCTACCACTTATAGAGGGATGAAAGGCCTATCACCCAGTAGTTAATGGTGTTGATGGTTTCTTAATTACTTATGAACATATGAATATGAAGCCTTTGACACCTTAACTAAATCATTGGGCATGGGCGAGTGTGCTGTCACAAGTTCTGTTGCTTTTTCTGTGGAGGAAATGTCTAAACCCACCCACCACACCTTTTCTCTGGTGATATCATCACAACACGAAGAAAGTCTTTTCTTCATGAAGGGCTTTACTATGTGGGGCTCAGCCAGCTGGCTGTTGCAATTCATGGAAAAAGCAGTGACCATTGGGAAGTTTGATTTGGTCAAATTGCTGAAGGCCTTATTTTCATACAAGGCAGGACAAGCTTCTTCATTCCTCTTTGACATTTAGCAGCTGATGTTGCTTTACTTAGTTTTCAATAACCCTGCCCTGCACTGGGTCACTTCAATTTACTAGCTCTTGAGTGATTAACTTTGCTTTATTTCACTGCAGCTAGTAACCATAGATAACAAATTAGATGCCTTTCAGTTTTGTTTTCCAAGAACTGCCGATGAATTACAGCAACTGGGTTTGGCTTGTTGTGCATGCAAAATTGTGCAATTCAGCTCCTTAACCCTTTCACTGCACTCCAGGAGACAAGTTAGATCAGCATGACAAATATTTTCTTCTCATTTCCTACTTCACGTACTCCTTTTTTAAAAAAAAATCAGCACAGTGAACTCATAGCATCTTAAATACGTATGGTGTGGAGGTAGGTGCTTTAACCCATCGGGTACTGTCAACTATCAAACAGCTATTAACACTAATCTTATTCTAATCTCTTTTCATTCTACCCATAGTCCCTTTCACCAGAAGAGTTAGAAATGTACTCACCAAATACTTTGACCCATAACTTTCTGAATAAATAAGTATAATCACTTTGCCCTGTTTTCTGTCCTTGCTTGTATGAAGGTGGTTTACCTATTTATGCAGGTTCTTCTCTGACAATAGATGTGTAACAGCCTAATGTAACATTGTATGGAAATGCAAGATAACACTGATGCAGACATGTTTTATACATTTAACAAGGTACTTTATTAATGCACCAGAGTTAGTCAGTTTTTCAATGTTCGTCATCAGCGGGGTCATACTATCCGTGAACTCCCTGTTTGTTGCCTCCATACGCTTCAGTATTTGATTTTTTTTCAGTTTTAAGTCCTCCTGCGCAAGAGCCAACAGCTGTCCGTCTTTTGGCAACTTCCTTTTAAGATTTTCTAGTCTATAACTGCACAAATGTGGACTTACACAGCAAGATTCGACACCAAACTTGTCACTTGTTTTCTGTGGATGTGCCCTGTGCATGCCTAGTAGGAGAAAATTCGCCCAAATACCCATTTTAATGTAGACGGAGGTATTTTCAAAAACGCTTGATGTGGATGCCTATCATTTTCACATGAAACCAGTGTTTTCAAAATTATCCAGTTTAGTGTGGACATAGCCCAAGAACCATCCTGGCCAGTTACAGAAACAGATCAATCCAAAGCCTTTCAGGATTTCAGTCACCTACCAGAGATGGAAGGACATAGTTTATAAAAATGGGATTTGGATATAACTGAACTTCATTTACAAAGAAGATACTCTTAACATAAAATGTGTTTTATTAGGTAACAAAGTTGTCAATTTTCATATGGTTCTAATCAGAAAAAGATAATAGACTCCAGTGAAATTTCAGCAACATCAATTTGCATCTATTATTTAAACATTCTGGAAAGGAAAATTAATTGTGATTCCTCCATGTATGAATGAACGTTGGTCAATTTATTATTGACCATCTTTAGAAAGCAAACAAAGTAGGAAGGGTAGTCAATCTGAAGAGAGGATTTTTTTAAAGTAACCATATTATGCTGTGTTCAATTTAACTGATTAAAAATTCAAAATGGAAATCATTCAATTCAATTCAAATTTAATTGTCATTCAACCATACATGAATACAGCCAAACGAGGCAGCATTACTCCGGGGTCAAGGTGCAAAACACAGTTCCAACAGTCTCACACACACAGCAAAGTCCCCTTAGCACATATAAGATATATATATATACACACACACATAAGATATAAGTCCATGCAGCTCCCCACCCCCTCCACCAATAAATCAGTGAATCAAACTAGCGGCATTTCAAACTAACAATGTCCAAAAGGGTCTTGCAGTCACAAGAAAAGCGAGCAAGATGGTCAGTCACTGTTAGACTGCACATCTCCTTCGACTCAGGCAGCAGCACAATGCACAGCTCCTTCATTTTCTCCCCCTGTGAGCAACTCACTGATGGGGTAGGCCTGCAGTACTTTAAATTCTTAATGTTCAGCAGGATCATGTGATGCATAAAAATGCACAATTGATGCAAATTCTTCAAATATTGTAAAGATTTAACATCAAATAATCAAAATGATACTTCATATGCTATTGAATAAACTTGATCTCATTAATTATAAGCAAATCATTCACAGTGAATTCTTTTGGCTGTAGAAATAACAAAATAAGCAATATTTTCCTTTGCATTGTTTCTCAAAATATTTGCATTGAATCTAATATTAATGGGCAACCAACTATATGACATAAAAATGAAAAATGCTTTTCATTTATATAGGAACAGATGTGTCATTGCAAGTCATTATAATGCCAGAAGTGTATTTAGTTAAGTGTAGTCACTGTTACTGCTTGGTAGATAGCAAGAATGAGATGGAAGACAGATTTTAATGACTGTCAGCTGACAGTGAGGAAGTGATGAAAGTCAGCAATGTTCAGGAGGCTCATTTTAAAGTGAAGTCGGATATCTTGGGGGGTTGTAAGGCAGGAGGAGGTTACAGAAAGAGGACAAGATCATTGAAAAGATTTGAAAATGATGAAAGCTTCAAAGTTAAGAAATTTCTTAATTGCAATGTAGCTGATGGGAATAATGCTAGTGGAAATTTGGTCAGAAGCATCAGAGACTTCATTGAGTACAAATTTACAGAGAGAAGAAGGTTGCAATCAAGTGTTCACTACAATAGGGAATCTTACACATCACAAAGACATGGATTATAGGCAGTGGCAGAAATGTGTCATGTTACAATTGTGGAAGTAGGTGACAGAAATGGTGGCGTAGAGATATGAGATCTGAAAATCACCTCGAATCAGGCATGACAGCAATGTTGCAAATTATCCAGTTTAGACACTGTTAGGGAGAAGCTTAGAGTCAGTGGCAATTAAGTGATGCCTGTGCTGGGGCTAAAGATTTTTAGCTCAAAATTTGAACAGTGAATGAAAGTTCAGATTTGAATGTCAAACAAAAGGTCCAACAATTTATAGAGAGACAAGAGGTTGGTGGAGTTATAGTAAGGTAAAACTGAGTGATATCAATACACAGGTGGAATGTAGTGACACATTTTGTATGCAACGTATTTATTGAGAACTATATTTTGGTTCCATGTTGGGAGTGAAATTTGCTTTGGTGCAATTCCTTTAACACAGAGATCAAACCATGAATGTGTTTTTTTTTTGCCTGGCATACTTCTGTCAGCTCCAAATAGGCAAAGCAAAATTCAATTCTGCATCTACAGCAGATAATATTTTTACATCCCGTTTGGTTGTGTTTGAGCAGCTTACCACATGTTGGGCAGGCTCGATGGGAAGGGCGATTCTTCACTACAGTATCTGAGAGGTTGATTAATGGGCAACTGCGTAGTGTGTCCAGTTCCACATTTGTGCACCCTTCATTATCGCATCGGACCGTGGGACACGTCCCTTCCACGGTTTCAGGCATTGCCTACAGAAACTCTAAACACTCCCCTTTTCTGCAGTACAGATAGTGCAGCGGACACTCAAGTTACTCAGGTCTGAGCGTTCAACAAATGTCCCACATCCAGGATGCTGTGGATAAAATATAAGCAAAAAAAAACTAGTGAAATTAATTACTTCATCCTTATAATGCATGCACCTAATACATGTTTCAAATGTCAGAGGCTGCTGTGACTAACTTTTCCACAAAATGATCAAACTTTGTTTAATTCCTGATGAAGTCTGCTTCTTCTCTGAAAATTTGCATTTGTATGCTTACTAAGTTACACCTTAAAGCTTTCCACCGTATCCTGCTAAACTGTGGAGCTCAGGGGTAGATTAAAATTCTAAAAAATGCATTTTTGGTAATTAGAAGACAATAGAGAAATTTGTTTGTGATAAGAATATTGAGCATAAAAGCCAAATGATATGTTACTTCATAGAAATTTACTGATTCTAAATTGCACATACATAGTTTCTACTCACAGAATGTAGACATGGACACATGTTTGACATGTGAGTCTGTTGTGTCAATTTGGACTTGCTAATCAAAGAGGGAACTCTCAATTAAATATGTATTACATGCTGACAACAAAGTATTTTCTATGAAGCAAATGTTATGCAGACACAAACATTGAAATGCACACTTTGTGAGACTTACTGGTTTGTTTTCACAACACTCAGCTGCAGCTGCTCCTCTCTGGTCAGTACTGCCAGCTTGCGAACTTCATGGTAGGGCCATTCCTGTCCGCATGCCTGTGCATCTGTCATGGTCCGGTCAGTAATGTCCGCACTCTGGTTCACGGTCCGGTCCATTGTTCCTTATTCCAGTTTGTCCGGTTTTCCCTTATTCTGTTGGATGCTCTAATTGAGGCACCTGATTCTCATTTTGGGCTGGCTACATAAATAGCTCCTGGGTTTAGCTTCATTTGCTGAACTGTTCCCTTTTCCTTCCTCCTCAAGCATTTGCCTATAACCTTGCCTGTATTGCTGTCAAGTTCTATTGCTGGAGCAAGACTGGAGCCTTGCTGTGTCTAGATGAGGAGCTGTCTATTGTTGTTTGGAACTGTCTCTGTGTCCATGCCTTTGCTAGGTAGGTCTGGCTGCTTGCTGCTACCTTGTGTTGGGAACTGTCTCTCTGTGTTTTGTGTATGAGTCCTGGCCCTATGTCCTGCTCCCTAGGATCTGGGCTCTGTGT
The DNA here is from genome assembly GCF_030144855.1 of Hypanus sabinus. NCBI lineage: Eukaryota > Metazoa > Chordata > Chondrichthyes > Myliobatiformes > Dasyatidae > Hypanus > Hypanus sabinus. Next base: position 73,044,864 of record NC_082707.1, on the reverse strand, counting down.
TACATGGCTCCATGTCCCCTGTTCTGCCAAGAAAAAGGCTCTGTGTCCCCTGTTCTGCCAAGACCAAGTCAAGGCTTTGGGGTCTTGTCCTTTCCTTGTGCCTTGCCCAGACCAGGTGTACCTTGTCCTGCCCAGGAAAGCCTTGAAGAATCCAAGCCTTGTCCAGCCCTGTAGCCATGTCATGTTTTTGCCTAGTTCTGGAGTCCATACCCAAGCCTCGATGAACCCAAGCATTTTCATGTCCTCACCTAGTTCCAGGTTCTGAGCCCGAGTCAAGACCCAGGTTCTGGGTCCTTGACCAGTCTCTGGCTCGGAGTCCAAGCCCAGGCTCCTAGTTCCCAGTTCCTTGTCCCAGTCCTGCTTTCCTAGCAAAAGTCCTAGCCCAGGTTTGTTCCTGTCCCAGATCTAGTCCAGTCCAGTTCCCAGTACTTCAGTGTCAGTGTCTTGTATCTGGGCCCATTCCCAGTGCCCACCCAATGACACCATTGTCTTTCAACAGTGGGCAGTAGAATTTGTACTGACCCTGTAATTTCAGATTTGATTAAAATTGAATGGTTTAAGTTGCCCTCCTCCTAGATAATGAGAATGGCAGAAATAACTTAAACATGAGGAAATCTGCAGATGCTGAAAATTCAAGCAACACACACAAAATGCTGGTGGAACACAGCAGGTCAGGCAGCATCTACGGGGAGAAGCACTGTTGACATTTTGGGCTGAGTCCCTTTGTCAGGACTAACTGAAAGAAAAGATGGTAAGAGATTTAAAAGTAGGAGGGGGAGGGGGAAATCTGAAATGATAGGAGAAGGTGGGAAGGGGTTCTCACCTTCCACCCAACCAGCGTCCACATCCAGCACATAATCCTCTGAATCTTCTGCCATCTCTAATAGGATCCCACCACCAAGCACATCTTTCCTTCCACCCCCCACCTTCCACAGGGATCATTCCCTACATGATTCCCTTGTCCATTCATCCATCCCCACTAATCCCCCTCCTGGCACTTATCCTTGCAAGCAGAACAAGTGCTGTACCTGCCCCTACATCTTCTCCCTCATTACAATTCAGGGCCCTAAACAGTCCTTCCAGGTGAGGTGACACTTCACTTGTGAGTCTGTTGGGTTCATATACTGTGTTCAGTGCTCCCAGTGTGGCCTGTGTATCAGTGAGACCCAGTGTAGGTTGGGAGACCACTTCTCTGAGCATCTGTGCTCCAACCACCAGAATAAGACGGTTTTTCCAGTGGCGAATTATTTTAATTCCACTTCCCATTCCCATTGCGATATGTTCCTCAATGGCCTCCTCTACTGTTAGGATAAGGACACACTTAGGTTAGAGGAACAACACCTTATATTCCATTTGGGTAACCTTCAACCTTATGGCACGAGCATCGATTTCTCAAAATTCTGGTAATGCCCCCCAACTCAACCCCCTTCTCCATTTCCCATTCACTTTTCCCTCTCTCACCTTATCTCCTCTCCCACCCATTGCCTCTCTCTGGTGCTCCTCCCCCTTTTTCTTTCTTCCATAGTCTTCTGTCTCTTTTGCCAATCAACTTTCCAGCTCTTTACTTCATCCCCCCCCCCACCCCCCAGGTTTCACCTATCACCAAGTGTTTCTCTCTCTTCCCACCACCATTTAATCTGCACCTCAGCTGTTTCTTCTTCAGTGCTGCTAAAAGGTATTGGCCCAAAATGTCAACTGTACTCTTCTTCTAGGTGCTGCCTGGCCTGCTGAGTTCCTCCAGCATTTTGTGTGTGTTGCACACAATACTCCAAATTAGGCACCATCAACGTCTTGTACAACATTAACGAAGCATCCCATCTCCTGTATCAATAACACACAAAATGCTGGAGGAACTCAGTAGGCATCCCTGCTACACTCCTTTACTTAATACTTTGATTTATGAAGGCCAATGTGCCAAAAGCTTTCTTTATGACCCAGTCTTTATGTGATGCCACTATCAATGAATTATGGACCCCTATTCCCAAATCCCTTTTTTCTACAGCACTCCTCAGTGCCCTATTGTTCACTGTGTTAGACCTTCCCTGGTTGATCCCACCAAAGTGCAACACCTTGCACTTGTTTGCATTAAATTCCATCTGTAATTTTCAATCCAGTTTTTAAGCTGGTTCTGATCAAGCTGCAAGCTCTGATCATCTTCCTCACTGCCCATTGGACCCGCAATCTTGGTGTCATTTCCATATTTTACCACAGTATCATTCAGAACATTGATATAGATGACAAACAACAATGGACCCAGCACCGATCCCTGCAGCTCACCACTAGACACAGGCCTAAAGTTAGAGAGGCAATTATCTACGACCACTCTCTGGCTTCACCCGCTCTGTCTAACTGTTCTCTTTAAATACTCACGCTGCCTCACGGTCCGACTTACACACGCTTGCGCGGTCTTGCCCCTGTTAAACTGCCGAAAAAAATGCGTTCAAGACACACACTGAATGTTTTTGGAACAGCTTCTTCCCATCTGCCATAGATTTCTGACCCGTCTATGAGAACTACTTCATTATTTCTCTTTTGCATGATTGATCGATTTTTTAATGGCTGCCATAAATTTAAAATTTCATGATATATGTCAGTGATAATAAATTTGATTCTGATTAAGAAGATGTTGAAACACAAAATAACAGTGACCACAAATGAAAAAAATCAGTGCAGACACTTAGTGCAGAGAATGGACTATCTTCAAACAATACCACGCGTAAACTTCTCTGTGTTTTTGTGTGTTCTGAGCACAGATCTGATTTTCATTCAATGATAATAAGGCTGATTTTACTAAAAGGCTACACTTGACATTCAAACCATTCCTGATTTCCCATTACATGTATATGTGTAAAAGGCACTAAAGGCCAGGGTTTTGATATGGGCAATAGATATTTCTCAGACAATCTCAAGTACAAGTCAGTACCTTTCGATGAAAAATAATGTAATAACAGAAACAGCATTGGATATACTGAGTCGGTCAGGCAGCATCTGTGAAGAGAGAAACAAGTCACTGCTCATTTCAATGGTCTTTTATCAGGATCAGGAGCAGAGCGAAACAGATTGAGATACAGGAAGAGGAAGGGGTGAAAAGCAAAAGGGAAGGTATATGATTGGAAAGAAGAAAGATGTAAATGGGAGGAATGATCTAGTTAAAAGACACAAATATAGAATAATCTGAAATTATCGAAGAAACACTAATCATTTATATTTAGAATGCTGTTATTTTACATTTTGCAAGGTGTGTTGTACTTGTAGTTCACCATGCACCTGATAAAGGAATGTTGGTGCCCATAAACAGATCAAAGTACAACAGAGATGGAGAAGTAACTTGACAAATCATTGGAAGCTACATGCCACATTTGTGGATCAATGATTCCAATAAATATCAGAGAATATAAGCAGAATACAACCTGAAATTCCTGCTCTCCACAGGCATCCAGAAAACAGATGAAAACTCAATGAACAAATGATATAAATATGTAAGATCCCCAAAGCCCCCTCTCTGCACCCCCATGTACAAGCAGCAGCAAAATCAACAACCCTCCCCCCACTTACTTTGGCAAACAGTGTGGTGATGTCACATGTAATGATCCAGTACGTGATTGAACACAGCACTGAGCATGCACAGGCTTGTTAGAATGTTCCAGCACATGGCTTGTTTAAGACGTGTTTGTTTATTACTGTGAATAAAAGTTCTCTAATTCTTCCAGAATATGATTCTTTACTGTTAACTCATGGTACGTTTAAACAGAAGTAACACAACATGGTGTCAGAACTGGTTCTGGAAAAGTAATACAGGATAATCCAGAATAGAGAATCGAAGATAATCAAAAAAGAAGAAGAAAAAAGTTTGAACTGTGAATGGTAAATGGAAGGTTTACAATCCCCACTGAAACTTCAGCTTATTGGTGATGTAGCTGAGAGGTGAAGGGTATTCAAGCAACAGTTTGAACTGTAGTTATCGGCGACAGATTATGAAGAAAAATCGGAAGAAACCAAAGCTGCGCTTCTGTTCCATGTAATCATGAATGACGCAGTAGAGGTATATAATTTGTCTTTGAAGATGGAGATGATTTCAATTCAATTGGATAGATTTGAAGTATTTTGTATACCTAAGCATAATTTAAAGCATGATCAATATAAATTCTTCACACGTGCGCAGAGAGCTGCTGAAACAATTGTTCAGGATGTTACTGAGTTAAGAAACTATAGTAGACTATGCGATTTTGGATTACTCATGGACTCTCTCATTAAAGGTAGAATTATTTGTGGCTTTCGAGATAATGCTCTGAGAGAAAGGCTGTTGAGAGAGCAAGACTTAAATTTTGAAAAAGCTTTGGCACTCTGCAAAGCTTCTGAGACCTTAATGTCACAGGCTGAAAGCTTTTTTGTTGGAAACTGCAATGTAAACATGAAAAAGCGTGAAAATATCAAGATATATAATAATACATCAACAAGACCGACAGAGAACAGCATTTGAAAGAAGAGTCATGTGATCGCTGTGTGCGGCAACATCATCCAAATCAGTGTTCCGCATATGGCAAAATTTTCAATGACTGTGGTAAGGTTAATCATTTTTCACGCTGTTGCAAAAGTAAAAAGTAGGAAAATAAAATTAAACAAGCAAATGCTGTGCTTGAAGATGAACGTGAGGAATTTTACATAGATGTGCTTTGTGAAAATAAACAAAGTAAGAATGACTGGACTATTCTGTTGCAAGTGAATAAAAACTATATTCTGTTTAAACTTGATACTGGAGCTCAAGTAAATGTTCTTGCATAATCTGAGTTTAATGCTTCAAAGCCAAGACCAAAGTTACATCACAAAAATAGAAAACTGACTGGGGATTCAGGTGCAGACATTCCAGTTAAAGGATCATGTGGCAAAAGTATCACACCAAAAGATTGTGCACACACTTTCCATGGTAATGCCAAAGAATGTACAGTCAATTCTGGGTTTATGTGCCTGTAAGAGACTGAATTTGGTGAAAAGAATTTTTTTCTTGGATAGTGACACAGAGCTGAAGCCACAGAATTTTGCATTATTGTGGGCAGGGGGTGATGTAACTCGACTGCAGGTCCAGCTCATGGAGGCAAATGCTGACATGGAGAATATAAATGCAATAGCTGCAGTGTCTGAGACGACCAAACAGGAGGCAATTGATGATGTGAAAAAACAATGGCAGGAGGAGGTTGCTTCAATGCAAGCGATGTTGAAAGAGACACTGAGAGAATATGAGATTCAGTTTCATCACCGTCTAGAGCAAGAACCCTCACAGTGGGCACAGTATAAGGAAGAATTGAAAGCACAAGTGAATGAATTGAGAAGTTTTATTGAAATGAAGAAGTCTCAGCATAAAACAGAGATTGCACAGTTAATGAATGAATTAGATAAAGAAAAGAAGATTTGTTTTTCACTATAAATGGCAGTGAAGGAATTAAGAAAGCTACAGTACTTGAAGAAGTACAACCCAGATCATATATGGTCCAAACAGAAGAAAAAGCTAACTTCAGAGTTTCAGTTATCTGATGCAGATTTGTTTTGATTAATGCTGTTGATTTTTTTTTCTTTTGAAGGAAAGGAAAATGTGGTGATATCACGTGTAATGATGTGCCAGTACGTGATTGGACAGAGCACTGAGCATGCGCAGAATTGTTACAATGTTCCAGCATATCGCTTGGTTAAAACGTGTTTGTTTATTACCATTAATAAAAGTTTTCAAATTCTTCCAGAATGTAATTCTTTACTGCTAACCCATGGTACGTTCAAACAAAAGTAACTCAACAAAAAGCATCAGCCCCACCGCCACCGAGCAAGCACAGCAAAGCCTCCAGAGACCGTGATTTAGATCCAATAAAAACTAACATCCATCACAATACTTCGACATCTCAACAGGCTCTCTCTCTCACTAACAAGCGAGAGAGTAATATCGCTTCAGCCGCAGTGAGAGGGAGACTCACAGTGAGAGAGAAAGTGAGATTGGGTGCTGAGATTCCTGACAGCTGCAACTGATGTCCTGATATAGTAAAAAAAGCTCTGAATTGCAGTAAGTGATATGTGTATCAAACAGTTAAATAAATTAAGTCAGGAAATACATAAATACAAAAAAAGTAATGAGGTAGTTTGGTCGAATGTCCACATTTCTTTGGCACAGCTAGCACTTGAATGTCCTGAAGGCTCTTCTGAAATGTTTCAACATGTTACTTGAGACTCAGCAATTAGAGAAGGAAGACAGAATCAGCAAAAATGTGGCATTACCCTAATGACAGCGCCCTGAAATCTGTACAGAGAGATGATGACATCAGTTAATACCTGCCGAGTGTTTAAGCCTGTTTCCATTTAAATGTCCAAATTTAGCATAGGTCAGTGGCAAAACAGTCAGGAGTGGTGATGTTTAAATGAGAGATTTCAGGAGTACTGTGATATAAATCATGGCGGGATTTCCCTGCTGTCTCCGTGTGTAGACCGGATGGGCCAAGTAATTAAATACCATCCTGTCTCCACAATAAACTCAGAGACAGGACGGAAAGCTGCAATAGTCTGATAAACATAAGAGATTCTGAGGTGCTAGAAATCCAGAGTAACATGCACAAAATGCTGAAGGAATCCCACAGGTCAGGAAGCATCAATAGAGAGGAATAAAGAGTCAACTTTTTGTGCCAAAACTCTTCATCCAAACTTCATAGACCCTTAATCTAATAGAACAAATTAACTTTTATATTTGCAGAAATGGTGCTGACAAAGTGCTGAAACTTTGTAATCATACCTGTATTAGTTGGTAATGGTTTCTTTATGGAGCAGGAGTAAAACTATACTTGACTTTTTCTGGGGGGGCAACACAGAGCCACATGCAAATACAGAGGGAGCAAATTATATTAATTACATTCCAAATTACAGTAGCAAATTATGGTAATGACAATAAACCTTTGAGCTCATCATTAGAATGTGGGATAACAAGGAGAACGTATAAGTTCATAGCACAAGTGTACGAAGGAATGATTCAAACTGGGCTCAGAAGAGCTGTGAGACAGCTCGGTACAGCTCCAGAATGTAGCTTTCTGATTGTTGATGTAGATCATCTTGCAGGTCATCAGATCTGTACTTAACCCAGATCAGGGAGAATATTCCATCACTTTCCTCTGCCTTTCAATTGATAGAGAGATGGTGAACAGAGAGTAAGAGGTGTCATTTGCTGTCAATACCCAATCTCTGATTTTAAAGACAAAGTATTTATCTGCTAGTACAGGTTAAGTTTCTAATTAATGTCCAGTATCCCAAGTTGTTGATAGTGAGGCACACTGGTTTTTGAAGGATTTTACATGGTCAGACTCTTTTCATAACAAACCATCATTACCCAGCTCTTTGCAGGATTTGAAAGCTTGTGAGCCCCAGACTAACTGTTGTTCAGTAATTCCTGCAAAGGGGGACAGACCAATCTGTTCTGTGGGGAGTTGCAAATGAAATTGAACATTATGCTACCAACTACAAGCATCCCCATTCCAGATCTTATAACGAAGGGCAAGGCATTGATGAAAATTCTGAAGGCAAGTGGAACCAGGAGATTACTCTGAAAACCAATTTCTACTGTGATATAGTTTGGAGGACCGATGGCCCAGGGCAAAGCTATTCATTCATAATAACCATCCCCTCTTCCCTTACTGTTGGTGTGGTTGCACTGTTTCATTCCAATTGTCCTTACTTTTACTGAGACTACTTGTTACTGCACTTCGCCATAAGTTATGTAAGTCTAATTATGGTCATTCTCACCTTGTTATAAATGTACCACAGCTCTGAGGGGCCGAAGGAGCGGGAGCAGCCCCCTTCTTCCGGAGAATCGCAAGATCGCTATTAATTCGGGTCTCGGAAGTGAGAGACAATGCAACGGTTTTGGCCATTGTTCTTAGAGGCACCTTTGTGACGTGCATGTCCCTGCTACGTGACAGCTACCATGGATATGGACACCCTCGGGCAATGTGGGGGTGGAGATTGCATCACCCTACTTTGACGGACATCTACAACTCTGCAAGTAAAGATAAAAGCGGACTGCAGGAGGCGGTACCCTAGCGATGCACCAGAAGGACACCCTCGCTCAGTGCTCCCGTGAGAGCTGGAAGCCACTCAACGCCACGTGCGCTCCTAACTCCTTTGCCTGGGGAGCGGGTGGCTGATAATACCGAGAAGGGAACTAACAACGGGGAAACAACATTCCCCTGATTTAATGGAGTGGCTTCATAAAGACCCGGGCAAGTTTTTTTTTCGTTCTTCACCGATCCCTCTAAAACATGTGAAACCCAGCGATTCCCCGAAAGGCTAAAGTCTGCAGACTTCTGAGTGACTTTTATATTTCCAATGGACAATATATTATCCCCTAGACAACAGCCGAGATTACTTCTTAATGATGATTATTACTATACCCGTGCTTTAGATTGAGTATTGGTGACATGCATTATCTGAATGTTTGTATTAACCTTACTTTTGTGCCCCTTTATAAATAAAAACGTTTGAAAATAGTGACATCAGACTTCAACGGACCTCTCCATCTTTGCTGGTAAGTTATCCAGTTACGGGATACGTAACACACCTCCACTCTGGAATTCAGCTCTCTGTCTCTGCCTGGAACATATCTGGACAGCATGTGAAAGACTTGGCAGAACCACACTAAGCGATAAGTGCTGATGAAAAGCATTGTCCATGATACCTTCTTTGCTGGTGTTTGGGAGTATCTGACTTGAAAGTACTGTAGTTAGCAGGATTTGATTTGTATTTTTATTTGTCAGCAAGACAATGCTCATTCCGGGACAATGTTCATACCTGGACAATGTTCATACCTGGTGTCACTCCTCAACTTTTCCTACACTACATCAATGACTTTATCAGCATTGCATTCAAATTCCACCTTGCCTCCAAATTTATCTGGTCCATTTGCAGCAGCTTTCTCCCCTTTCTGTCTCTGGCTCTGGAGACAGTTTATCTCTGGTATCTTTTATAAACCCACTAATTCCCTCAGCTACCTGGACTATACCTCTTCCCACCTTGTCACTTGTAAAAATTCTATCTCCTTCTTTCAGTTTCTCCATCTGCACCTGATCTGTTCCCAGGATGCTTTTCATTCCAGAACTAATGAGATGTCCTCCTTTTTCAAAGAAAGAGGCTTTCCTTCCTTCAAAATCAACACTGCCCTCACTCACATCTCTTCCATTTTGTACACGACTGCCTTCACCCCATCCTCAAATCACCCCACAAGGAATAGGGTTCTTCTTCTCCTCAACAATCACCCCACTGGTCTCTATGTCCTGCACATAATTCTCCGTAACTACTGCCATCGCCAACGGGATCCCGCCACCAAATATATCTTTCCCTCCCCCTCACTTTCCACAGGGATCACTCCCTACTCAACTCCCTTGTCCATTCATCCCTCACCCCCATTAATCGCCCTCTTGGTATTTCTGCTTACAAGTGGAACGAGTGCCACACCTGTCTTTTGACCTCCTCCCTCACTGCCATTCAGGGCCCCAAACAGTCCTTCCAGGAGAGGTGACACATCACCATCTACTGTCTCCAGTGCTCCTGGTGTGGCCTCCTGTATATCGGTGAGGCCTGACGTAGATTGGAAGACCACTTCACTGAACACCAGCGTGCTGTCTGCCAGAAAAAGCGGGATGTCCCATTTCAATTTTACTTCCCATTCCCATTCTGACATGATAGTCCATGGTTACCTATACTGCAGCAGTGAAGCCACACTCAGGTTGGAGGACAACACCTTATATTCTGTGTAGGAAGCCTCCAACCTGATGGCATGAGCAGCAACATCTTGAACTTCTGTTAATTTCCCTCCCCCTTCACCATTCTCTCATTCCCATTTCCCTTTCTCAACTTACCTGCCCATCACCTCCCTCTGGTGTTCCTCCCCCTTCCCTTTCTTCCATGGTCTTCTACCCTTTCCTATCATATTTCCCCTTCTCCAACTCTTTAACTATTTCACTAATCAGCTTCCAATCTCTTTACTTTACCCCTCCCTTTTTCCTGGTTTCAGACATCACCTACCACGTTGTACATCTTCTCCCCTCCCCACCCTCAACTTCTTGCTCTGACCTCATCTCTTTTTCCACTCCTGATGAAGGGTTTCAGCCCAATATGTTGACTGTTTACTCTTTTCCATAGATGCTGCCTGGCTTGCTGAGTTCCTCCAGTAATTCGTATATATTGCTTGGATTTCCAGAATCTGCATATTTTCCCATTTTTAATTAAAAAGCATTTGGACTCGGTTTCAGTCATTCCACAAAATGTTTGAGTGGCATTTCAAAGATACTGAACTGAAACCTGCAGATGTCCAGCTAAGACTTCCACTGAGAAATGATGATTCCTGTGGGAATGACATTCAGAACAAAGAAATACAACAACCAACAAGCTCCATTGTGTTTGTGTGTGGTAAAAACAGGAGGGTCAGCATTGTGGAGTTGTGACTGGCTGAAACAACTACAACTTGATTGGAGATCCATCCACCATTTGGGCCTGAATGGGACAATTTAAAATGCACAATGTTGTGAATGTCTATATAGTAGTTGTATTATTTATTAGGCAATGTATATATACATAATTCGATGACTGAAGAACATTATGTTACATACTTGAGTTGTATTCTGTATTGAGTTGGGGTTTATTTCAGTAATATTTGAGTAATATTGTAAATACATTGTTTGATTAAGCATTCTTTGTTTACATAATTCATCATGAGTTTCTGTAAAAGTACATGAATGGTATACATCATTACGCCACCACATTATATCTAAACACAACACTAAAGAAAAACTAACAAGACAAATTATCCTGGGCTGGTTTGTCTTTTTGCCTCTGTGATAGCTCTCTTATGTCTCCCTGCCCCATAAGCTGGCTGTTCAGCCAGGTAGTCAATGTGATAAATACACAACACAACATACCACAGGAGGCAGCATCCTGACCAGCCGGTGGGGAGCACAGGAGCCACACACCCAGTACATGCCATTCAATGTTATTACATTCATCCCCAAAGGGCAAATTCTGCTGACAGTCACTATCTCCCATTGGATGATCGCCTGTTTTAGCACCGTACAGCCTGCACCAGAATTCTTAATCTTTCCTTACTGGTTAGGGAATTACATTTAGTGCCTGTCGGGTTAGACTGGTTCTAACTGAGGAAGTATCACTACTTAAGCTACCGATTGTCTTTCACGATCCCCTAACCAGAGTCCTTAGACAGAAAATAGATGCACAGACTATTCAAAACATATAATGTATACAAGTACCTAAGGCTGCAAGCAGTAATGACAGGCCAAGATTTGGCTACTGCTATTTTAGTTAAATATGAACCAGCAACATGAGTTAAAATAAAATTCAAATTGTCAGCTGTCACAAATTTCTAAACAATATGTACAGAATTTTGTCCCCATCTTCCTCAGCGCATTTAACAGCACACATGCATTCTATGTATTCATTAACATCATTGCTGTCTGTCTGTGACACTCTGTCTTGTGCCAATGGAGAGTGCGAGGGAAAGATTAGTTCAGGGTATTTAAATCATCATCTCATTCACCCTTCGACTCTGGTACCAGTTGTTGCTTTGCAAACACTCAGATAGACACTATTATCCTTGAATAATCCTGCCCAACCCCACCTCTCTCTCTCACTTTCCCTGCAGAACTCTTTCAACGTTTCTGTATCTCATTGAACACAGACCACCCCACAGTTTCTGTCCACTCCTCAGCATGGTTAACGCTGGTGGTGGTGGTTGCCTCTAGGGTTCCGAGGAAGACTAAACATTATGTAGTCATCTGTGGATACACATGTGGCTTCAGAGGCCGAAGGCAGAAGCACACATGTGGTTGCAGGTTGGACATGGAATGGTGGTTGTTGGAACAGGTGCATACACAGCTTTGTGGTGTCGGTCTCGTGCTGCTGCAAGGCACTGATTTCAGTCATCCTCAACATCAGATGCAGTTTTTCTGGTCAGGGCTCGCCGCTCACCCCTGTCGGTTGCGGACTCCTCAAGTTGTCGAGGCCGGAGGTCTGCCCTTTTGATGTACGATTTCAAATTGTCTTTGAATCTTTTTTTTGGGCGGCCCTGATTGCGACTGCCATGCTCAAGCTCACCATAGAGCAGCTGCCTGGGGATTCTTGTTTCACCCGTGCGGATTACATGGCCAGTGCAGCGTAGCTGGGTCTGGAAGATCCTTGCCTCAATGCTTGTGCTGCTGGCTCTGTCAAGGACTTCCTGGTTGGTGATTCGGCCCTGCCATTGAGTCCTCATGATCAACCGCCGAGAGCACATGTGAATCTGTTCCAGCTGTTTGACGTGCCTGTGGTACAGGGTCCAGGTTTTGCAGCTGTACAGAAGAGAGGTGAGGACCACAGCCTTGTACACCTTGAGCTTGGTTGAAAGCTGAATGTCCTTGTGCTCCAGAACTTTGACACGGAGTTTCCCGAGTGCCTGGTTGGCTTTGTGGATCCTTGCTATGATCCCTTTGTCAAGGGATCCGTCACTGGAGATAGTGCTTCCTAGATACTTGAAGCTCTCCACATTCTTCAGGGCAGTGCTGTCAATGGTGATGCGTGGCTGAGCAGGGTGACTGGTTGGTGCAGGTTGTAGGAGAACTTCTGTCTTACCAAGGCTGATTGTCAGGCCAAACAGCTTTGAGGCAGCGGAGAACTTGTCAACAGTCATCTGCAGGTGATTCATCTGGTGGGCCATGAGGGCACAGTCATCAGCAAACAGGGCTTAGTGACGAGCTTCCTCAATGTTTTGGTCTTTGCAGCAAGGCGTCTCAGGTCAAACATAGATCCATCTAGGTGATATCTTATGTAACTACCAAGGTCTAGGTCTTTAACAGAATGCTCAGCATTTGGGTGAAGAAGAGGCTGAAGAGCTCTGGTGCTAGAATGCACCCTTGCTTCACACCATTTGAGATGTTGAAAGTCTCAGATGGGGAACCATCTGAGAACACTTCTCCTGTCATGCCATCGTGGAGCAGGCGGATGAGTGTAGTGAATTTCTGCGGGCAGCCAAGCTTTCTAAGGATGATCCACAACGCATTTCTGTTAACTGTGTCAAACACCTTCGTCAGATCAATGTAGACAGAGTATAATGTCATGTTCTGCTCCAGGCACTTCTCCTGTATCTGTCTCACTGCAAAGTCATGTCGACAGTGCAGCGTTCGGGATGAAAGCTGCATTGTGACTCGGGAAGGTTCTCTTCTGAAGCTGTTGGAATCAGTCTGTTGAGAATGATGTGGGCAAGGATTTTTCTGGCAATGGAAAGTGGTGAGATGCCTCTGTAGTTCCCACAGTCAGTGCTTGAACCTTGATTTTAGTAGAGAGCGATTATTGTTGCGTCTCTGAGGTCAAGGTGCATCTCTTCTTCCCAAATGCTAGTCAGAGAGCTGTAGGAAGCCTCAAGTGATTCCTTGCTGAGTGCCTTGTACAGTTCAACAGTTATTCCATCCTTGCCACTGCTCATCTGCGTGATAGCCTTCTTGACTTCGTCTATCAAGGGAGTGTCATCTAGTTCCTCGTGAATAGGTTGTTGTGGGATTTGGTCCAAAGCAGACTGGTCAACAGATGAAGGATGTGTTGGATGCTCTTTTTGTCCTTTAGCAGTGTGATTCCATTAGTGGACAATAATGGAGATAAGCCAGATCTTGAGGGGCCAAAGATCATCTTGATGGAGTTGAAGAACAGCTTTACGTTGTTGATGTCGGCAAAGCGCTGCACCTCTTCAGCTTTCTTATCCCACCACAGGTCTTGCATCTTGCGAATTTCTCGTTGGGCATGGGCCTGAAGAGACTTGAACCGCTCTTTTTTGGGAATGGAACTTGGGTTGTTTTGCCACTCCATGAATGCTTTGTTCTTCCTGGCCATCAGGAAATCTTTGATGGCATTGTCATTCTCGTCGAACCAATCTTGGTGGTTCCGGTCATTGGAGCCGAGGACTGATTTTGCTGTCTCCATCTCCATCTCTCTGAACTGATTCCACTTCTGGGTTGACCCACCAATTAATGCTCCTTTGCCAGACAGCTTCTCATCAAGGGTGGTCTGGAACTTGCAAAGATACAGCGGCTCTAGGAGTCTGGCAGTGTTAAAAACTGTTCTGCTGAACTTAGGGTGCTTGGGATGGTGGGGAGCAAAACATAGCTTCAATGTGGTGTGGGCAGGCCTGTGGTCAGCCCAGCACTCTGCTCCTCGCATGGCTCTGGTGATGAGGACATCCCGGATGTCTCGGCGATGTACTATAACATAGTCGATCATGTGCCAATGTTTGGATCTTGGGTGCATCCATGTTGTCTTGTATGTATTCGCCAGCCTGAACACTGTGTTTGTGATGACGAGGTCGTATTCTGCATATTTGCTAAGGTTGCTGATCATATTGCCAATACCATGATGCCTAGTACCCCTTCCCAGTGATCGTGATCGCAGCCTACTCAAGCATTTAAGTCACCAAGCAGGATTAGTGTGTTGTTAGCAGAGAAAGAGCACAGAACAGAGCTAAGGTCGGTGTAGAACCGTTCAATGGTCTCGTATTTGCTGGTCATGGTGGTGGCATAAGCATTGACGACTGTTGTGTGACGTTTGTGGCTGAGGGGCAGAAGTAGCCTCATAATACTTTTGTTGATTCCCATGAGCAGGTCAGAGAGTTGTTTCAGGATGCTGGACTTGACTGCAAATCCAACTCCATGCATCCTCTCTTCATCTTGCGCTGGTACATAATGCACAAAGATGCACTCCACCAGAGACCCTCAGGGTGTCCGGCTCAGGGGCTCACACTACATTCAGGCATTCAACCATCCTTTTCATATTCATTCCCACACTCACACGCACATTCTCTTCATGGGACCCAGCCCACAGGCTGACTTGCAGGAGCTGAACCCTGCCCAAGGTTCTTCCCCTCCCCTCCCCTCGAATCAGAATGAAGTCAAGTTAAATTAAGGTGAGTTTGATATTTGCATCAGTACATGAGCTACAGGTGAAAGCATGATTAAATCAAACCATTAAATATATAATACTCTGCAAAAATCTTTGACATCTTGTGTGTGTGTGTGTATGTGTGTGTGTGTGTGTGTGTACTAGCCAATTAAAAATGAAAAGATATATGGAACTGGTACATTGACTTCTACCAGTAGGTGGGGACAAATCACCATACTGTGAAAAATACACGTGTTTGTTAAAAATACAAATTGTAGTTTCTTTTTACTGACACAATTGAAGCTACAATTTTAGTGTTGCATAATTAACTCAATGAATATCATATTAAAATTATATTAAAGAAACAACTGATTGCAACAACCTTGATGCCTATCCATTAAGAGTATTCTGAATTATGTGAATATAGCAGATAATAATTCAAGTAAGAAACAGTCTTTGGTTCTTAATGTAGATTGGAAATTTCAAGCAGTAGTTTGAAGATACACACTCTCTGTATGCATGGGTAAGACTTTTGTACAGTACTGTAAGTTATATAAGCCAGATAAGAAAAAAAGATAGAGCGAACCAAGGTATCAATCAAGTAAGCAACAATCAGAGGCATACTCTCTTTTTGTTGCTACCATCAGGAAGGAGGCACAGGAACCATAGATTCCATGCAACCAGGCTCAGAGGCAGTTATTAACCTTCAACTATCAGGCTTTTGAACCAGTGTGGATAACTTCACTCACAACAACTCTAAACACACCTGTGGACTCACTTTCAAGGACCCTAGAACCTATGTTCTCAGTATTATTTATTTACTTATCTATCTGTCTGTCTGTCTACCTGTCTATTTATCTATCTATTTATTTATTATTTGTTTTTTTTTTGTATTTGCAGTTTGTCTTTTACACATTGGATGCTTGTGTTTTTTTTTTCTTGATTCTATTGAATTTCTTCATTCTACTGTGAATACCTACAAGAAAAAGAATCTCTGGCTAGTTGATGGTGACACATACATACTTCTAACAATCAACTTATTTTGAACTTCGAGTTTCAAAGTGCATGGTGGTACAAGAAGTGTTCCATCATGTACCATTGTTGAGGTAGGGTTAGGGTTGTGCAATTTATTTAACAGATCAGATGGTTGCAGTTACTCAGTTGGACCTTGAACCTGGTGTTGAGAGACATTGTGCTTCTGTGACCCCTTCACAATGGCACCTGGAAAAGTGCATGTTCCATATGGTGGGGTTCTTGTTGATCAATGTCTCCTTCTTGTGGCAGCATCTCATGTGGATGTTTCAGTGGTGAGCACCACAGTCACCGTCACAGGCTACATCCACACAAGACCAGAAAATTTTGAAAAAGCTGGTTTCGCGTAAAAACAATAGGCATCCACACTATGTGTTTTTAAAAATATCTCTATCCACATTGAAACAGAGATTTTGGCGAATCAACCTCCTACTGGGCATGCGCAGGACACATCTACCGAAAACAAGCGATGTGTTTGGTATCGAATCTCGCTGTGAAAGTGCGTGCTTGTGTAGTTACAGACTAGAAAAACTTAAAACGATGGACAGTTGTTGGCTCTCTGTGCAGGAGAACTTAAAAGTAAAAAAAAACAAATACTGGAGCGTACGGAGGCAACCAACAGGGAGTTCACGGACAGATTGACCCGGCTGACAAAAAACATTGAAAAACTGACTAACTCTGTTGCATTAATAAAGCACCTTGTTAAATATATAAAACATGTCTGCATCAGTGTTATCTTGTATTTCCATACAATGTTACATTAGGCTGTTACACATCTATTGTCAGAGAAGTACTTGCATAAATAGGTAAACCACCTTCATACAAGCAAGGACAGAAAACAGGGCAATGTGAGTATACTTATTTATTCAGTAAGTTATGGGTCAAAGTATTTGGTGAGTATATTTCTAACTCTTCTGGCTTCAGTCTTGTTTGCCGTCTGTTCTGAAATTGTTAGGTTGCGTTTAAGAAAACAATGAAATAGCGCGCTGCCGTTTGATAGCATTTTCAGAAGTCTCCAGTTACCCCGTCCACACTGATCTGCCCAAGCAGCATTTTTAAAAATACCCACCCTGGAAAGCGTTTCTGAAAAGTTCCAGTTTTGGGGGTCAAAAACGCCATTTTAGTGTGGACGAAGGATAAAAATGAAGAGAAAAAGCTTAGGTTACGGATTTATCCGGTATAGTGTGGACATAGCCACAGTCTGGACACACACTCCCACTTATAGAAGGATGAAAGGCCTATCACCCAATAGTTAACAGTGTTGATGGTTACTTAATTGCTTTTCAACATCTGGATATTAAGCCTTTGTCACCTTCTCTAAATCACTGGGCAAGGATGAGTCAGCTGTCACAAATTGTGTTGTTCTCCTCTGTTGTCAGATTTCTGACCAGTTCATGAGCAGAATCTTACTATTCCTCTTTTGCACTGTTGATTTCCTTTGTATAGCTGCTATAAGATAATAAATTTGACTCTGAATAAAATGAGGTTGAAATAGAGAATAATCTGAAACAAAATTTTCTGATGTCAAGTGTCTAAATAATTAGACCCAACTATAGATGTATTATTTTGATCTGCAACTACAGTGGATTCTGGTAAATTGGGATATCAAAACCAGTACATTTTGGCTGAATTAGTGGCTGCCCCAAACAGCTGAAGCCTCATAGAAACAGTTATAAAAGTATAAAAAAGACAAGCCACCTGTACCAGCACAGTAATATAAAACTGTATTAGTTCCCAGTGATAACGGTTGGAGGAATTCATCCAGTGTACACCAACACACACCCCCGACTGACCGCACATGAACAAAATCAGTGCAGATATCATGTGGAGATAATGAACTTAGTGTGGATAATGCCACAAAGACTGCATCCTTCAAATGTTCATCACCATTACAACATTCAAGAAGACTGTCCACATCCCCAGACGCTCTGCTTTGCCCAACCTGATTTAGTGAATAATTTCCCCCTCATGCCCAGCCGTCTCCAGCATCAGAATGCTTGAGACCATAGTGAGCAAAACAATCCTGAACTGTCCCATCACTTACAACTTACCAACTATCAGCAACACAAAACATCAATTCCTGAACGCAAGCACACCAGGTGATGCCATCAAAATTGTTCACTTCAAGCACTCTGCAGTGTCCAATGGGCACAGGACATGCACCCGACTGACACCAGACAGAAACTATTCAGCAACAGTCTTCTCTCAGCATAGTGTCCCAAACAAATGAAGGGCTTCGCTACTACTCTCCAGACCGGCTCCTGCTCCTCAAGAGCTGTCACCCCGATTAACTTTAATGGCTTACCTGGTCAGGCAGCGCTTGTGAATAGAAACAATTTACAGTTCAATTCAATCATCGTTCATCAGGATGAGGAACAGAGAAACAGATTCAGATACAGAAAGAGGAAGGCGAGAAAAACAAAAGGGAAGGTACATGAACAGAAAATGGAAAGTTGTAAATGGGAGGAATGATATAGTAAGTATCAGATGCAAATATAGAATAATCTGAAATTATTAAAGCTGCACAAGGAATGCTGAAAATGATTTAAAATTAAAAGACTGTAATTTGACTTTCTGAAAGATGTATTGATCCTTTAGTTGCCCGTGCACCTGATGAAAGAGTTTAGGAGGCCAAAAACAGATCAAAGTATGAAACGGATGGAGAATTAAAGTGGCAGGTCATTAGAAGCTTAAGGCTACAACTGGGGACGGAGCCAAATATAGAAGTCACAATGTGAATAACAAAAAGGACACCGTCAAACACCCAATGTGCAGGAAAAAAACAAAATACTAACAATACAAGTAAGCAAATAATATTCAGAACCGAAGTTCACTAAAGTAAATTCCACAGACAAGAAGCCAGTCATCAGTGCAGGCGATTAGTTGCAGGCAAACCCCTCCGTCCAGTGCAAAGACGAGTAAACCCAACTGAGCAGAGAGCTGAACAGCAGCCCATCCCTCACCTCCAGCTCCAACACCCTGACCTTTTCTTTTTTTTGTAATTTATTTTTTTATTGAAGTTCATCATCAAACAAACATTTCCATAAGATATATTTCAGACATTGTACATACATATCATATAATCACATATATCACAAATCTCCACAAAGTATTTATCTGGGGTATACACTTATAGAAAATAGCAGAGAGAAAAAAACGAGCAAAAGGAAAAATCTATATACAAGTAGGGAGTGATCTTTTTTTTTACAACATATTCATTGATTTGTGAGAATAAAATCAGGCCTATGAGGCATGATATAGTTAAACCATTTTTCCCAGTATGAATCAAATTGTTCCAGCTTATGATTAACAAATGCTGTTATCTGCTCCATTTTGTAAATGTCCATTGTAATTTCCATCCATGCATTTAAAGTTGGGCTCTACTGTGATAACCATTTCCTAGTAAGAGTCTTTTTACCAGCCACCGACAGTATATTCATTAAATATTTATCTCTTTTCAACCATTCTTGAGGTATATATCCAAAATATATGGTCTTACTCTCTAAGGGTATTTCATATTTAAAGATGTCTTGTAGGGCATTGTGTGTCCCACTCCAATAGTTTTTGATAACAAGGCAGTCCCAAAAAATATGATAATGATTTGCATTTTGATTTCCACAATTTCTCCAGCAAACAGGGAGGTTACTATCATAATTGGATTTCTGAGAGGGTGTAATAAAAGATCTTATCAAATTTTTCCATCCAAATGCCCTCCATTTCTGTGAACTGGTACACTTCTATTGATACCTCCATATTGTTGTTCATTCTTTCTCAGATATAATTATCCCTCTTTCCTTCTCCCATTTTGTTTTAATGTATGAAGTTGACTGTGCTTTAAGATTTGACAACCCCTTATACATGCTTGAAATTATTCTAATACCATTATCTGAATTATATGCTTTTCTAAAGAGCTCTATCAAGCATGTATTTGCCTTGGTTATATTGTTAAGAGTCTTATTAACACATTATCGCATCTGTAAATACTAATAAAAATCTTGTTTTTCTAATAAGTGTTTCTCTTTAAGCATTTCAAAACTGAACAGTATTCCTTCTTTCATTATGTTGCAAAGAACTGTTATTCCTTTAGCTGTCCAGTCCTTAAATCTAGCATCTAATTTATTTGGTGTAAAATCCGAGTCATATGCACACCATTTAAGAATTTCAATATCTCCCTGTAGATTATATTCTTTTATAGTAGTTTTCCATATTTTAAGAGTCAATTTCACCCATGGGTTATCAATAGTATTTATGTACCTTTGCGGGTTGTTATCAGCCAAAATTGTTTGTACGTGTATGTTTTTCCATTGAGCATCATATGATGGGTTGCACCAACATATTACAGCTCTCAACTGTGTTGCAAAATAATAATCTCTAAGAGAAGGTAGGCCCCATCCCCCCTTTTCCTTTGCTAATTGCCAAGTTTTGAGATGAACTCTAGGCCTTCTACCCTGCCAAATATATCTTGATAGCATCTTGTTCCATTCATTGAATTGATTTTGATTAATCTCTATTGGTAGGATCTGAAAGAGATGTAACAGTCTGGGCAGTATATTCATTTTAATAGACTCAATCCTTGAACTGAGACTGAAAAAAGGAATCAAGTTCCATCTTGCCATATCTTCCTTAATTTTTTATATAAAGGCTGATAGTTACATTCTGATAATTTTGCCAAATCTTTTGTCATAATGATGCCCAAATATTTGAAAGAGTCCGTGTGTCATGCCCAGGGGTATTGACTTTCAATTTCTCTTGGTGGGCTATAGTAATATGAAAGTAATTGGGTTTTATCTATGTTGATCTTATATCCTGATAATTGACCATATTGTTCAAAGGATTGCATCAACTTAGGTAAAGAGTATGTTGGTTGCCTTAGATAGATCAAAATGTCATACGCATAACAAGCCAATTTATGCTCTGTCCCTTTAATAGTAATTCCCCTGATATCTTCATTTTGTCTGATGTATTGAGCTAATGGTTCCAGATATAATGTGAAGAGTAGTGGTGACCATTCACAACCCTGTCTCATGCCCCTTTCTAGGGTAAGACTATTTGATAAATATCCATTGATTTTAATCCCAGCAGTCAGATTGTCATATAGTGTCTGTATAGTTTTAACAATTGTATCTTGGAAACCAAATCTATGTAAAACTTTGTATAGAAAATTCCAATTAATCGAATCAAGTGTTTTTTCAGCATCCACGCTTATCACTATTGCTTCAATTTTATTTTTTTTGTATGATCCATAATGTGAAGTTTCCTTCGTATATTGTCTTGTGTCTGGCATTGTCGTATAAAACCTGTCTGATCGTTATGTTATCTGTATGGGTAGAAACTCCTCTAATCGTTTGGCCATGATGGAGGTAAATAACCTATAACCTACATTCAGAACGGATATTGGTCTAAATGACCCGCATTCCATTTTATCCTTGCCTTCTTTTGGTATAGCTGAGATTATCGCTTCCTTCCAACTGGGTGACATTTGTGCCTTTTTTAGAGCCCAGTTCAGTGTGGGGAGTAAAACAGGAATTAACTCATTTTTAAATTCTTTGTATCACTCTGCCGTATACCCATCTGATCCTGGTGACTTGCTTAATTTAAGCCTACTAATTGCAGGTTTTAATTCAACTTCAGTTCTGTCAGCAGTCATCCTTCTATTTTGTTCATCGCTTAAAGTGGGTAACTTTAGAGAATTCAAGAAGGTGTCAATTTGGGTTATGCTTTCCCCTGTAACTTTGGAATATAGAGTTTTGTAAAATACTTCAAAAGCTTCTTGAATTTCACTTAGCTTATTTTTTATCGTTTTCATTCTTGGGTCGCTAACACTATGAATTGTATTTTCTGCTATCTTCTTTTTGAGTTTCCACACCAGTATTTTCATAGATTTTGATCCACTTGAGTGTAATCCCTTCTGTCAGGGAAAAGGTCCCTCCATATATCAATTAAACCAGCATCCTCAAAAAGTGTATTAACTTTCTTATGTAGGGATTTTGTTTCATAGGTTTTTCTATTGGAAGAGTCTAAGTTTGGTTGTAATTGAAAATTTAAGTCTCCCCCACATATCAGGAAATCTTCTGTTTCCGTTACCATAATATCAGTAATGTTCTGAATAGAATCCAATATCACATCCGGGGGGTGTGTATATATTCAATAGAGTAACTGAATTTCCATCTATATCGCTCTTACCAGAATATATCTGCCCTCTTTATCTCCCATTTCAAATACTTTTTCAAAATTCACCTTACTTGAGATAAGTATAGCAGCTCCTCTCCTATGTCCTGATTTATATGTGGAGAAAAACAGATTAGTGAAGCCCATTCTCTTTAGTTTTTTATGCTCATTAACACTGAAATGAGTTTCCTGTAAATATACTACATGGGCTTGTTCTTTTTTCATTTTAGATAAAATTCTATTACGTTTGATTGGATTTAATAGCGCATTGACATTAAAAGAAATGAATTTTACCTTGTCCTTAGCCATCTGTATTTATCTGTCAATGTATCATTGAAATTAGAATAAAACTTAATCGATCTACTCCTTGAACAAATAAGAACCAAGAAATGCAAATAATAACAAAAATGGCAATGAACGTGTGATTCCAAGGCTGAGGTCTCTAGTAAATGACCCTGCGTTGAGCTAGAGGAAATGCCTAGCTGTGGGAGATAACTCCTCCTACTTGTGAGTTGAGGGCCCCCATTGCAGTATTCATAAAAGTCAGTGAACAAATCCATTACACAGAAAAGATTTCCCTGTGTACTCCTCATCTATATATATATATATATGTATATACACACACACACACACACACATATTACATGTATACCCATATATGCACACATATATATATTCTCATGTTGGTGGGGAAAAAGGAGTAAGTGAGCGAATTAAGAATAACAACTAAGTAATATAAAATCCACATTATAATAAGTATTTCTAGAGATAGGTATATCACCGTGTACTTTTGCTTCTGTTTAGCTTCTCAACATTTTTAGAGTTAGCCAAACCTTATGTCTCTTCTGAAGGGGATGAGGACTGTCTTTGGGAAACACCTGGTCTCTTCCTCATATATTTTTCTCGGCCTCCTCCCGTCTCCTGCCTTCTTGATTCTTGCAATATTTCCCAAGCAGAGCAGGACAATTCCTCAGCCAGGCTTTCCCTTGTATAGGTGATGCTGACAGGCAACGCTCTGGCCTTCATATCTGTAGTTGCCTCTTCCACTGTCTGGTACAACTGCGTCCCGTTATCATAAAACACTCAATGTTCAGCAGGGTACAGAGTTTGAAATCTAATCTTGTTTTGCTTCAGTACTCGCTTTACTTCAGAGTATTCTTTGCATTTCTGCAGGACCGTGGGGGGGTAATCTTGGTCGAAATTTATTAATTTATCCTCTAAAAACACTCTCTTCTTACCGCAGGCCCTTCATAGAATCTCCGCCTTGGTGCTGTACCGAAGGGATTTAATTATTATTGAGCGTGGCTTTCTATCTTGGGTAGGTTTTGGGACTAACACGCGATGGCCTCTTTCATCTTCCAGCTCCATATCTTTCGTCAGCGCGTCCCGCAGTAGCTTTCCAACAAACTCCATCATAGACAAGCCCTCCGCTCCTACGGGAATGTTGTAGATTCTGATATTTTTTCTGCTGTGATCTTCCCTCCAGGTCAAGCAGTTTACCTTCTTGGTGATGTAATATTTTTATTGTCTTATTCAGTATCCGTTCCACATTTTAAACGCGATCTTCCACGTTCTCAATTTAAGTCTCTGCCACCGCTATTTTTTGATTGACGCTGGTGAACTCTGACTTAATATCACAGAGCTGCAGCTTTATTTCTTTCCTGAACTCCCTTATCTCTTTCAGACTTTCAAACATATTCGTCGCTTCGTCTGAACGAGGCCCAGCAGCCGCCTCGCTAGCATGCCATCGGGTCGGAGAGCCGCTTGCTGCTCTCCTCTTGGATGCAGGCTCCGCAGTGTCGCTTTTTTTATTTCCATTCCTTTTCCCCATTCTTGCCCCTCTTTTCAGTTCAAATATTTTTTGAAAAATATTATATTTGATGGGTTAACTGTGCTTAATACGCATTTTTCTGGAGGAGCTAGTGACTTAAGCTGCCATTCTCGACAATGATGTCACCGGAACCACCGTGACCTTTTCAATCTCACCGAGGACTTAAATCCGCCAAACCTCAGCTCTTTCCTTGCTCTCAGATCCGAGCCCTGCTGCTTCAATATGTTCTTGGGCCCGGGCCCAGCACTCTGAATTCAGTACCTACCCAAGCTTTCCAAATCGGTTCAGTGCTTCAATCAGTGAAACCTTGAGTATCAGAGAAAAAGTGTGATTAATACAGTCATATATAGTTTTAGTTGTTTCATTTGCTACCAAAACGTCATCATTGTGCTTTTCCAGCGTCATCTAAACCTAACCCCCTCCACCATCAGGTGTTTGAAATAATAATAATCCTGAAATGGGAATTGAATTTGTAAAAACAAAGTTTCAAGTTGAGCAAACACAAGGAAATCTGCAGATGCTGGAAATTCAAACAACAACACACACAAAATGCTGGTGGAACACAGCAGGCCAGGGAGCATCTATAGGGAGAAGCGCTGTCGACGTTTCTTACTATGGATGCTGCCTGGCCTGCTGTGTTCCACCACCATTTTGTGTGTGTTGTTTCAAGTTGAGCAATCACTTGAAAAGGGGAAAGAAATAAAAGAAGACTAAATAGTCTCCAAATAGATTATGAGAAATACCAACATGAATTATCAGACTACAACATCAATTGATGAGTGAATTGGGGTCCACAGCACATCCACAGGACACTTCCACTTGAAGAACTGGATTGCTGTCATCTGGAAAGGACATGTTTCATAAGGATTCTGATAAAACTGTCCTTTAAAAATATAATGAAAACCTTTCATAAATTATAAACAATTGATGAACAAAGACATAAATTGTCCAGGTGTGAATATCGTCCAAGTGGGAACGGTGTCCAGGTGTGAACATTGTGCAGACATGAATGTTATTCATGTGTGAATATTGTCCAGTTATGAATGTTGTCCAGGTGTGAACATTGTCCAGATGTGAACATTGTCCTGGTATGATATGAACATCGTCCAAGTATGTCTTGTTAACAAAGGAAAATGTAAATCCAATCCAGCAAACTACTTTCAAGTCTACGAATAAATTCTTGTCAGTCTTCCAGCAGGGTACATATATCAATTGTAACTGAAGTTGCGATGACAAATAATACCATCTTCATCAGGGATGATGCCAGGGCATGTGTAGTCCAGTGGCATTTATACCCTGTTGTTCATCCCTCCTGACTGTCCAGGAACACAGAGAGGAAACCTGCATCAAGTAGCACAAGAGGTGTTTCTTTTTTGGTTACCTGGAGAAATTGCTGGTAGCAGAATACTGCATTCACAATGGATGTAGGATTGACTTTGACGGCACAAAACTACTGTGCTGTGCCAATGGCTTTTGGGACTGCCAGATAAAGGATACCATTGCAATAAAACTAGAGGAAAATAATTTTAACAATGATGAAGTTCTCATTCTTTGTAAGAACTGGAATTTGATTGTAAGCAAGGTGGGAGAGCGGAAACCTGATTGGATATGGACTAACCAATCAGGAGGGACAGACTACAGGAATATAATACCACTGGATTAGACATGCCCAGGCATCATCCCTGATGAAGATGGCAGAGCTTGTCATTGAAATAGTAGTTATAGTCAATACCTGCACCCGGCTGGAAGCCCGAGAAGAGTTTATTCTCATACAGGAAAGTACTCGATCATTTTGTTATTTTCAAGTCTGATACTCCCAATCACTCGCAAAGAAGGTATCATAGACAGTGCTTATAATTAGCTCTTAATGCTTACTGTTATTCTGTCAAGTCATTCATGTGCAGTCCAGATATGTTCCAGGCATATACAGAGAGCTGAATTCCAGAGTGGAGGTGAGAATGACCACAGTTAGACTTACATAACTTATGACCAAGTATGGTGTCAAGTTGTCTCAGTAAAAGTAAGGACAATTGGAATGAAACAGTGCAACCACACGAACAGTAAGGAAAGAGGGGGTGGTTATTTTGAATGAGTAGCTTTGCCCTGGGTCATCAGTCCTCCAAACAATACCAGAGTAGAAATTGGTTTTCAGAGTAATCTCCCGGTTCCACTTGCCTTCAGAATTTTTATCAATGCCTTGCCCTTCGTTTTGAGATCTGAAATGGGGATGCTTGCAGTTGATAGTGTTATGAGGGCTGAACAGACCTGATGGAAAATAGAGTCCAGAGTTAACTGCCCCCCCCACCCCCCGGGAACCTTGCTGCTAATGAAAGAGAGAGATGAAGCACAGAGGCAGGAACATCTGCTACAGATAAGAGAGAGAGCGACTGTCAATTTATTGTATTTTGGCTCTTCCTGGATTGTTTGCCTTTCGATACAAGGACGTTACTTTGCTCGTTAACATTCCTCAGGAGACAGCAGGAGTGGCCTGATTTGATGGACATGGTCATTTAAAGTTGATGGATGGCTGATACCCCGTCAGTGGGGATAAAAGACAGGAATGGGGAGACACCCCTCAGACACACCAGTGGATACTCTCCGAGTGTTGTGCACCCACAGGAAGGTGGGGGCTACGAGGACCGAATCGGGAGATCGGTTACAAAGCTTACAGTGTGACAGCAGGGCCAGTGGGGATTTGTGTGTGAGTCCACTCATGCCAGAGTGATGAGTCCACTATGGAAGAACGGTCTAGCTGAGAACAGAGGAGTCATAACCGAATGACCACAATGGTACAATGAAATAAGAAGACAACAGAAGGTTTGCCTGCTGCAGCTGCTGAATCTCTTGCCCGCTCTCTCACTCTCTCTCCAATATTGCAACACAACAACCAACTACCTCAGCCCAAATGAACTGAACTTTATACTCCTCTGTGACAATTCATTTACCCCTAGACATTGATAGAGCTTGTTTCTTATTATTGATTCTTATTCCTACACTTCTGTTTTTATTATTGCTAACCTGTTCTATATGTATATTTGCATTATTGATACTGTATTGTCTAGTTACTAATAAACACCTTTAGTTACAGTACCACCAGACTCTAATGTATCCTTCCATTTCTGCTGGTCTGTTAACCCAGTTACGAGGTATGTAACAATAGCATAATGTTAAATTTCATTTGCAATTCCCCACAACAGACTGGTCTGTCCCCCTTTTCAGGAATTGCTGAACAACAGTTACACTGGGGCTCACTAGTTTTCAAACCATGCAAGTGCTGGGTAATGATGGCTTGTCATAAAGAAGAGTAAGACCATGTAAAATCCTTTTCAAAAACCAGTGTGCCTCTCTATTAACAACTTGGGATATTGAACATTAATTAGAAATTTAACCTGAACTAGCAGATAATTACTTTGTCTTTATAATCAGAGATTGGGAATTGACACCTCTTACTCTCTGTTCACCATCTCTCTATCAATTGAAAGGCAGAGGAAAGTGATGGAATATTCTCCCTGATCTGGGTTAAGTACAGATCTGATGACATGCAAGATGATCTACATCAACAAGCAGAAAGCTACATTCTGGAGCTGTACTGAGCTGTCTCACAGCTCTTCTGGGCCCAGTTTGAATCTTCCCTTCGTACACTTGTGCTATGAACTTGTAAGCTGTCCTTATTATCCCACATTCCAACAATGAGCTCAATGGTTTATTGTCATTACCATAATTTGTAATGTAATTAATGTAATTTGCCCCCTCTGTAATTGCATGTGGCTCTGTGCTGACCCCCAGAAAAATCTTTTATCCCTCCATAAAGAAACCATTACCAACTACTTTAGGCATGATTACAAAGCTTCAGCACTTTGTCAACACCATTTCTGCAAACAGAAAAAATTATTAACACTGTTAGATTAAGGGTCCATGAAGGTTGCATGAACGGTCTTGGCATGAAATGTTGACTCTATTCCTTTCCATTGATGCTTCCTGACCTGTGGGATTCCTTCAGCACTTTTTGCATATTACTCTGATTTCTAGCATCCGCAGAATCTCTTGTGTTTATTAGACTATTGGAGCTTTCTGTCTTGAATCTAAGTTTATTGTGGAAACAGGATGTTGTTTAATTAAGGAGTCACTCTACCCATCTAGTCTACACAAGCTCACAGCAGGGAAATCCTACCATGATTTATATCACTGAGGTCCTGAACTATCACCTGATGTGTTGTTCAGGAACTGGCTTGTTTTGTCACTGATAGTTGGTAAGTAGTGAGCAGTGGAACAGTTCAGGATTGTTTTGCTCACTGTGGTTTCAAACATTCCAGCTTGGAGATGCCAAGCTTAAGATTCACTTCTTAAGGTTGGGAGCTGCAGAGAGTTTCGGAGTATGGACAGTCATCTTGAATGTTGCTGTAGAGATGAAGATTTGGTTCATATAATCTTCGAATGCATTGTTTGAAAACACTAATGTCTGCACTAATTTTGTTCATTTGCAGTCAGCTGGAGGTCTGTGGCAGTGTACAATGAATGAATTCCTCCATTCATAACTACAAACACAGCTTTATATTACTGTGGTGGTATTAGTGGTGTTCTGGTTTGTTCTGAATTTCACTTGAATGCATAATTTGTTACTCAGTTGAATGGTGATTTGTCTTTTTTATACCATTCTGTTTCCATGAGGCTTTGGCTGGATGGGGCTGCCACTAATTTGGCCAAAATATATTGGTTCTGATGTCCCAATTAGGCAGAATCCTCTGCACTCGCAGATCAAAATAATACATCTATAGTTGCATCTAATTATTTTTAAAAGTTGTCATATGGGACTTTTTATTTCACTGTTATTTTCTGTTTCAGTCTCATTTTATTCAGAGTCAAATTTATTATCACTGACATGTATCATGAATTTTTTTTTGTCTTAAGGCAGCAATAAAAAATAAGTCAATCGTGCAAAAGAGATGTAGTAAGGAAATTCTCATGGATGGGTCAGAAATCTCATGGCAGATGGGAAGAAGCTGTTCCGAAAACATTGAGCACGTGTTTTTAGTTTCCGGACCTCCTCGTTGATGGTAGTAGTGAGAAGATGGCGTATCCTGGATGGTGAGGGCTCTCAATGATGAATAGTGCATTGAGACACTGCCTTTTGAAGATGTTCTTGATATTGGAGAGGCTTTGGCCTATGATGTGTTGGCAGCTACTTTTGAGCCTGTGCATTGGAACCTCCATCCCAGGCTGTGATGCAACTATTCAGAATGCTCTCCACCATATAGCTGCAGAAATTTGCTGGTGTAACCCAGGTTGATTAAAGCCAAAGATGCAATGTTAGAAATCTCCTGTAGAGAGATAAAAATGAGGTTTACCGAATTCAAACAAATAACTTCAAAGAAAAATCTATGCGAGAACAAGTGTGGCTGACGCAGGCCACAAATGACGGAAACACAATTAACTATTAGAAACTAACTGAAGATATAAGCTGTTAAAAATGGAATTAGTATTTGGTATCTCTACTTATTTACTGGAAATGTTCAAGGTGAAACCCTTGATAAGAGACAATATCTATAAAAGGTTAATTGAAGCTATGTCTACAATGAGCACCAGCCATAGTGAGATGATACTGGCAGAGAGTAGTGTCCAATAGATCAGGCAGCATCCGTGAGAAGAGAGTAGCCAACGTTTTGGGCCGAGATCCTTCATCAGGAATTGTGGGGAAGAGAGGGCCGAAGCCCAGTAATAGAGATAGGTGAGGGGGTAGGGCCAGAGGCGGAAATCCAATCAAAGGAAAGATAAAGGGGGGAAGGGGATAAGCATGAAAGAACTGTTGAGATAAAGAAGCAGAAAGTTGAAATGGGAGAGAAGCAGAGAGGGACCTGGGATAGGGGAAGGGGCAGGGGGAGGGAATCACCAGAAATTGGAGAATTCAGTGTTCATACCACAAGGCTGGAGGCTACCCAGACGGTAGATGAGGTGTTGCTCCTCCAACCTGAGTTTGGCCTCATCATGGCAGTAGAGGAGGCCATGTATGGACATATCTAGATGAGAATAAGAGGCAGAGTTGAAGTGGGTGGCAACCAGGAGGTCCTGTCTATTATGACGGACGGAGCGTAGGTGCTAGATGCACCAATGGAGCAGGACACTGGCATGCGTTCTTCGTGATTGCATCAATATGTTGATTCCAGAATAGATCTTTTGAGACGTTTGAAACTGCTCACTTTTTCCACTCCTGAGACCTGAATGAGCACTGATGTGTATTCAACCATTCTCCCTTCCTGAAGTCCACATTTAATGCTTGACCTTGCTGATTGTTGTTACTACACCACTCAACCAGCTAGGGATTCAAATTGAGATAACAAATTGGATTAGACATTGGCTTTTTGGGAGAACCCAGAGAGTGGTCATAGATGTTTGCTTCTCTGACTTGAGGCCTGTGACTTGTGGTGAGCTGCAGGGATCGGTGCTGGCTCCATTGTTGTTTATCATCTATATCAATGGGCTGGATGATAATGTGGTAAACTGGATCAGCAAATATGCTGATGACACCAAGATTTTGGGTGTAGTGGGCAGTGAGGAAAATTATCAGAGCTTGCATCTGGATCTAGACCAGCTGGAAAAATTGATGAAAAATTACAAAAAGAATTTGATGCAGGCAAGTGCAAGGTGTTGCACTTCAGTGGGATCAACCAGGGAAGGTCTAACACAGTGAACAAAAGGGCACTGAGGAGTGCTGTAGAACAAAGGATTCTGGGACTAGAGGTGCATAATTCCTTGATAGTGGCATCACATATAGACTCGGTCATAAAGAAAGCTTTTGGCAATTGGCCTTCAAAAATCAAAGTATTGAGTACAGGAGTTGGAATGTCATGTTGAAGTTGTATGAGATGTTGGTGAGGTCTAATTTGGAGGTTTGGAGGTGTGTAGGTTTGTCACCTACTTACAGAAAAGATGTAAATAAGGTTAAAATAGTACAGAGGAAAAGTATAAGGATGGTGCTGGGACTGGAGGACCTGAGTTATAAGGAAAGATTAAATAGGTTAGAACTAAGGGGAGTTTTGATAGAGTTATACAAAATTATGAGGGGCATAGATAGGGTAAATGAAACTAAGCTTTGTCCGCTAAGGTTTTGTGGGAGTACAACTAGAGGTTATGAGTTAATGGTGAAAGGTGAAAAGTTTCAGTGGAACATGAAGGGAAACTTCACTCAGAGGGTCTTGAGAGTGTGGAATGAACTGGCAGTGCAAGTGGTGCATGTGAGCTTGATTTTAATGTTTAAGAGAAGTTTGGATAGGTATATAGATGGTAGGGGAATGGAGGGCAGTAGTTCCAGTGCAGGTCAATTGGACAAGGCTGCTTAAATGATCCAGCACAGACTAAATGGACCAAAGGGCCTGTTTCTGTGCTGTACATTTCTATGACCCTATGACTCTATTTCTTGGTACAAACCTCCGTGTACTGTCATTGTGGTCATGGTGGTTCTTGGCTGATTTTGTTTCTAGTTCCTGAGTCTCAACAAATATGTCAAAAGATTTCAGCAGAACCTTCACAACATTCAATTGTAGATATGCCAAACAAATGCA
The DNA here is from genome assembly GCF_030144855.1 of Hypanus sabinus. Lineage (NCBI taxonomy): Eukaryota > Metazoa > Chordata > Chondrichthyes > Myliobatiformes > Dasyatidae > Hypanus > Hypanus sabinus. The sequence goes on along the minus strand of NC_082707.1, from coordinate 73,013,346 downwards.
ATGAAATGTGTATGTTTGGCCAATCCCATCAGAACAGCGGTGGTCTGATTGTGGTTTTTGAAGTCTGGTAAAGGTTCTCTTTTTATTTACTGTAAGCACATTTAGAGAGAGGAAATCCCCTTCCCCAACCACTCAAGTTGTTTACTTTAAAGTGTCTCAATATTAAGCATTTCCTCCTGGATGTCGTTGATCAATTTACCTTAAAAACTCAGTTCACTCCCCAGTGACTGCTCAGCTCTGTTTCCCCATCCTCTGTCTGCTTTGCCTACTAGCTCTTTGTTCGTCAAACTTGGTGTCATTTTGTGCTTTGCATTATGCACTCACTCCTACTTTCCTTGGGCTTTCCACTGCTAATCTATGCAAACAATTCCTTGTCCTTGGTTTGAGAGCCAGGTATTTTTGCCAATCTCTTTGCCACAGTGGGAGGGGAGGAAGTACATTTTCTGGATGATCCTTCTGAGGCCCATTTTAAAACAAACATTGTTCTGGCTGGATTGCAAAATTCACAATTTTAGAAAACCTTGATAAAAAACTGGCCCATCTACAACCACAGCAGCAGCAGCAAATGAAGCAGTTGATCATGAAATTTCGGGCTTTGTTCCCTGATGTTCCAAAAAGATCAACAGTGGCTTCACACGATGTAGATATTGATGATGCCAAACCTATAAAACAACATCCATATTGCATGAATGTTGAAAAATGTAAACTCAAGAAATTGAGTATATGTTAGAAAATGGTATTATTAGGCATTCTACTTTAGATTGGAGTTCTTCTTGTATCATGGTACCTAAACCAGATGCGTTTTGCTCTGATTACAGAAAGGTGAATGCTATAAGAAAAATGGATGCTTATCCAATCCCCAGAGTAGATGATTGTGTAGACAAGGTTGGAAAAGCTAAGTTTCTTATAAAAATAAATCTGTTAAAAGGGTAT